>NW_027186315.1:1127815-1158097 GCF_028583685.1 Petaurus breviceps papuanus | reverse complement strand
TTCTTTCTTTCTTTCTTTCTTTCTTTCTTTCTTTCTTTCTTTCTTTCCTTCTTTCCTTCTTTCTTTCTTTCCTTCTTTCTTCCTTCCTTCCTTCTTTCCTTTCTTACTTCTTCCTTCCTTGTTTCTTTCTTTATTTCTTCCTTTCTTTCTTCCATTCTTTATAGTTTCACTTATAAGTTTATGAACTCCTTGAAGTCAGAAAATAAGAATTTATAGACTATTGAATGTCCCAATATCTTTACAGTATACTTTACCTACAGGAACTACTCAATATGGTTTAAAAAATAAATTAATCTAATGAATAATTGAATTCATGTATGAATTTAGTGTTATTTTTGTGGCTTCATTACCTAGCTTAGACCCTTGATTCATAAATCTGTGAGGAGGCATATTTTGAAAGTAAAACTACCAAATATATTCCTAAAACAATTATGCTAAGTATCTTTCCTGTTTATTATTCTCTTTGGGGTAAGCATAACTATTGACTATAATGAAACTATACAGCATTTTAGAATTATAAAGCACTTCACATGTAAGTTCACATTTGATCTCAATAATCTTGTGAAGGAGGTGCTATTGTTATCATAACACTATAGATAAGGAAATTGAGATGAAAACATTAAGTGACTTGCCCAAAGACAAATAATTGATAAGTTTCTGAGGAAATATTTTGACCTCATGTCTTCCTGACTTGAACTCTATCACTCTATGCACTATATCATGTGGGCTAGTTAATTTTATGTCTGCCTATGTCAGATCATAAATAGAGCCAGCTTGAATAGCAACCAAAATATCAAATCTAGTTGATTGTCTAATTTTTCAATTATGTTTTCTTCATTGTGTGTTGCTTATAGTTCCAAAGAATTTATGATTTTTTCTGTTAAATTTGTGTCCATGCACCAGTAAAATATTTTCATGATAAATAAATATTAAATTAAATTTATTTTTATTGTAGTACAAACATCAATTCTTTCTGATTACCACAGGGAAGTACATCAAAATTCAGGCTCTTTAGTCATTACTCTACAAAAGTAAAGACTGATAAAACTCATTAAGCATAATTTAAGGTCAGTCCTTATGTTTTATTTCAATGATAAGGAGAATTTAAGGAAATACACTGTAATAAGCAAATGTCAAATGACATCCTGTTGGTATTTAGTTTGCCTCTTCCATGGATGTTTATTTGTAATTACTACACATTGCAAATGAACCCCGAAAAAATTTTATTTTTGAAGATGGTGGAGAAAAAGTGGGAACTAACTTGAACTTGTTCCCAATTACCTCCAACACCTGCAAAAAATGACTCCAAACAAATTTTAGAATTATAGAACCCCAAAAACCACAGATTGAAATACATGTCCAGCTAAAGTCAGCCTGGCAAGCCAAGAGGAAGGGTCCATAGCATCAAGCTAGGAGCTGAGCACAGTCCATCTTGAGCCATACTAGCACAGACCAGCAGCATTGACTGGCCAGAACAGAGCTCAGAGGACTGAATAACTGGAAGCTGGGGCAGTTTCCAGACTCCTCAACCCATAAAAGCCAAAGAAAAAGTAAAAGGTCAGTGAGGAAACTCTATTGGACATGGCTAGAGAAGAGTATGGTATAACCCCTGCCCCTGGCATGGCAGAGGTGGCTGCACATGCAGTGGAAGCAGCAGCAACAGCTGTCTCAGTGGTGTGGCTGCTTCCAGGGCTCCTGGCCTACAGTGAGTGGGGGGACCAAGTGGCTGACCAAAGGAGAATTACAAGAATTGCAGTCTTGGGTGGCAGTCCTAGGGTGAGGAGTGATGGCATGCCAGAGCTTATGGCAGATGCAGAGAGGCAGTCCTCTTCAATGTTCTGAGGCAGGGGCCAGAAGATGTTCTGACAACAGCCTTGAAAAACCCCAGATTTTTGGGACATAGCACTCTCCTCTATGGAAGCAGAGTTCTACTGTGGCAAAGAGTTCAAAAGAGAAGTAATTGACTGGCCAGATGAGCAAACAGAGGAAGAGAAATCAGACTATAGAATAAAGTTTTGAAGACAAAGATTATCAAAACATTAGAACCAGAAGAAGACAACAAAGTCAAAATCCTGCTTCAAAAGCCTCCACAAAAAAAAATGAATTGTTCACAGGCCATGGAGGAGCTCAAAAAGGATTTTGAAAATCATAAAAGAGAAGCAGATGAAAAATTGGGAAGACAAATGACAGTGATGAAAGAAAATCATGAAAAATGAGTCAATAGCTTGCTAAATGAGACCCAATAAATAATGAAGAAAATAACACCTTAAAAAATAGACTAACTCAAATGGCAGAGGAGGTCCAAAAACCCAATGAGGAGAAGAATGCCTTAAAAAGTCAAATTGGCCAGATGGAAAAGGAAATCCAACAGCGAACTGAAGAAAATATTTCCTTCAAAACTAGATTGGAGCAAATGGAAGCTAATGACTTTATGAGAAATCAGGATATTATAAAACAAATTCAAAAGAATGAAAAAATAGAAGGCAATGCTAAATATCTCATTGGAAATCCACTGACCTGGAAAAATATATTCAAGAGAGATAATTTAAAAATTATTGGATTACCTGAAAGCCATGATCAAAAAAGAGCCTAGACATCATCTTTCAAGAAATTATCAAGGAAAAGTGCCCTGTTACTCTAGAACCAGAGGGTACAATAGACATTGAAAGAATTCACGAATAGCATCTTGAAAAAGATCCACAAAAGAAAACTTCTAGGAATATTATAGCCCAGTTCAGAATTCCCAGGTCAAGGAGAAAATATTACTAGCAGTTAGGAAGAAACAATTTGAGTATTGGGGAAACACAATCAGATAAACGAAGATCTAGCAGCTTCTTCATTAAGGAACTGAAGGCCTTGAAATATAATATAATATTCCTGAGGTTAAAGGTACTAGGATTAAAACCAAGAGTCGCCTACCCCACAAAAGTGAGTATAATACTTCAGGAGAAAATATGGAAATTCAAAGAAATAGAGGACTTTCAAACATTCTTGATGAAAAGAACAGAGTTGAACAGAAAATTTGATGTTCAAATACAAGAAACAAGGGAAGCATGAAAAGGTAAAAAGGGAAGAGAAATAATAAGAGAGTTATTAAAGTTGAACTCTTTGCATTCCTACATGGAAATATGATATGTGTGTATGCATATATATTTGTATGCATAATTATATATGTATACACACATATATAAACATATGTATGCATAGGTGAATATATGTGTGTATATATGTGTGTGTATGTCTTTAGATGTATACATAGACAGAGGTCACAGGGTGAGTTGAATATAAAGGGATGATATCTAAAAAATAAAATTAAGAGGTAAGAGAGTAACATATTGGGAGAATGAGAGAGGGAGAGAAAGAATAGGATAAATTATCTCAGATAACGAGAGTCAAGAGAAAGTTATGACAATGGAGGAGAAGAGCAGTGAGGTGAAAGGGGATGAGACAACCTTATTCTCATTGGATTTGGCTTACGGAGGGAATAATATACACATTCAATTGGGTATCTTATGCTACACGAAAGTAGGGAGGAAGGTGGTAAGAGGAGGAATGATAGAAGGGAGCCTAGATTGGAGGAGGGCTAGTCAGAAGCAAACACTTTTGAAAAGGGACATCGTCCAAGGAGAAAATAGGATAAATGGGGGGGCAGGATGGAATGGAGAGAAACATAGTTGGTTTTTCACAATATGAAATGAAAATACTATGGAAATGTTTTGCATAACTACACATGTATAACCTATATTGTATTGCTTGTCTACACAGTGGTTGTGGTTAAGGAGGGAAGAAGGGAAAGAATTTGGAACTCAAGGTTTTAAAAAAAAATGTTAAAAAATTGTTGTTGCATGCAACCTGGAAATAAGAGATACAGGCAATGGGGTATTGAAATACATCTTGCCCTACAAGAAAGTAAGGGAGAAGGGGATTAAGAGAGGGATGGGGGGATATAAGAGAGGGAAGACTGTGGGAAGGGGTAATCCGTATGCTCGCCATCTCGGGGTGTGGGATATGGGAGAGATGGGGAGAAAATTTGGAACTCAAAATCTTGTGGAAATTAATGTTCAAAAATAAAAATAAATAAATTCTGGGGAAAATATTTTATTTTCCCTACATGTTTGGATTTATTAGATATCCCTTTTACAAGATAAATGCTTAATTGATGAAGAAACATTATATGAAAATACACATGTTTGATTTGATGTTTGCCATTAATTAGCATATAGAGTGCTTCTTAGAGAGAAACATTCTTGAAGAATGGCATTAAATCATTTTATATATAATGGTGTATTAAATAGCTATCTATATAATGAAGGATCACAAGGAGAAATTCAGGGGAATAATTAGATTCCTACTTAGGGCCTAATTATGCATTCCTAATAGGGCTTTTAACCACCTACTGAAGTTGATGGGAACTACACCTGCAGAAAGGGATATGTTAAGTATGGCTCTACTATGGTACTAACTGGTTGGTAAAGAATTTATGTCTGCAGAATTTTTTTTTGTCACAAAGCAATGGAAGTGTCATTATTGAGCTAGATTAAAAATTAATAGAAATGAGAAGGGACACATTCTTTACAACCAAGACTTTAGATGTGTTTTCAAAACTATAATACCTCTTTGTATGTATTATTCCTCCCTAGTCCTGGAATTAAAAGGGAAGAGGATTTACATCTCTAAAAATGTTCTGTATTTCCCATACAATATCCAATGTTACCCATTTTGGGGTCCTCTTCCTTAGTGCTATAATCAATAGAGAGCAGGACTCAGAGTTAGGAAGATCTGGTTTTATATCCTGATTCTCACATTTACGAGCTAAGTGTAAAAGCCTCTTGACCTCTTTGAACCTGTTTTATCATCTAGAAAATGGTAATAAACCTTATAAGGTAGAGAGAGAGAGAGAGAGAGAGAGAGAGAGAGAGAGAGAGAGAGAGAGAGAGAGAGAGAGAGAGAATAGAGAATTTCCCTTGTGTGACACTTTCTGGCTGTTTGACTGTGGGCAAAGACATTTAACCTAGGCAACTCTCCAATATTATAAGTTTCAAAGAAAACACTAACTTTTATTGTTATAAACTTTCCTTTACTGGAAGTGCCTTATGCAATAAAATTAAAGTTCAGTATTTTCCTTCTTATCCCTTTGCCTCTTCACTATCTGTAAATTCTACCTCATTGTTTTATTCTGAGGCTTAATTGAAAAGATCTATGCTAAGTGCCTTGCAAACTTAAACATACTTTAAAAATCACAATTATTATTTTAACTAAACTAAGATAATGTTTTGGTCTATTAGAAAGTCCCATTTGGTCCAGATTTTTGAAGGGGGAAGCAAGGAAATACATAAAGACACCAACTTACTAATGAGAGCTATATTCTTTAATGGGGATGATCAGACAGTTCTTTAAGTAAATTGGAATTGGGCAAATTTGACTTCACAGCAGGTAGGACCTGCACTCACAGCAGTAGGAGAGCCAGCGACAGTGGCATCAGTCCCTTGTTCTGTGGGAAGGTCCACTTATGTTAAGGGAAATACATCTAATAGGACAGAATTGGATCTTGTTTAGGGGTGATGCCTGAGTATGCAATTAGGAAATGAATAAGGTCCAACTTATTTAGGTGTTAACTTTAAACTTTCAAACTAGATATGACAGATATGATGTGCAAGGCAGCATTTGTAAGTAAATTTATTTTCCTCTCTTAATAAAAACTGATATCCTCCTTTCTACAACCCAGAATCATATAATTTACCTAGCTCAATTAATATTATAGAAAGCTGTTGTTCTTGTAAGAAGGACTGAAATGTCAATAGGCTTTGGTCAGGAAAAATACACTCAATCTTTTTCCTTTGAAGAACACAGCCTTTTTTCAGCTTAATTTTCCCTTCGGGATAAGTTTTTTTTTTTTTTCTTAAACTCAGGAACAACTACAACAAAAAAAGGCAGGTACCAGTGGTTTGAAAGTGAAATTAAAATTATCTTCTTTTTCTCCTCTTGATAAATAAGGGGTTATAATTAGGTCAGATTTTAGGAAGAATCTGACCCTGTATATTATTCCTATTTTCTATTTAATAAAATGTGTTATCAGTTAAATATAAAACCTGAGTTACACAAGTACGTCCAATAAGGTTTGTCAAACCTCAATATTTTCAATTTAATCCTCTAACTCATTTTGTCTTCATTCCCAATTTTATATTTATCATTCAAGGCATTAGAATTGGAACATATTGGGACGGTTGTCAGGATTTTACTTCATTTATTATCACACAAATACTGAGAAAACATATAGAACAACTTACAAAGATTGCGATTTTAAGCCACCATAGTCTGTAACCATAGGTAGGAAGAAGGAAGTAGGTCACCAACTTCCATTCTAGAAGAGCAGTGCAGAATTTACCTCAAAGAAAGTGAATGTTTACATTATCCTCATCACAATAGTTCAGAACTTCCCACAGTAGCTCTTGACTTCTCATCTCTCAAAAGGCTGTTCTCTGTTTCTACTTTTTCATGTGCCCTATGCATAAGTTTATTCCACTTCTTTCATCCAACTACTCCTTAAGTTATGATCAGTCAGGATAATTTGACCTAAAGTCAAATAATAACATCCTTAGAGCTTAGCAAATTCTGGAAGGTGTCTGAACAGCAATGAGCCTTTTATTGCTTTTCTTCCATATCTAAGATGTTAGGGAGAACTCCAAAAGGAGGGTTATATAAGTAGGACAGAAAGAATTTGTGATGTAACATTAGCAAATATGGTTTTCTTATAATAAATAGTTCAATATTCAATTGTCTGCAGTCACAGAATTATTGAAGTTCTCAATCAATTTTTTCCTGATTCTTTTTTTATCAAAAGCTTTATTAACTTCAATTTTGCATCATCAATTTCTGCAAGATTTGGAGTTACAAATTTTCTTCCCATTTTTCCCCTACCCACCACCCCAAAATAGGGATCCCACTGGATATCCCCTCCTCCAATCTGCTCTCTCCCATATATTCTACCATTCCCCCTCCAACTTTCAAGTAGGGAATGGTGGATCTCTATGCCCCAGTGCCTGTATATCTTATTTCCCAGTTACATGTAAAATAATATTAATTATATATATACATTTGATTTTAAAACTTTGGATTCCAGATTCATTCCATTCCTAAGCAATTCAATAGAGGTTGTACATGAGTAGCTATGCAAAACATTTCCATAGTGAACATATTGTAAAAGATTGACTATATTTCCCTCCCTCCTATACCTCCTCCCACTTGATCCCTTCTCAACTTTGATCCTGTCCCTTTTCAAAAGTGGGTATTTCCAACTTCCTTCCCCCTGCCACCTGCTCTCCCTTCCATCATCCCCCCTCTCATACCCCTTCCCCTATTCTCCTGTAGAGTGAGATACCCTATTTAGTGTGTATGTCATTCCGTCCCTAAGCCAAATTCAATGAGAATAAGGTTGTCTCATTACCTTTTGCCTTCCTATTCTGGCCCTCCATTGTAGCCATTTTCCCTTGCCTCTTCTAAATGAGATAGTTTACCCCATTCTGTCTCTCCCCATCTCTCATTATATTACTCTCTCATCTCTTAATTTCACCTTTTAAGTATAGTATCTTCCTATTAAATTGGTCTTGTGCCCTCTATCTATGTATACCTGTAAACATATATATATATATACAGTCACATATGTATTCATACACATATATACCCTCCTCTATACACACACATATACATGTATGTATGTGTATGTGTGTGTAGACACACACACATTTCTATTCCCTTCAACTATTCTCATACTGACAAAAGTTTTATAAGTTACAGCTATCATTTTTACATGTAGGAATATAAATAGTTCAACTTTGATAAGTTCCCTATGATTTTTTTCCTTGTTTACCTTCTCATGCTTCTCTTGTTTCTTGTATCTGGATGTCAAAATTTCTATTCAATTCTGGATTTTTCATTAAGTATGATTGAAAGTCCTACCTTCCACTGAATGATTATATTTTCCCCCTGAAACATGATACTCACTTTTGCTGGGTAGGAGATTCTTGGTTTTAATCCCAGCTCATTTGACCTCTGGAATATCATATTCCAAGCCCTTCAAATCCTTAGTATGGAAGCTGCCAAGTCCTGTGTCATCCTGATTGTGTTTCTACAATATTCAAATTGTTTCTTCCTGGATGCTTGTAATATTTTCTCCTTGATCTGGGAATTCGGGAACCTGGCTATAATATTTCTAGGAGTTTTCTTTTGGGGGATCTTTTTCAGTAGATGATCTGTGTACTTTTTCAACCTCTATTTTGGTCTCTGGTTCTAAAATATCAGGGCAGTTTTCCTTGAGAATTTCTTGAAGGATGATTTCTAAGGTTTTTTTTGATCGTGGCTTTTAGATAGTCCAATAATTTTTAAATTATCTCTCCTGGATCTATTTTCCAGGTCAGTGGTTTTCCCAATGAGATATTTCATGTTGCCTTCTATTTTTCATTTGTTTGGATCTGTTTAATATTATTTTGATTTCTCTTGAAGTCAGTAGATTCCATTTACTTCAATTTAGTTCTGAAGGAATGATTCTCTTCAGTGAGCTTTTGAGATCCTTTTTCCATCTGGAAAATGTGGCTTATTAAGCCATTCTTCTCACCTTTGCCTTTTTGAGCCTCTTTTGCCATATGAGTTAGTCTATTTCTTAAGGTGTTATTTTCTTCAGTCTGGTTGTTGACTCTCATTCCATAATTTTTTTGCATCGTTCTCATTCATCTTCCTAATTGTTCCTCCACTTCTCTTATTTGTTTTTCAAAGTCATTCCTAAGGTCCTCTATGCCCTGTAACCAGCTTGTATTTTTCTTGGAAGCTTTTGGTGCAGGAGTTCTGACTGTGTTGTCTTCCTCCTGTTCCATGATTAATCCTTTTTACCCAAAATAGGAGTGTGAAATTGGGTTGCTCTGCTTGCTTTGCTTCCCTTGTTTGCTTATGTTGCCACTTAATCACTTGACTTTTGAGCTTTTTGCCACAGTAGGACTCTGCTACCATAGGGCGTACCTTTGTCCCAATTGCTGGATTTTTCTCAGCTGGTGAAGGTATTACTTGGGTGCTTTCTCTGAAGTCTCCACACATTCTGGCAAGCTGGTTGCACACCCCAGGACCTCCACCATAGACAGTGATCCAGATCTAAGCAGGTTAAAGGAAGAGAGATTACCCCTCAGAATGGTCACTTGGTCCCCCTTCAATCTGCAGGCCAGGAGTTGAAGCTGCCATGTTGCAGTGCCTGCAGGGCCACAGTGCCTCAATAGCTTCTTCCTCCAGGGGATAAAGGCCAGGCCGCATTCCCAAAGTCCCAGATCCCAAACATTGCACTTTGCCCTTAGCATCCATGTGTTGATAATTCTGGAAACCACCACAGCTACTAGTGATCTGAAGTCCCTCCAGCTGGTGGCTGGTCAGGCTGCCCTGAGGCTAAAACCTGGGCAGCATGTGCTGCCTGGGGCTGGTTCCCAGAGTGCTGTGCTGGCCACTTCCTGCTGGTCTGCTGGGCTTTCCTCAGTGGGAGGTTAGCATCTCTCTGTCATTTTGTGGGTTCTGTAGCTCCAAAGTTTGTTCAGAGTCACCTTTTTCATGAATTGGTAATTTTTGCTGATTCTTAATAATCAAAATGTTCTTTTCACAGTATCACCTTGCTCAACTGTAATTTTCAGTAGCTGTTATTGATTTATCTATCTATTATACACCATCACTCATTAAAAATTATTCATTACTTATACCTCTTACTTTGGAATTTCTGCTTTTTGGAAATTTCCTAGTAATTCATGGAGTCTCCATTTTGTTTTTGTATTTGTTTTGCTTGAGGGGAGGTTACTCCCATATCCTATTGGGAAATTCACAGAGAATTTATATACTTAAAGGTTTCAAAAAGTCTTATATCACTCTTCAGTCTTAGAATGAACTCAATTGAATGGCAGTGTCAGCCTGTGCTATAATATTACAATATGCATAAAATTTCTCATTGTTTTACTTTCCATTGGTGTATCTATTCTCAGTAGCAAAATGTCAGACAGAAATTAATCACCTCATTCTTACTATTTAAGAGAAATGACATTTAAAAAATGGGAATAAACTCAAAATATTATACACACATCTATATCCATCTATATGTAGTTCTATACATGAATATATATATGTACACACATGAAAATATATACACATATATGCTTGTACATACACATGCATACAAACATATCCATGTTTGGCTATACAATTGTTTCAAGCATGCTCTCTATGTCTCTTGATAGATGATACATAGAGATATCTACACATCTATATCTACATAATTTATGCATTTTACAAGTTTTACAAAAAATCAACTTATGCATGTATAATTATTTCTAATAAGAACTTTTATGTAGCCTTTACTATGTAGCAGACATTGTGCTAATCAGTTTATAAATATTGTCTCATTCAATCCTTACAACAAACTCAAGTATAGGAAACAAAAATAACCTGTGAATCTATTAACCCTTACCCCTTTTCTGAAACAGAGTTTATTAACTATTCATTTTCTTGGTATAGTTTGTAGTACTAGCCCCTGGGGCAAAAAAAAATCTTTATCACAGCTATGCTTTTCTTCTCTATGTCACTTAAAATCCTTGAAGTAAGGGTTATTTTTTTTATTTGTACCCATAATAGGAAAGATGAATCTTTATCCAGAGAAAGAAAAAACAAGTAGAAGTTTGCGTAGAATAATTTTTTACATATATATGTACATACACATATTTACAATGATTTGAGTCTACTGGTAGCTATCTCTAGGAAAGAGAGGCGAGGGAAGTATAAAAGAAACCATTTTATGATAATTTTTGTTGCACATTTTAAAGAAATATCAAGTTGTGCATAGTAGATTTGAAGTTTCATGTACAATTATGATTTTTCTTGTACTATGCTATGGAAATTCTTGTTTTATTCTATTTAAAAGAGAAATAAAAAAGAATTAATTCAACAAAAAATTTAGGTCCTTGAACAATATGTGTAACATTTTATTTTTCTTAATTTTTTTCCATCTATTTTAGTATCTTAACTAGAATATCATACTTTTCATAATTTTCACTTTTCTGGAAATTATATTGTATTTTTATATGTATAAAATCACTTAGTTCTAAGTTGTGTCATTCTTTTATATTTTTGTGACTTTTCACTCTTGTTTTAATTTCACCTATTGTGCTTATTTGCCACATTAATATTTTTTGTTGTTTGGATATAATTTTATGTTTCCCCCAATCCATCTTTTAGTGCTTTTATATCAAATAAAAATTAAATTATATTATAAATAAGTAATTTAAATTGTATCACAAATGTCAAAAAACATATCTTTTTTTTAAACTTCTTTTAACATTTGTAATACAATTTATCATTTGGCATTTCTTCCATCACATCCAGAGATATTTCTATGTGATCTGAGAAAATTCTCCACCTTAGGTCTCTCATATTGAAGAATCTCTTCAATAAAATTTTTAGGGTTTTGTATTTGTTTTTTTTTTTATGCATTACATTATGCTGAGATTTGTGAAGTGCAATGAACAGGTTAGGAAAAAAAAGCTAAAAATCACTGTTTCAATGTAGTAAACCATGGAAGAATTTTTGTGAGTTTCAAGGATGACTATGGAACTAGTTCCTTCTTGTCAACTAATAATAGTAGGGGATAGAGATTGAGGAATGTTTGGAATCACCTTAGCACAAGATGAAGGAGTGCTATAGGCACCTCAGCTCAAGACAACTTTGTAAATGGTGATAGAAGGATAAACTCAGATAAATATTTATTAATTTCTTACATTCAGTCACAAGTATTTAAGATGGAAGGGATGGGTTTGCCTCTGGTTTGGCAATGTAAAGTATCACTGGGAAGTCAAACTACCATCTGAATTCCTAGGTAATGAAATACTTTATAGGGAACTAGAGACAAATTTGCCTCTAGAGAGTTTAGGAATGAGGCTGATTTTTAGCTAAGATTTGTTTTAGGGCTCTCAGGGAATCTCAAACATTCATAATAACTGTGAGGATATATAGGGGTGAAAAAAAGCCGATGAAGAGTAAATAGGTCCATCAAGAGACAGCAAAGTTTGGGGGTTGTGGATATGAGGCTGAAATGTGGGCTTCCATGCAAATTTTCATGGAGGATAGATGGAATTATCCAGTCTTTTTCGGCCAGGAAAGAAGAAAATGGCAGAGGATATCAATAAAAACTTCTGTCAGGTATTGAGATTATGGAATGGGAAGATCCTTCATGGTTGTAGCTCCTCAAGAGGAATAATAATGGACAATGGAACATGATCAGAGCCAGCAGAATAGGAAAGAAAGGTGGAAGTGAACTTTAGTACCTTGACCACCCTAACAGTGATGATTGGTGGGGTAATCTGGTGTAAAGAACCATTATTCAAGTAGTACAGTACCTGAAAATAGAATGGATCAAAGAAAACTCAATGGTTGAACAAGAAAAAAAAATAAAATTAAAAGTTTTAAAAATGAAATAAAAATCTAATAAAGAAAATAACTGACTCAATAAACAGATTAAGAAGGGAACATTTAAAATGATCACATTTTTAAAAATATAATTAGTAAATAAAACAGAAAACAAATTTGGTAAGATATTTCAAACAGTGCTAAAACTTCCATTGCAACCAAATGGCAAAGATCAAATAGAAAGAATCCACTGATCACAATCTGAAAAAAGAAAAGACCAAAAACCTCCAGGAATGACACAGGCAAAATCCTGAGCTTAGAAGTAAATTTTAAAAAATTACTGAAAGCACCCAGAAAAATAATTTAATATCAAGAACCATTCTAGAATTTGTTTTGAAGCAATAGATTTGGGAGTATATGTCAAAAGGCAAAATATAAAGGCATCCATCCAAGAATTTGTCCTACATGACAGAATTCATTCTCCTATAGGAGAAAATGAATGAACTTTTAGAGTAAGAGAGGATTTTATGGCATTCCAGATAAATAACATAATGAGGCAGAATAATGTAAATGAAAACAAAAGAGATAAGAGAAACCTAGTCAGATAAATATACATTTGAAAACTTAGAGTGACTAATTGATGAAGAAATGCTTATATTATAATAGAGAGAGAAGAAACATCTCATCAGAATTCCACTGTTTTCAAGAGTTAGATAGGAAAATATTCTAAGACAAACACAGGTCTAAAGGTAAGGTTGTTTTATATTACAAGTTTTAAGAAGAGAAAGAAAAAACAAATATGCTAGAAAAAATTAGAATTAAATGAGATGAATTTACCTTCACATAACTGACATATAAAAGAAGAACATCCTAATAAAATAGAGGAAATTTAAACAATCTTACTCCTATAAGAACTTGGGAAAGAAAATTCATGGAGAAATATATTAAATTTCATAGTAAAATAAGCAGGGACCAAGAAAAGGGAGAGTGAGTTTAAGACAAACAAACATAATTTAACTTTTGAGGGTGAACTATAAGGAAGAAGGGAAGTGTCAAAAGGAGAAAGGAGGAATTAAAAAAAAAAACTATTATACCATTTACCTTAACTTGGAGAAGTGGAACCAAGGAATAGGATCAGATCATAATGTTCATCACAATCCTATTTTCTCCTTTTGTTTATAGTGGGTTGGTGGCAAAGAGGCAGAAACTGTATAAACTAATCTGGTAGGGGAAAGTTTGGGGAAAAAAAGGGTAATTGTAAGTGTGACTAGAATGAATTTACCCCTCAAATAGAGCAAGGGAATATAATAGATTATTTCTTTGGTGATTATTCACCAAGATGATTTTTTTAAATAGCAAAAAAAAACAACTATATGATGAAGCATAAAACTTTGTTAGCATATACAAAACAACCTAAAATATTAAGCTTACCCTTTACTGATCATAGTATAATATAAAATATAGTCAAGAAAGGATATTTGAAGAAAGACTTCAAACTAAAAAGAGAACGAAGTAATTTCATACTAAATAATAGGTTAATCAAACAACAAGTCAAAGAACTAATCAAAGACTCAATAGATAATTCCATCAAAGAAAATACAAATAGACAATATGCCAAAATTTTGATATACAATGAAATCATTCCAATGCAGCAAATAAAAAAAAATTTCTTCAAAAAGAGAGAATCTTTAAGATATCAGTGAATTGGGCATAAAGCTAAAAGCAAATGATTTTTAGGAGCCACAGAAAAGCAATACACAACACAAAACTATAAATTTAGAATATCAAGAAAAGATAAATTAAAATAAATCTATTGACTTATAAATAAACCTTGAAGTTGATATTTTGAAATACCTGATAAGTAAAACAAAGCATTATCTAATCTTATTTTCTAAAGGTATAGAAAAACAATTTGCCACAGCAAAAATGAAAATGGAGGCCTCACAAAATATGTAGAAGGACTCAAGAAAATTATTAAAAACAATTTTTATCCAAACATATGCATTGAGAATAACTTTAAAAAAATGGAAAGATTTTTAAAATGAATATATAAAACATACAGGCTATCAGAATAAAAATAAGGAAATTAAACATGTAACCCTGACAGAGAAAAATTAACTAAATAACCCGTAAATGAATTGCCAATGGGGTGAGGAGGGAATAGGACCAAATGTTCTATAAAAATGAATTTTATTAGAGAACAATGAATCCCAACTTTATATCAATTGGGACAAGGGGGAATATAATATCTATCTAAACTTTCTATGAAAGAAGGAATATTTATTAATCATCTACTTCATGCCAAACTCTGTGCTAAGTATTTTACAAGTATTATGTCATTTGATTCTCATGACAACCTTGTGATGTTAGTGATATTATTATCTCCATTTTACAGTTCAAGAAAACAGACATTAAGTCTGGTTTGCAGACTTGCAAAGGATCAGACAAACAAATATCTGAGGCTACATTTAAACTCAATTCTTCCTGATTCCACCCCCAGTTATTGACTTGGTTCATAATTATGAAACTATAAATATATAATTTATTAATTACACCAATAAGAAAAATCATTACTACATCAATAGATGTTATTTCATATCTAAAATATTACAAAGCATAGAATTGAATAGACATTTCCTTAAGCAAAAATTATCTATCTAAAACTCAAGAGTTACATGTTGTCTATTTGCAAAATCCTAGAGGGCTTTTCAATAATAGTCTAAGAGTTAAAACATTGCTGTCTATTTTGACAACAATGAATTGATATGGTTCTATATACTGGCTATAGAAATAATACAAAAAAAATATAAATTGCAGGGGCAGCTAGGTGGTACAGTGAATGGAGCACTGGCCCTGGAGTCAGGAGGACCTGAGTTCAAATCCATCCTCAGATACTTAACACAAAACTGGCTGTCTGACCTTGGGCAAGTCAATTGCCCCACTCCCCCTGCTTTCAAAAAGCTATATATATATATATATATATATATATATATATATAGTGTGTGTGTGTGTGTGTATATGTATATATATGTATGTATATATAGGTATATATGTATATAATGTATACACACATATTATATATATACATATATTATAAATAAGCAGAGACAAAAATGGGTGAATTACATTTTCCAAATGATGTTATGGTTTATAAAATATAAAGATTCAACTAGAAACAATTCTAATAGAAACAATTAATTTTAATAAAGAATCCAGAATAAAAAAAACCCAGCCAAAAATTAAAACAAAAATAGCCCCTTTGAAGAATCAAGATATTTAAGGGGTATTTCTTTCAAAATAGCTGCAAAATATCTGAGAGTCCACATATCATGGCACCCACAGTCAGTCAGTCTATAATTCATTTTTAAAGTATCTCCCAAACACAGGAATTATTGTTGTTACTTAGTAACAACAATAATTCTTGTAACTTTAGCATATTCTTTACTGAAATAAAGACAAGTAATTATATATTAATCAATTGTTTATTTGGGGGCTAATATAATCAAATAAAAAATGAAAATTTTACCTAAATTAATTTACATATACAGTGCTATGCTAATAAAAAATTAACAAACTATTACTTGATAGATGTATAATAAAAAGAATTGTACTAAAATCAAATTCTTCTGGAGAGGCAAAAGTTTATAAGTCTCAAGAGAATTAGTAAAAAAATAAAATGTGGGAAGAAAGATGATCAGATGTGAAATTGTACTATGATGCAACAAACATTCAAATATGTAATATAGGTATTTAATTTGCAAAAGCAATTAAGTACAATTAAATTGCTTCTGGTAAACCCCAAGATACACATTATTTTAGTGAGGATATGCTATTAGAAAAAAAAATGTTAAATTTGGGAAGGATTTAGGGAGAAATTCTGGTTAGATTAATGTCAAACCTCACACCACACACCTCAATTAGTTCTTAAAGGATATATTATCTTACCATAAACATTCTTCTATAAGCAAATTAGGTGAAAATGGAGGAAGATACCCTTCATAAAAATGAAAAGGGATGAATGCTCATAAACAAATAAAATTTAATATTAGTTATAGACAAAAATAAATGTTTCACTCTTTTGTTGAAATGAAATCTATAGTTACAATGAAAAAATAACCAAGAAATTGGTAAAAAAAAAATAAATTGCAGTTAATTTATCTTAAAAAAAATCTTATACTCAAGATATATGGAACATTTCTAAAAAAATTATAGAAAAAGAAGTAAAATCTCTAATAAATAAATCATCAAAGGTCATGAATAGAAAGTTTCAGGAGAATTCTAAGTTATTTCCAATAATGTAAAAATTCTCCAAATCACAAATAAAAAGAGAAATTCAAATTAAAACAAATTTGATATTCCATCTCAACCCCATATAATTGTCAGAAAATACACCCTAACTGGAAATGCTGGAGGTTAACATTAATGCAAAACTGTTTGGAAGTATAACTAAAAATGTCACTTAATTGTCTCTTTTTGACTCAATAAGACCATTATTAGGTATATACTCCCAACAGGTCAAATATAGAGAAGAAATGAATCATATGTACAAACATAGTTATAGTAGCAACTTTTATTGCAGAGAAGAACTGGAAATAGAGTGGATGACCATCAATGGTTGAAAGACTAAAGAAATTATGTTATGTAAAAGTTAAGTAATATTATTGTTTCAAAAGAAAACATAAAAGACAAAGATTTAAATAATATGGGAAAGACATGTATTAACTGATTTGGAATGTAGTGAATAATAAAACAACTCTGAATATTCTAAGAATTCTTTTCAGTATGATGACCAATTAATCACATCTTCAGACCATTAACAATAAGGCAGCCTTCCATATCTTGATGTAGAGGAAATTAACTGGGGAGTGGAATGAGTTGAATTTGGAACATAACCAATAAAACATAAATTTGTTTAGTGTGACTGTTGTAATTTGTTACATAAAGAGACCTTTAATTGTTGGGTTTGCATTTGTGGGTGTTAGTGAGATTATAATAGTGAAAATTTAAAATAAAGATCAACAAACAATAAAATGCTGATAGTGCAGAATAAAGTTCAGAAGGGGACACAAGCAGGGCAATATTAGTATAGTCAAGAAATTATAATACTATACATGCATAATATTTATTAAATATACTTTAGTTTTTGGAATAAGATCTGTATTAGATTTATATACACATACAACCTAAATTATACATTTTATTTATATTATAAATATATGGTAATATATTTATAAACATGTTTACATATATCAAGCTGTGTAATTCATAATTTTATATATAATTCTTATTATATGCCTTTCTTTATGCTTCAAAATAGTCATTTTTGATAAGTTTCCAATTCATTGATAAAAGCAACAACATATTGTTCCTCATATTGACTTGACTAGGAATCTTAAAAGAAGTGATTCCCTATTTTTTACCTTCTAGTGCTATCTTTTGGCTCATTTAGAATTGGAAGATGTAAAATACGGTCATTTTAGGCAAGGATAATTTACAGATGTAATTGAAATTTAAAAGGGAAATGGAGAAAAAATAACAGTGGGGAGCTTTAGGGAGGTATTTAATATATTTGAAAAAAAGTTTGGATAAATTGATATTTTTAATCTTCTTATTTCTTTGTTCAGCTCATCTTATTCCTTTGCATAATTTTAAAAAGCCAGGAAATTTGTTTAATAACTTGCAAAATTAACTAAATCCATAAAAAGTAAATGATCTTATAAAATTCATCTAATTTTGTAAAGAATTCAGGGCTCTTGCATGTATTCAACTGGTATGGTTATGGTTTGATTCAATGTTTATAGTTTTTTTTTTTCTTTTAAAGTGCCAAGTACTTCTATGAAATAGTCCTACTCTCACTATCTTTTCCTTTCCTGGCACTTTCAGCAACATTAACATCTCTTGAATTTTCTCTTTTTATGTTTGAATATCCAGCTGTTATTTTAATTAAGTCTGCCACAGGCAAGGATTTGGCTTTCTATACCTGTGGAGAGGCTCCTCATGGCATTTTAATGACTTTCTATGTAGCTACAGGAAAGGGACTTTAGAAATAGCATAAACTACCATTAGTTCAAATAAGAGCCAAAACTGTCAATTTCTAATGAAGATATTTCTTTTTTTCCCCACTTTACCTCACCCCTAGAATTTTGTTATAGAATTATTCATTAATCTTCTCTCACCTAACAAAGAAAAGTAAATAAAATAAATACATGTTTTTTCTTTCAGAATACAAAATTCTTAATGATTGGATTCTATCAAATTTTGATGTAAACATTTATGTCAAACAAAAACCCCAAATATTTTAGGAGTAAAATATGTGGGTGACCCATCACATATCTCAGACACATAGAAATATATGATGGTGGTTGGAGTTATATAATAGAGCTTTTAACTTAGAGTCAGAAAGAGCTATTTCTATCCTGTGTCAGATAGGAAATCATTTACCCTCTCTGGTCCTCAGTTTATTCAGTTAGATTTGATGGGTGTTTTTTTGTTTGTGTTTTTCACTATATTCTAGCTCTAAGCCTATGACCTGTAACTCACTGAGATTTGATGGAAGAATGGAATATGTATTATGATGAAGATGAGCACAAGAAACCCTGAGGTAGGAAAATAATGGCGTGAAGGTAAGGAATTCCTTCAGAGGCAAGTTGGAATAGAGGACAACTACAAGTATCTCCAGAAAGAATTAAGCATCTGGGACAAAGCTCAAAGGAAGCTCAGCCATGGATATGTCTGGTAATGAAAGCAAGGTTTGATGCTGAGAAGATCAATATTGCAAAGCAACCTGGAATTCAAGATATCTGAACCATGGTAACCTGGATGTGGTCAGACAGGTGATGGAAAGATTAAACATAATTAAACATCTTGGATGTCAGTAATCTTAAATGGATGAAAATGGGTGAATTTAATTCAGGTGATCATTACATATATTACTATGGACAAGAATCTCTTAGAAGAAATTAAGGAGTCTTCATAGTCAATGAAAGAGAGAGAAAAACAGTAAAGGGGTGTAATAACAAAAATGACACAATGACATCTGTTTAAAGGCAATGAAAATACTCTATATCACAGTAACTCAAGTCTATGCTCTAACCACTGATGACAAAAGAGTCCAGATTTTATTAGTTCTATGAAGACTTACAATATAATCTAGACATAACACCTCTTCCCCACCCCCAAAAAAGATGTCATTTATAGTAAGGGTCTGGAATGCTAAGGTAGTAAATAAAAAGATAATTGGGATAAGAAGTTAGTTTGGCTTTGGATTACAAAATGAAGCAGGACAGAGATTAATAGAGTTTTGTCAAGACAACTCACTGATTATAGTAAACAGTCTTTCAACAACCCCAAAGGAGACTCTACACATAGATATCACCAGATGGTCAATATCAAAATTAGATTGATTATATACTTTGTGATAAAAGAAGGAGAAGCTTTATATAACCAGTTAAAACAAGACCTGGAGTTGACTATATCTTAGATCATGAACTCCTTATCGAAAAATTTAGCCTTAAATTGAAGAAAGCAGAGAAAACCATCACACTATATAGGTATGATCTAAAAAAACATCATTTACAAAGATGTAATGGAGGTAATGAAAAGATTTAAGGGTTCAGATCTGGTAGAATGCCTGAAGAACTATCAACAGAGATTTGCAATATTATATAGGAAACAACAACAAAAATAAAAAGAAGAACAAGGAAGTAAAATGGCTATTTGAAGAGGTTTTATGAATAGCTGAGGAAAGAAAGAAAGTGAAAGGTAAAGGAGAAAGTGAAAGATTTACTCCACTGAATAGCAAAATTCCTGAGAGCATCAAGGAAAGATAATGGTGTTTTTCTTTTTTTTTAATGAGAAATGGAAAGAAATAGTAGAAAGCAATTCAATACTAAAAACAAGATATCTCTTCAAGAGTATTAGAAATATCAAGGGAATGTTTTATGTAAAATATAACCATGATAAAAGACTAAAATAATACCCACTGGAAAGTCCATCACCATCAGTTCTCCTGAGGACTGCTGCTGTGAATAACTTTAAGGATCTAATTTCACTGTATAGTGAACTCTCTATTTATTCAGGAATATATTAAAGCAAAACATTCAAGAAACTGAAGCACAACAATCACAACAACATACCATAACAATTTATTACTAAGGTGACCACATAGTCTTAAAGATACCATATAATTCAGGAAGTCACAATCTCCGCAATCAATATAGGGTACCCAAGTAAAATCTTTTTTTCATCTTGACTCCAGGATGGCTTCCAATCATCCTTAAGCCAATCATTCTTAAAGGGTAGTAGAAAGTACAAAATCCAACCACCCCCAAGTCATAGTAATTCACAATCTCATCAATCAATACATAGTACCCAAGTAAATTTCTATTTTATCTTGACTCAAGGCTGGTTTTTCACAGGGTGGAGCCAAGATAGTGGAGTAACTTCATTTGAGTTTCTGCTCTAATTATCTCTAACAACTGTATTAAAAAATGACTCTAAACAAATTTTAAAGCTACAGAAACCACAAAGAGACATAGAGAAAGAAATCTCCTGCTTAAGGCAGCCTGGCAGGCTGACAGGAAAGGTCTCTCGCAGTGCACTGGGAGCCTGGTGAAGTCCCCAGTGAGCCACAGTTCTGGGTCCAGGGCAGCCCCTACACGTGCCCAGACCAGCCAGAGCATACTTCACAAAAGTAAATCACCAGCAGCTATGGAGCTTTTCACACTTCTTAACTAATAAATCCCAAAGAGAAAATAAAAGGTCAGTCAGGAACTATGTTGTAAATGTGAAGGAACAGTAGGGTCAGGTTCCTGCCCCAAGGGAAAAAAGTGGCAAGAGGTGTGGCAGTGCCATGTAACTGCTTTCAGAGCCCCTGGCCTGCAGGTAATAGAGGGACTAAGTGACCATTCAGAGGGTAATCATTCTTGCTATGACCTGCCTGAATCTGACTTGGGTGGTAGTCTTGGGGTATGTGGACAGTGAGCTAGAGATTGCATGGGTTGTACAGAGGGCATACAACTAATAGCTCCAGCAGCTGTGAAAACCCCAGAAATTTGGGACACAGCTCTCTACATTCTGTAAGCAGAGTTCTACTGTGGCAAAGAGCTCAAAAGTCAAGTAATTGGCAAGATGAAGAAGTGCAATCAGACCATGCAAACTTTTTTGAGGACAAAAAGTATCAAAGGATGGAACTGTAGAAGGACAATGAAGTCAGAACTCCTGCATCAAAAGCTTCCAAGAAAAATATGAAGAGATCACAGACCATGGAGGAGCTCAAGAAGGATTTTGAAAATCAAGTAAGAAAAGTGGAAGGAAAACTGGGAAGAGAAGTGAGAATGATGCAAGAAAATCATGAAAAGCAAATCAACACCCTGCTAAAGGAAACCCAAAAAAAATTCTGAAGAAAATAACACTTTAAAAAGTAGACTAACTCAAATGGCAAAAGAGGCCCAAAAAGCCAATGAGGAGAAGAATTCTTAAAAAGCCAAATTGGTCAGATGTAAAACTAATTTCAAAAACTCATTGAAGAGAATAATTTCTTCCAAATTAGATTGGAGCAACTGGAAGTTAATGATTTTATGAGAAATCAAGATACTACAAAACAGATCCAAACAAATAAAAAATATATAAGTCAATGTGAAATATCTCATTGGAAAAACCACTGACCTGGAAAACAGATGCAGGAGAGATAATTTAAAAATTATTGGACTACCTGAAACCATGAAAAAAAGAACCTAGAAATCATCCTTCAAGAATTTCTTCTGGGTGTATGAATATATATATGAATGTGTATATATGTGTGTGTGTGTGTGTGTGTGTGTGTGTGTGTACAGGTATACGTAGATAGAGAGCACAGGACCAATTTAATATTAAAATATGATACTTAAAAGGTGAAATTAAGAGGTGAGAGAGGAATATAATGAGAGGAGATGGGGACAGTCAGAATGGGGTAAACTATCTCATATTGAAGAGGCAAAGGAAAATGGTTACAATGGAGGGGAAGAACAGGAAGGCAAAAGGGAAGGGATCAAACTTATTCTCATTGAATTTGACTTAGGAAGGGAATGACATTCATACTAAATAGGGTATCTCATCCTACAGGAGAGTAAGGGGGAAGGTGATAAGAGGGGGAATGATGGAAGGGAGAGAAGGCTTGGGGGAGGGAAGTTGGAACCACCCACTTTTGAAAAGGGACAGGATCAAACTAGAGAATAGAAAAAGCAGGAGGTGGGATAGGAGGGACAGAAATATAGTCAATCTTTTAAAATATATCCACTATGGAAATATTTTGTATAACTACACATGTACAACCTATATTGAAAAGCTTATCTTCCCGCTAAGGGTGGGGGACTGTAATGTAATGCCAATGAAAGGCAACTTCCCAAGGTTCAAAATACCAGCATAGTTGCTCTCCATTTTATTCAGTGACAAATTAAGAACAGAGAAGATCAAAATATGACATCATTCAAAATACAGCATTTACTAAGTGTGATTAAATAATCTCCAAGGACTACCCCACCCCAGGACCTTACATTCATTCAATCAATTACAAAGTCACTGTTCTAAATACTACTCCACCCCTAGGCTGTACCTTCATTTAGTACATCACAAAGCCCCTTTTCTCAAATGGAGATTAGGTTCCAATCATAAGTACATTTATTTGTTCAATCATAGAACACGAAAAGGTCAAAAGTTCCCCACCCCTGGATCACAATTGAATCTACCCTAGAGTTACAACAAGTTTAAGCACAGCACTTAATACACAAATGGAGGTCTTTTCTTCATCTTGAGAAGAGGCAAGTTCTCAGCAATCTTTGTTCCTAGGGAGACAAAGCTTAGCAAGTCCACAAGATACATTGCCAGTCTCTTCATTAATTCATCCTCTATCTGCAGAACAGTCCTAGGACCCCTGAAAACATTAGCAAAACCCTCTCCCAGTATTTCTGTAAACATACAACAAAAAATCCTTCTTCAGGGCCTCTGAACCAACAGAAAGTTTCCCAGAACCCTGCAACAACAGCACTGTCCTTCACCAGTGGACAGTATTCACTCTCTGTCTGCAGAACAGTCTCAGGAGCTCTTAACCAACAGCCAGGTTCCAGAACTTCTTCAACAACAGGACTGTCTTTCACCAGTGGACAAATCTGGCAAAACAACATCAAAACAGACAGACAAAGTACTAGCCAAACAGCCATGTCTCCTCAGTTCTTGGCAGCTCTGGGGGCAGGTCTCAAAAGTCCAGGGAAGTTCAAAGTGGCCCTCAGCAATCCTCTCAGTCTCTCTCTGCCTCCACGAGGTTGATGCTTCCAAAAAGTGCTTCTGCCTCTCTCCTGTGTCTCTCCAAATCTACGTCACAAGCTCCTCCCAGTCCAGCACTCTTTTTTTACATCAACAAGTCCATCCCACAAGTGTGATTAACAGGCTCTGGGTTCTAACACAATCAAACCAAAAACCAA
This sequence comes from Petaurus breviceps papuanus, assembly GCF_028583685.1. Lineage (NCBI taxonomy): Eukaryota > Metazoa > Chordata > Mammalia > Diprotodontia > Petauridae > Petaurus > Petaurus breviceps. The sequence goes on along the minus strand of NW_027186315.1, from coordinate 1,134,224 downwards.
GCCAATACAGGGAATATTTAAATGCCATTACTATTACAGTGACAAGGTAGGAAGGGAATGAATGCAGCTTCGAAGTTTTAAAATCAAATGTTTTATATATATATATATATATATATATATGCATATATATATATATATATATATATATGATTTTACATGTAACTGGGAAATAAGATATATAGGCATTGTGTTATAGAGATCTACCTTGCCCTACTAGAAAGTTGGAGGGGGTATGGGAGAAGATATGAGAGAAAGCAGATTGGAGGAGGGGATATCCAGTGGGATCGCTATTTTGGGTGGCAGAGGAAAAACAGGGAGAAAATTTGTAACTCAAAATGTTGTGCAAATGAAAGATGTAAACTAGAAGTTAATAAAGCATTTGATAAAAATAAGAAGAAATTCTCCCAGAAAATTTCCCTGATATTCCAGAACCAGAGGGCAAAATAGAAACTGAAAGAATTCACTGCTCAACTCTTGAAAAAGATCCCCAAAATAAAACTCCTAAGAATATCATAGCCAAATTCCTGAGCTCTCAGGTCAAGGAGAAAATATTACAAGCACCCAGGAAGGAACAATTTTCCTATTGCGGAAACACAATCAGAATAACACAAGATCTAGCAGCTTCTACCTTAAGGGATAAAACGCCTTGGAATATGATATTCTAGAGGTCAAAGGATCTAGGATTGGAACCAAGAATCACCTACCTAGCAAAACTGAGTATAATGCTTCAGGGGAAATATGTCATCCAATGAATCAGAGACCTTTCAGGCATTCTTGATGAAAATGTCAGAACTGAATAGAAAATTTGGCTTTCAAATACATGAAGCAAGAGAAATATGAGAAGGGAAACAGGAAAAAGAAATCATAAGGAAATTATTAAAGCTGAACTATTTGCATTTTTACATACAAAAATGACAATTATAACTTATGAGACTTTTCTCAATAGGAAGATAGTTGATGGGACTATACGTATATATTTATTCATACATATATGTATGTATAGGAGAATGTATGCGTACATGTTTACATAGACAGAGCACATGGGATGAGATGAATATGAAGGGATGATATCTTAAAAATAAAATTAAGAAGTGAAAGAGGAATATATTGGGAGAAGGAGAAAGGGAGATATAGATTAGGATAAATTATCTTATATAAAGAGGGAAGAGAACACTGTTAAAATGGAGGTGTAGAGCAGTAAGGTGAAAAGGAATGGGTCAAACTTATTCTCATTGAATTTTGCTTAAGGAGGAAATAACATACACATTCAATTTGGTATCTTACCCTACAGAAAAACAAGGCATAAGGGGATAAGATGGGGATGATAGAAGGGAAGGCAGATTGGGGAGAGGGTAGTTATAATCAAATACTTTTGAAAAGGGGCAGAGTCAAAGCAGACAGTAGAATAAGTGGGGTAAAGGATAGGGTGGAGGGAAATATAGCTAGTCTTTTCACAATAAAGCTACTATGGAAATGTTTTGTGTAATTACATATGCACAACCTATGTTGAATTGTTTGTCTTCCCAGTGGGGGTGGGTGAGTAGGGAAGAAGGGAAAGATTCTGGAAACCAAAGTTTCAAAAAATAAATGTTAATGCATGTCACATGCAACTGGGAAATAAATAATACAGGCACTGGGGTATTGAAATCCATCTTGCCCTAATAGAAAGTTAGGGGAAGGGATGGGGGAAGATATAGGAGAGAACAAATTTGGAGAAATATTTAGTAGGCTCACTGTTTTAGGGTGGGGGGTAGGGGAGAGAAGGGCAAAAATAATTGTAACTCAAAATCTTGTGGAAATGAATGATAAAAACTAAAAATAAATAAGTAAATTGAGAAAAAAAATGAAAAAAAAGTTTAAAAAGATATCCATTACACACTGTGATAGTAATGGAATATAAAGTTCCCCCTGTATTGGCTTGGTTTTCAAACTGATTGTGTTAAAACCCAGAGCTTGTTAATCCCACCTGTGGGATGGACTTGTTAATGTGAAAAGAGAGTCCTGAACTGGGAGGAGCTGGTGACGTAGATTTGCAGAGACACAAGAGAGGCAGAAGAACTTTTTGGAAACAGCACCTCGTGGAGGCAGAGAGAGACTGAGAGAATTGCTGGGGGCCACTTTGAATTGCCCTGGACTTTTGAGACCTGCCCCCTGAGCTGCCAAGGACTGAGGAGACATGGCTGTTTTGCTGGTACTTTGTCTGTCTGTTTTGATGTTGTTTTCCAAGATTTGTCCACTGGTGAAAGACAGTCCTTTTGTTGAAGAAGTCCTGGAACCTGGCTGCTGGCTAAGAGCTCCTGAGACTGTCCTGCAGACAGAGAGTGAATACTGTCCACTGGTGAAGGGCAGCGCTGTTGTTGCAGGGGTCTGGGAACCTTTCTGTTGGTTCAGAGCTACTGAGACTGTCCTGAAGACAGAGAGTGAATACTGTCCACTGGTGAAGGACAGTGCTGTTGTTGCAGGGGTCTGGGAGCCTTTCTGTTGGTTCAGAAGCCCTGAAGAAGGATTTTCTTGTTGTATGTTTACAGAAATCCTGGGAGAGGGTTTTGCTAATGTTTTCAGGGGTTCTAGGACTGTTCTACAGACAGAGGATGAATTAATGAAGAGACTGGCAATGTATCTTGTGGCCTTGCTAAGCCTTGTCTCACCAGGAACTAAGATTGCTGAGAACTTGCCTCTTGTCAAGATAAAGAAAAGACTTCCATTTGGGTATTAAGTGCTGTGCTTAAACTTGTTGTAACTCTGGGGTAGATTCAATTGTGATCCAGGGGTGGGGAACTTTTGACCTTTTTGTGTTCTATGGTTGAACAAAAAATGACTTTACTATGTTTGGAACCTAATCTCCACTTGAGAAGAGGGGCTTTGTGATGGACCAAATGAAGGTACAGCCTAGGGGTGGAGAAGTATTTAGAACAGGAACTTTGTAATTGATTGAATGAATGGAAGGTCCTGGGGTGGGGTAGTACTTGGAGATTATTTAATCACACTTAGTAAATGCTGTATTTGGAATGATGTCATGTTTTGATCTTCTCTGTTCGTGATTTGTCACTGAATAAAATGGAGAGCACCTATGCTGGTATTTTGAACCTTGGGGAGTTGCCTTTCCTTGGCATTACATTACACACACCAAAAAAAAAAGGCTGGTTTCCAAACCCCACAGCTCCTTTACAGGCTGACTACTCCCAGCTCTTCCCTGCATTCACCCAACTTGTGCCTGAATTCACACATAGTCAGCTCTCTGCTTTATTTTTTTTTTCTATATCTCAGTCTATGGTGACTGCTTTTTGCAGGTTCTGTTTCTAGGAAGGAAAAAGCTTGACAGGGCTACAACAACATTTACACACATTGACAGTACCATCATATCAATTCACTTTCTGTCTGAGAAATCAACACAGATCAACAGACAGAGTGCTTCTGTCTGACACCATCACAGAAAAATAGAACAATCAACAGAGTGTCGACATCACAAACATCCCCTCCCTTAGTTCTCATTGGTCCCAGCTCATGCTCAAGCTTTTATCTGCTCTGCTCCTTCCTGTTGTACCCTTCCTGTTCTGCCCTTCCAGTCCCTTTCTTTTGGCAAACTCTTTCCACCATCTACTCCATGTGATGATATTAGCCCTATTAAGGGTAGGGAAGGTCTCTAAGCTCCCTTATGCCTATTAAGGACAGCACAAATGTATACTGTTTCCAACAAAGACTTGACACAATCAAAGGGGAAGCTCAAAGGCACTTGAGTAACTGAAACAAGCAGCAAAGTACTACTTTGCTTGACATTACAGCAACTTAACAGAAGCCAAAGAGATTAAGAGGTGGCGGAAATTTTCAAAAGTATTGTAAGAGAGTTCTTAACATGACTGATAACAATGATGGTGTGGCTACTTATCTAGAGGCACAGTCAGAATTTCCTTGAGACAGAGATCTGGTGGCAGAATAGCTACAGAAGAATGGAAAACTAAGTCCTGAAAACTTGTGATGGTGGAGCTTCTTCTGTACAGGAGCCCAGAGCCTGGAGCCAGGAGCCCAGGAGCCCAGCTTACTGAAGCATGACTGGGATGCTGAGACTTTGTTTGTGGTTTTGATTCCCTGGAGCAGCAATCGTGAAGGATCTGACATGGACCAGACCTTCAGTATGGAGCAAGACCTTCCCAGAGAGCTGGTCAAGGAACTGGGATCTGTCTGCCACTGAACCAAGGTGACAGTCTGGTGAATTCAGGTAGAATCTAGGAGCATGGAAGGGGATCCAGGGAATCGGAGAACAGGCCCCAAGTCAAGATGAAAAGATCTCTCCTTGGATAGTGAGTAATTATGGAATTATAGTTTACTAGTGACCTAAGGGGTGGAGGGTTTTGTATATGATACTTAGAAGACTTTACTGAATAAGTTACTGATTGTACTTGGAGTAATTTGAGATATTGTTACTGATAAGTGACTGAGTTAAACAAGAATTTGCCCCAGGAGTATGTAATGTAATGCCAAGCAAAGGCAACTTCCCAAGGTTCAAAATACTAGCATAGGTGCTCTCCATTTTATTCAGTGACCAACCAAGAACAGAGAAGATCAAAACATGACATCATTCCAAATACAGCATTTACTAAGTGTGATTAAATAATCTCCAAGTACTACCCCACCCCAGGACCTTCAATTCATTCAATCAATTACAAAGTCCCTGTTCTAAATACTACTCCACCCCTAGGCTGTACCTTCATTTAGTCCATCACAAAACCCCTCTTCTCAAATGGAGATTAGTTTCCAAACATAAGTAAAATACATTCATTTGTTCAACCATAGAACACAAAAAGGTCAAAAGTTCCCCACCCCTGGATCACAATTGAATCTACCCCAGAGTTACATCAAGTTTAAGCACAGCACTTAATACCCAAATGGAGGTCTTTTCTTTATCTTGACAAGAGGCAAGTTCTCAGCAATCTTAGCTCCTGGGGAGACAAGGCTTAGCAAGGCCACAAGATACATTGTCAGTCTCTTCATTAATTCATCCTCTGTCTGCAGAACAGTCCTAGAACCTCTGAAAACATTAGCAAAACCCTCTCCCAGGATTTCTGTAAACATACAACAAGAAAATCCTTCTTCAGGGATTCTGAAACAACAGCAAGGTTCCCAGACCCCTGCAACAACAGCACTGCCCTTCACCAGTGGACAGTATTCACTCTCTTTTGGCAGGACAGTCTTAGTAGCTCTGATCCAATAGAAAGGTTCCCATACCCCTGCAACAACAGCACTGCCCTTCACCAGTGGACAGTATTCACTCTCTGTCTGCAGGACAGTCTTAGTAGCTCTGAACCAACCGAAAGGTTCCCAGACCCCTGCAACAACAGCACTGTCCTTCACCAGTGGACAGCATTCATTCTGTCTGCAGGACAGTCTCAGGAGCTCTGAACAAACAGAAAGGTTCCCAGACCCCTGCAACAACAGCTCTGTCCTTCACCAGTGGACAGCATTCATTCTGTCTGCAGGACAGTCTCAGGAGCTCTTAGCCAATAGCCAGGTTCCAGGACTTCTTCAACAACAGGACTGTCTTTCACCAGTGGACAAATCTGGCAAAACAACATCAAAACAGACAGACAAAGTACCAGCAAAACATCCATGTCTCCTCAGTCCTTGGCAGCTCTGGGGGCAGGTCTCAAAAGTCCAGGGCAATTCAGAGTGGAAGACTTTGACTATTGTACTTTGAGACTACTGATAAGTGACTAATTGAGTTAACTTAAGAGTGACTATTTTACTTTGATACTATGTTGTGAATATTATATTGTGATTTTCTGTGATAACTTGTAATATTGTGAATGCTGTACCTTGATTTTCCATGGATGTTTTGCTTGTGTTATGGAATAAATAGAGTGATCACTATACTGAGTAATCTGAACCTTAAAAAAGCTTTTCACTGTAGCAGTTCTTCTGGAAAGCTTCTGTCCATGGCATTACATCTTTGTAAGGCCAGCACTTAGCACAGATCTTCCCACAAAGTATTTAATAAATGTTTAATGACTTCCCTTTCTTGATGCCTTAATCTATTATTCTATCAGTTTGTGAAGTTGGTCCATTGTTTCATCTTGGACAGAGAAAAGTGATGACACAGGGCATGGTTGAAGTTGGATAGTAAGCTGAATTGCCTTTAGGTAACTGCACAGTACATTTAAAGAACTCACATTCCTTTTTTTTTTCTTTTTTGCATTTTGCAGGGCAATTGGGGCTAAGTAACTTTCCCAAGGCTACATGGCTAGGTTTTCTGTGTGTGTGTGTGTGTGTGTGGTGTGTGTGTGTGTGTATGTGTATGTGTGTGTGTGTGTTAAGGGTCTGAGGTCAGATCTGAACCCAGGTCTTCCTGATTCCCGGGGCCGGCACTTTACTCAATGCGACACCTAGCCACCCCACTCATATTTCTTCTGGAAAC
>NW_027186315.1:1121445-1127805 GCF_028583685.1 Petaurus breviceps papuanus | reverse complement strand
TACTCAATGCGACACCTAGCCACCCCACTCATATTTCTTCTGGAAACAAATGCCCATTGTTTTTCTGTCAGTAATCTTCCATTCATACTACATAAGGGCATATCATTGGGACTCTATTTTTTTCTGAAGTTATAGGTCAATAGAGTGTGATCGGGTGTGAAAATATGAATATTCTATAATATATTAGCATAATAGTAGTTAAAAATCAAAGGTCCCATGTATATAGAGATTTAAGGTTTTCCTACGATTTAATGAGGGAACCAATTCATGTTCAGTTAATACAGAAACATCAAAAGTGAAAGAATAGAAAATTGTTATCAGAGAGTGGAATTTCAAACGATTTTGAATATCATGTATATAAATTTGGTGGTGAACATGTTCTTGTGTGGCTAAAGTTGACCGAAGAAACAGGTAACAGAGAATGAGGATCTCTGGTGGTTATTGTTTTAGATAGCTTATCAGGATAATGATATACTCTTTAAAAATGATGTCACAGGATGGAAAAGAAAGAACTTTGAAGAAAATTAAGCTGTTTAATTCTGGAAATACAACACAAAATTAAGCATTTAAAATTTTTTAGAGCACTCTATTTTTTGTCTCTATAGGTGACTATCTCTTTGTTGTCTCTATTTCTGTGTCTCAGTTTCTCTTTGCGTTTCTATCTCTCTCCTTCTCTGTCTCTCACTCCTCCCACCCCTATCTCTCTCTCTCTCTCTCTCTCTCTCTCTCTATATATATATATATATATATATATATATATATGTCTTTTTATTTATATCTCCTATTCTACCTACCCTTGCATTGCATTTACATTAGGATTTCATATACATATTGATGGCCTGCTTGTGCTTGAACCCCAGCCCAAACCACTGGTGCCTCCACCCGAGGCACCTGGACCACCCCAGACTACTTACCACTTCTTAGGCCCATCAGACCATTTCACTACCCCTCTTGTATATATGTGTTAGTCTCATCCTCATTAGTTTGCAAGTTTCCTAAGAACCTCACCTACTTTATTGGTATTACAATAATCTTTGCTACTTGACTGGAAGATGGTTTGAGTGCATGAATTTGTTCCAGAGGTATGCCACTCTCTACTCTTACATTTCAGGTCTCCCAGCAATCCTAAACTGGGTCTTATGGTTGTGTATATGCATTCAATATGGTTATTCAAGTTCATGCATTTGTACTTCATAACACATTGTATGTATATGCAAAATATGTTCTTATGTACCTATTCAATAATACATGAAAAAACATATGTAACATAAACATATATGCTTTTATTAGTCACCCCCCAATCTCAATTAAATTAATCTCAAGGATACTTTGAATATGTGTACATGCTAGGTATCATAACTTTTGTGTAACATAGATTTCTCTGGTCCTACTGAGGACCAAAATTATCATAGTTTCTCCCTCCCTAAGGCTTTTCAAGTATCTGATGGTGGTTTGGGAATTTTTCTTCTGTTATTAGCTTAAACTCTCACCATTTGTATTCAATTTTAGGGACCCAATTAATAGTTTTCAATTGTATTCTACCATTTCATATCACATAACTTTTACAAAGGGGACCTAGGTGGCTCCGTGGATAAAGTGTTGGGCTAGGAGTCAAGAAGACTGATCTTCATATGTTCAAGTTTGGCCTCAGACACTTACTAGCTGCATGATCCTGGGCAAGTCATTTAACTATATTTTTTTCAGTTCCTCATCTGTAAAATAAGTTAGAAAAGAAAATGGTGAACCACTTCTGTATCTTGGCCAGGAAAATCACAAATGAGGTTAAAAAAAAAAGAGGCTGATATGAATAAACAACAACAAAAATGCTTAGGCACAGCTCAGATCCAATCTAGCTCAGACTCAATCTCTGTCAGATTGTTCTGGCCTGCTTGTTAATTCAAGCATCACAAATGCTTTGGCTACTCAAGAGTCTGCCAATTTAGTAAAGTTTCTTTTCTTTGGCTGGGAGAAGACTTGAGCTGAATTCATTCAGCAGGACTCAGCATGTCAGTATATTGGGGGCTCAAGCAACTCTAAACCTAAATTGCAACATATTGGTTACATGACCAGGAAACACTGCTAATCTAAAGTTCTTTCCAGCAAAGCCTGGAAGGTATGTAAGCTTCCCCTTCTCTCTATCTCCTTCACCATCTCCAAGTACCTTGGAGGTTCCTTTCAGGACTGACCCCTCAGGTTCCATTAAGTCAGACCCCTAGGAGGCTGTCTTGTACTCAGCCTGAGGCTCTCAGGTTCTCAGTCCAGTGGTTATATTGGAGGCCATGGACCTGGTCACAATTTCTGAAGCATGGAAGACAATGACAGATACCCCATTCAGAAGTGTATGCTCAATTCTTTCAGTTCTCTGGGTGCGAGAGCATTGGGAAAACTTCAGGTACATTTTTAGTATTTTTTTGTCTTGTTTTGTTTTGTTTGTGTTTCAAGGCTTACCCCCGGATCCTCATTTACAGAGGAATGGACTATCAAGCCCCAAACCTATAATGGGTCAATCTTTTTCAATTTCCAAAAGTTCACCTTTGCATTGTCTTTAACAAAATTGAGAAAAATTTACTTTCTCTAAAGAACTTAAAAATAAAAAGCTAGTGTTCTTTTGCAACAACTGTTTGGCCTCAGTATCACCTAGGAGGTCACAAAGTGTAGTCTGTTGTGGGGATTTTAAAACATTATACTCTCTTGTAGTAAGAATTATAGTGTCACCAAGAAGGAAAATGGATAGAAGTTTCCTATATAATGACCTTCATTGAGTGCTCTTAGAACTCCATTCTCAGGAAAGATTGTAAGCTCATAGCTGGAATAGTTCAAAAAAAGGAGAATGGGTGCTAATTAAATGACCCCCTTCTAGTGGTCCCCAGGGTTTCAGCCTGCTCCTCTTCCCTGCCACAGTTCCCACCCCAGGATTTCCCTGTTTCCCATGCTCCCCACTCCTTGGCCACTCTCTTTCCCCCTCCCCTTTTGCACTAGCCCAAACCCTTCATTTCCTGCCTCCTTCACCTTCCACATTTCCTACCCTGCATTTCCCACCATGGCCCTTCCCCCCAGTTGACTATTCCTCAGGTTCTGGCCGTGGGGCCTGTTCTTACTGCTGTCCCTGGAGTATCTCCCACCATGACCCCTGTTCAGGTCCCAGCCACAGGTCTTGCTGAGGTACTTCCCTCTGTGGCCCCTTCCCCTGAGGGGATATGCACTCAGGCTTCGTCCCTACCCTGTGGCAGTCTATAGGGTATCTCCCACTCTGATCCCTTCCCCTCCTCATTTTCCAGCTGACCTTTTCCCTTGCCAGCCAGATTGCAACCTCACCCCTTTGCAGTCTTATCCAGTTGTGCCAATACTCCCCAGTCCCTCACTTACAAGAAGTGGGATTTCCTATCTCCCTTCCAAAGCCCCACCCCCACCCCCACAGAACCTTCAGGGTTTTTTTTCCCTGAGGAAAGTGCCTGCCTCACCAAGTGTGCATGTTAGAGTGCATGTTCCATTCTCCATTTTGGATCTCACTCAAGTTAGAGAGAAACTAGGGATATACTCAGAAGACCCCACTAAGTTTCCTGAGGGTTTTAAAGAAGTGTCCCTCCAATTCAAGCTTTCTACAATTCCAGCTTTCTTGGGGGTGATTTTCATATCCTCGTCTCTACCTTTTGTAACACTGAGGAGAAGAGGAGAATCTGGGTAAAGCCCCCAAATTTAGGGATTGTTAGGCTAGCAATGACCCCACAAAATATCCCCCAGGAACAGCTGTTGTTCCCACTAGTGACCCAGGATGGGATTATCAAAAGAGTGAGGATAGGAGAGAGACTATATGATAATTTGCCTGTTAGAAGGTCTAAGCACTGCATTTCAAAAGCAAATAAATTTTCAGAAAATTAGGGAAATTACTCAGAGAGAAAAGGAAAACTCTGCCCTTTTCCAAGACCAGCTGTTAGAAGATATTAAGAAGTATATTAATTTAGACCCTGAATGTATAGAAGGGGCAGCAATACTTACTCTGTATTTCATTAATCAATCTGCCCCAGATGTTAAAAGGAAACTGTAGAAATTGGCAATGGGATCCCAAATACCTCAGGCCCAATTACTGGAGACAGTCTTTGGTGTCTTCAACAGCAAAGACATAGTTGCAGCAAAGGAAAGAGAAGGCAGGGAAAGGGCTAGAGACAGAGAATGTATCCAATTCTTGGCTACTAGCATGGTCAGGGAAAGACCCAAGGAGTGCCCCTCCAGGCTGCCCCCCAAAGGAAACCTCAGGAACTGAAGTCCATGCGACCAAAGGGACATTTGAGGAAGGATTGTCCCCAAGGTTGGAAAAGTGGTGAAGCCACCCCTCAATGCCCTGTCCTCAAGTCATCTCAAGACTTGGAATAATGGGGAGATCCTGGGGCTTGGCAGTGCTTCTGCTTTCTACACCTTTCTCACTGAGCCCTGGGCAAAATTTGAGGCCGGAGGTAAGGTTACCCACTTTATCCTGGCTACATTCTCTGTTTTAACCAATTGCTCTGTCCTTACCTACTTTTCAGCCTGTTTGGTCATGGGCATGGGCATTGAAGGGGAAACTAAGGGATGTGTGCCTATTTGAGAATCTGTTGTTTGAACACTCCTTCCTTATGCTCTTGTACTGTCCCCTTGTTGGGAAGGGACCTGATGGTAAAATTGGGGAGACAATTTTCTGTAGTTAAGCCTTCCATTTCCCTTTTCCCTCCATTCACCAGACTCCCCCATGTTCCTCCAGAAGTATGGGAGGTAGTTAAGCCAATTGTTTGGGATCAAGGAATTGCTGGGCAAGCTACTTCTGCCACTCCAGTTACTGTTTGCCTCCAAGATATTGAAGTGTTCCTCCATTGCTTTCAATATCCAATTAAGCCCAAGGCCAGAGACTGCAACCATTAATTGCTACTCAAGGCCCTGACTCACTCTCTGTAGAGTGGGGCCCTGACCAGGTTAAAGCTTTTGATACTTTGAAAACTAAATTGACACCCACTCCAGCATTTGCTATACCCAATCTACAAAAACCTTTTACTCTGTATGTTTATGAAAGGAGAGGACAGGCTCTGGGGGTATCACAGTCCTGAGGACCTGACCCCAGGCCAATTGCCTATTTTTCTTGTTTGTGTTCTTTTTTTCTTTTGGAGGGCAATTGGGGTTAAGTGACTTGCCCAAGGTCACATGGCTAGTTTTTGTGTTAAGTGTCTGAGGCTGGATTTGAACTCAGGTCCTCCTGATTCCAGGGCCAGTTCTCTATCCACTGTGTAACCTAGCCACCACCAATTGCCTATTTTTCAAAGCAATTAGACTCTGTGGCTTCTTCGGCTTTTCATGTGCTATATGCCCATCGAGCAATACAAAAAGGAGGGGGATATCTGACTGCAAAAGCCATCAAACATTCCCTTTTTCTTTTATGTTTTGGCCCTGCCATAGACATCTTTAATTCCTACCAGGGAAATTGTCTATTCTGTATACTCCTTTTGTGCCTGTTTGCTTCTCTTTATCTTTATATGGAGGTTTATCTCCTCCAAGGTCCTAGTCATCAACTTCCAGATGACTACTCAGACTATATATCCCTTGAGTGGGACTCACTGAGGCAGGGACAGGTCTACTCCCCTTTCAGAAGCTCAGACCTTCCACATTTATCCCAAAAGAATTTGTGTCAAAAGCCATCCATTATCAATATGCAATATGCCAGGACCTCTGTTACCCTTAACCTAGAGTAGCCCTCCATTTTCTGTTACCTCCTGATTGCCTCTGGCTGCTTCCTGCCCTTGATCCCACCCTTAATCCCTTTGTATTGGTTATTGGGAATCTGACCTTTAGTTACCCCAGTCCCATCCAAATCCTCCCTGGATCCCTCTTGCTATTGCCTCAGACTACCAGACTACCCCTAGATCCCTTCCACAGTCTTTCTGTATATAAGATCCATCTTGCCTCTGTGAAGGCATTCAGATTCAATCTAAATAAGACTCAGTTTGTCTCAGATTGTTCTGACCTGCTTGTCAATACAAACACCACAAATGCTTTGGCTCCTTAAGAGTCTACCAAATATGGCATATCTTTAATAAACTTTGTTTTCTTTGGCTAAAAAGAATGCTTAGGGTTTTTTAAATATGAAGACCACTCAAGTCATGAAGTTAATGGAAAAAATGCCAACCACATAAAAGGTAGACACTAGAAATATGTCCCACTAAGGTGGCTAGGTGGTGCAGTGAATAGAGCATCGCCCCTGGAGTCAGGAGAACCTGAGTTCAAATGCGACCTCAGACACTTAACACACAAAAAACTATCCATGTGACCTTGGGCAAGTCACAACTCCAAGTGCCCTCCAAAAAGCAAATACACACACACACACACACACACACACAC
>NW_027186315.1:1087422-1121345 GCF_028583685.1 Petaurus breviceps papuanus | reverse complement strand
ACACACACACACACACACATATATATATATATATATATATATATATAAAATGTCCCACTAGAGTCTCATGGGGTGATGCCATCTTTGGTGCCCTAAGTATGCATCAAAACTCCATTACATATGCTTATGTGGTTTAAATTCACATGTATATGTAAATATGTTTAAAATACATACATCAAATCAAATTTGCCATTCTCTTTTCTCAAAAACACTACACTCTATAATTCTATCCAGTAAATATAAAGCAGGAATGATTTCATATAGATATAGAAGGCTTCTTGGATCTATCAACCTTAATATTTCTGGGTAACATAGGTGGACATTGTATAGCTTTATTCAGAGTTCTCAGCTGCAAATTGCACTTATATTTCTAATTATTAAATGTAGGATTTTTAAATATATATACCCCTATTTACATTGACTATCTGAAATCAAATTTCTATATTTTTTAGGCAAGACCAGAAATCCAGGAATTATATAGATCTCTGCTTAAATTGAATATAAGGCTTTCATAATTACTATTGAAATAAAAATACTTAAGAGATAAATGCAATCATATTGTATATGTGCTGTTAAAAATTATAATAGAAAACTAAAGGTTTGAAAGTCATGGCTATATATATATATATAATCTCTCTCTATATGTGTGTGTGTGTGTATGTGTGTGTGTGTACTGGTTGTCTTGAAGAATATGGGAAAAGAAAAAGAAAAATCTCCATTGGAACAGAAGGTCTCATCTCACAATGGAGAATAAGATATTAGAAAAGGGAAAAAATGATGATTGTGTAATAAAACCTTTCTTCATTATAAAAGTGAAATAAGTTTCATACATGTGTAAAAGAAAGTTCCAGAACTTCCATTAATCATTAATCCATTCATTAATATCATATTATGAGTTTTCCAAATACAACAAGGTCAACCCACTTGAATAAAGAAATTGGAGACATGGATTGTTTATATTAATAAAAAAATTTGAAAAAAGAAGACTCTTGCTATATAGAAATTCCAGAGCAGAGTAGGGTATGTTAAGAAGGTGTAATTAACAATTGTATCATGCTTCTTTGACAAATTGTTCTTTTCATGATATTTGGCTTTACTGGGATATTCTTTTCCATTTTCCATTTACCCATTGACTTCCTATATTCCATTTAGTTTTTTGAATCATTAAATAAGAATCTGGAGTCTATTATTGGTCTGTCATAAAGATATTGTAGGCCATGAATACTTAAAGTGAAGAGTTTTAAAATAACTTAAACTATGAAATAATGCTATAATTAGCATTAAAATGTGCATATTTATATATATAATTCATTTCTATTCAGCAACCCATTTCATTTCTCCAAATGCTTTTTAGACAAAAATGTTAATATTAGGTTCTGAGGAAATAAAGATAAAATAGCATAGTCTTACCTACCCCTCCAGGAGCTTACATTCTACTCAGGATTGGGGTCACAATCTTTTCAAAGATAAACATATTACAAGGTAGAAGTAATGGGAGCAATGATGAGATTCAAAGTGTTCAAAAACACTGAAATAGGAGAAAGTACTTTTACCAGGGGAGAAAAAGAAAGAATGAAGGCTCTGTGTAAGCACTGACATTTGTACTTCACTTAAAAGTGAGACAGTTCTTTTTTTTTTTTTTTTGCCTTTTATTTTTGGAGGGCAATTGGGGTTAAGTAACTTGCCCAAGGTTACATGGCTAATTTTTTTGTGTGGGTGTTAAGTGTCTGAGACCAGAGCAGAACTCTCCTGACTCCAGGGCTGGTCCTTTACTCATTGCGCCACCTAGCTGCCCCCAAAACAGAGGAGTTCTAAAAGGCAGAGAGAAAGAGGAAATGCATCCCACTCATTGTGGTAAACTCCCATGAATATATAAGTGAAGATGTTGCATGATGAGTTCAGGGAACATTTAGTGCTAATTTTACTAGGATTCAAAATCTGTGAAGAGATCTAAGGTCAAAGTTGAAAGGGAAGTTCGAACCAAATTTTCAGAAGTCTTTACCCAGTTAATGAAGAGAAGGTGTCAACAATATGAAAGTCAGCAAGCTAGGTGCTGAAGCTAGGAGATAAATGTAAGAAATAGGGTGGTAGGGTGGCATCATTTACATAGTTATCAAGATACAAAGGAACGTTTTTCTTTCTATTTTTAGTTTTCAATATTCATTTCCACAAGATTTCAAGTTACACATTTTCTCCCCATCTTTCCCCTATCCCACACCTGAAGTGTGAGCCTACTGAATACTGCTTCCCCCAATCTGTTCTCTCTTATATCTTCCCTCACTCCATCCCCTAACTTTTAAGCAGGGCAAGATAGATTTCTATACCCCAGTCCCTGTGTATCTTATTTCCCAGTTGCATGTAAAAAAATATTTCTTTAACAATTGTTTTTAAAACTTGGATTTCCTTATTCTTTCTCTTCTTCTCTTCTTACCTACCCTTACTGGCAAGACAAGCAATTCAATATAAGTTGTACATGTGTAGTTACACAAAAAATTTACCTACTAGTTATTTTATGATAGAATAACTATATTTCCCTCCATCCTATTCCACCCCCACTTATTCTTTTTTTCTACTTGACCTAACCCTTTTCAAAACTTTTTGTTCCTATCTACCCTTTCCCACAACTTGCCTCCCCTTCTAGCATATCCTGTCTTATTCCATTGCCCACTACTTTCCTGTAGGGCCATATTCCCAACTGAGTGTGTATGTTATTCCCTCCTTAAGCCAAATTCAATGAGAGTAAGGTTGACCCATTCCCTGTCACCTTCTTGCCCTTCCCCTCCATTGTAACAGTTTTCTCTTGACTCTTTTATATGAGATAATTTATCCTATTCTATCTCTCCCTTTCTCCTTCTCCCAATATATTTCTCTCTCACCTCTCAGTCTTATATTTTAGATATCATCCCTTCCTATTCAATCCATCCCATGCCTTCTGTGTATGTATACATGTACACACATATACACACACTCACATATGTATTTATAAACACATACACCCTCCTATACATACATACCTATGTCTGTATACATATGTATTCCCTTCAACTATCCTCATACTCAGAAAAGTCTCATGAGTTACAATTATCATTTTTCCATGTAGGAATGTAAATAGCACAACTTTAATAAATTCCATATGATTTCCTTTCCCTGTTTACCTTCTCATGCTTCTCTTGCTTCTTGTATTTAAATGTCAAATTTTCTGTTCAGCTTTGGTTTTGTCATTAAGCATACTTGAAAGTCCTCTATTTCATTGAGTTATCCTATTTTCTCCTGAAGCATTATGCTCGGTTTTGCTGGGAAGGTGAGTCTTGGTTTTAATCCTAACTCCTTTGACCTCCACAATATCGTATTCCAAACCCTTTGATCTCTTAATATAGAAGCTGCTAGATCTTATGCTATTCTGATTATCTTTCCACAATATTCAAATTCTTTTTTTCCTGGTTGATTGTGATATTTTCTCCTTGATGTGGGAACTCTGGAATTTGACTATGATATTCCTAGAAGTTATCCTTTTGGTATCTTTTTCAAGAGATGATGAGTGAATTCTTCAATTTCTATTTTGCCCTCTGGTTCTAGAATATCAGGGCAATTTTCCTTGATAATTTCTTGAAGGATGACTTCTAGACTCTTTTTTTTATCATGACTTTCAGATAGTGCAATAATTTTTAAATGACCTCTCCCGGATCTATTTTCCAGGTCACTGCTTTTATCCATAAGATAATTCACATTGCCTTCTATTTTTTCATTTGTTTGGATCTGTTTTATAGTATCTTGATTTCTCACAAAGTCACTAGCTTCCATTTGCTCCAATCTAATTTTGAAACAATTATTATCTTCAGTAAGATTTGAAGTTCTTTTTCCATCTGACCAATTCGACTTTTTAAGGCATTCTTCTCCTCATTGGTTCTTTGGTCCTCTTTAGCCTATTGAGTTAGTATATTTTTCAGTTGTTATTTTCTTTAGTCAGGTTTTTGACTAGTTTTTCATGATTTTCTTGCATTATTTTCATTTCTGTTCTGATTTTTTCTTCTGCTTCTCTTACTAGATTTTCAAAATCGTTCTTGAGCTCCTCCATGGCATAAGACCAATTAATAGTATTTTGTGGAAGCTTTTGATGCAGGAGTTTTGACTTTGTTGTCTTCTTCCAGTTCCATGTTTTAATCCTTTTCGTCTCCCCAAAAGAAGGATACTATGTTCTGGTTATGCTTCATCTGTTTGTTCATCTTGCCAGCCAATTACTTAACTTTTGAGCTCTTTGCGATGGTAGAATTCTGCTCCCAGAGTTGAGAGTGCTGTCTCCCAAATTGATCAGGTTTTTGCAGTTGTCAGAGCTCTGAGGAGGGCGCCTTCTCTTCAGACACCACAAGTTCTGGGACACTAGTGTTCCTCACCCCAGGACCAACATCCAAGACTTAGACCCAGATCCAAGCAGGTGAAAGAAGAGAAATTAGCCTCTGAATGGTTTCTTGGTCCCCCTACATTCTGCAGGCCAGGAGCTCCAGAGGCAGCCACATGGCATCAGCTGCACCTGCCATGCTGCCACCCTCCTCTTGCCTCGGGTGCAGAGGCTGGACCGAGGTCCTCACTCACCCAGTTCCAACAGAGTTCCCTACTAATCTTCTACTTTCTCTTTGGTGTTTATCTGTTGAGAAGTCTGGAAACCACCACAGCTGCTGGTAATTCACTATCCTGAAGTCTGCTGAGGCCTGTCTGTGCCACTGGTCAGTGCTACCCTGGATCTGTGCCAAGCACAGCTCATATGAGACTAACCTCAGCTCCCAGCCTGGTGCGATAAACCTTTCCTGTTGGCCTACCAAACTGCCTCCAGAGGGAGAGTTGTTTCTCTCTGTCATCTTGTGGGTTTTATAGCTCTAAAATTTGTTTAGAGTCATTTTTTACAGGTATTGGAGGTTGTTGGAACGGGAGCCCAAGCAAGTTCTTGCTTTTAGTCTGGCATCTTGGACTAATGGAAAGTTTTATGATACTATGAACAGGGATATTTTTTTTTGCCTTCTTTTGACATGAGGGTGTCAGTAATGATCATAGAAAGAACTATTTCAGAGGCAAAGTTTGGAAAAAATCAAGGTTGCAAAGAACTATATGATGTCTGGATGGAGGAGAACTGCAGGCAACAAGTATATGGTATTCTTTTTATAATTTAGATAGTAAAGAGTACAGAAAAAAAGTTTTTTACTGTTTTAGATATAGAACTAGAACAGGCCTCAAAGGGCATCAAGTCCAGTTCCTTCATTTCACATTTGAGGAAAATGAGACCCAACTATATTAAGTAACATCCAAGATTACAGAAATTTTAAGAGGCAAAAAATAGGGTAAGGTGAGATTGATGGGGCAACAGGGTGAAGGAAGGATTTGTATGTGTGTTGGTATTTGCAATCATACAAATACATATGAAATTTTATTTTTGATTTGAAGACAATCAGTTTTACAATTTATACAGAAGGTCCCATAAGGCACCAAGAGACCTCAGATGAATGAGAGGAGTGATAGAGGGACCAATGTCATGTAGGGGTAGATGACACAGGAAAAACAAAACCCTAAACCTGTCTTGGTGGTTTATTGAGTTCACCAGCAAAAGAGTCCTACCTGCATGGGTAGAGACTCCCCAAAATGAGTTTATATTGGGCTTATATATGTTTAAACTACAAAAGTGGATGGAAGACTTTAGCAAAAGGATATTGGAAGGGGATGTTGCAAAAACTAGCAGATTGTATGAGACATCTAGACCTGAATGACCAAGCTGATTCCTGAAAACAAGGGAGCTTTGAAGTTTTCCTGATCAGATGTTTTCATACAGAATGCTCTTATGGGGAGACAATTCAGGGTGGAGACGTACTTGAATTGGTGAACTAGTGCTGAACAAGAGGTGAAGGAAGTTGTGCTCAGTTTGTGAACCAAATAGGCAATGGAGAAGGATGGGAGGAAACCAAGGTAAAGGTGGAGGGATTAGTAATAGTAAGGAGTCTTGCTTCTTCATTCCAAGTTTGGAGAGAATGAGGAAAAAATAGTAAAGGAAATAATAATGTCTATAAGAATGGAAAAGAGCTAATGACGTTACAATCAAACATCCCCAAATTTCTTAGTAAAGATGGGTAAAGCAGGTTCAGTGATTTTGTGTTCTTAAGGAGAGAAAATTTTGGCATGAATTATGATAAAAATGAGAGGCAAGTTGAAATTGCCAGGATGGATTAACTAACAGATGGTCAAATGATACTCATATAATTTCCTCACAAATGATTTCTTAGAACAGTGTGACTTACTTTAAGATAATTATTTCATCATACTGATGATGATGATGATGATGATGATGATGATGATGATGATGATGATGGGACTCCAAATGGTCAAGCCACACATTGGAACAGTGACAAGAAACCAGGTAACTAAAAAAAACATTTTATTCTGTGAACTAAAAACAAAACAAATACTCAGTAAGGAGACAGATAATACAAAAAGAAGAATAACAGAAGACAAATATCAGACAGATAAAGTACTACATTATTGCATATGTTACTATATGAAATTAATGGACAATTAGGTATTGACAATATTGCTGTTGGAGGTGGAGCCAAGATGGAGAAGAGAAACCAAGAAGATACCTGAGCTCACTTTAATTTCCTTCAGGAGCAACATTAAATAAAAATCTCTAAATGAATTCTAAAAGATAGAACCCACAAAAGGAGTGAAACAAATTCCACAGCTTAAGATAACTTAAAAGTATTTCAGGAAATTCTGTCTCATTTGGGTGAAAGGGGAGCACAACCCAGTGCAGAGAATGTATAGGCTAACTGGTAGGAGGCTCTTAACCACAGCAGAGATGAGTAACTTATGCCCCCTGTTCCAAGCTCAGCAGGCTCGAGACAGAGAAGGTCAGCAGTGAAGGGTCTAGCCCTAGTCGTAGAGGAAAATTGCTAACACAGAAACCAGGGCACAATAGATAGAACTAGATTGGAACACCTCCAGCACATTGGGCAAGCCACCATCATCTGAGGCCCTGAAAGACAGTGACCAGGCACCTCACAAACAGCAAAAGAAGCCTAAGACAGTGGTCCCTGTGTCACAGGAGCAGAGCTCAACTTTTGAAAATGAACAACAACCCAAAAAGAGTCCTGATCATAGAAAGCTACTAAGGTGACAGGGAAGATCCAAACACAAACTCAGATGAGGATGACAATGTCAATATGGCTATATGCAAAACCTCAAAGGGGAATATGAATTGCTCTCAAGCCCCCAAACCCTCTTGAATGCGCCCAAAAACGATTCTAAAAATGAAGTAACAGAGGTAGAAGAAAAATTGTGAGAAGAAATGAGATTATGCAAGAAAATAATGGGGAAAAAGAGTCAACAGCTTGGAAAAAGGACAAAAATAGACTAAAGAAAACAACTCCTTAAAAAGCATAGAATTTGCCAAATGTAAAAAAAAAATCCACCACAAAAATGATTCCTTTAAAATTAGAATTTGCCAAATGGAAAAGGAGGTTCATCAGGGAACTGAAGAAAAAAAATTCTTTAAAAATTAGAATTAGACAAGTGGAAGTATAGACTCTATGAGAAGCCAAAAATCAGTAAAATAAAATGAATGGGAAAAAATGAAGAAAATATTAAAAAAACATCTTTGGAAAAACCAATTGACCTGGGAAATAGTTCTAGGAGAGATAACTTAAGTATTATTGGAATACTTGTAGGCCATGATTAAAAAAATCCCATACAGTATCTTTCAAAAAAATTATCAAGAAAACTGTGGGGGGAGGGGAGGGAAGGAGGTTTGCAGAGCCAAGATGGCAGAGTAAAAGCAGGAACTTGATTGAGTTTCTGCTCCACCCACCTTCAATACCTGTAAAAAAATGACTCAAAATGAATTTTACAGTCACAGAACCCACAAAGTGACAGAGAGAAATAAATCTCTCTCTGAAGGCAGCTTGACAGGTCAGCAGGAAGGATATATCACAAGAGGTTGGGAGCACAGTATATTCGTGGGTGAGCCATACAAGCCCAGACCTGGGCCTGCTCCAACTAGCAGCCTAGACTGGCTAGAGCAGACTTCAGGAGAGTGAATCACTGGCAGCTGTGGTGGTTTCCAGAATTCTCAATCCTTAAGTACCAAAGAGAAAGTAAAAGGTCAGTGTGGAATCCTGTTGATCCAGGTTGAGAGAAGAGCAATATCTGGCAACTACCCCTATGGTGGCAGAGGAGACTGTGGTTGCAGCTTCCTCCACTGGTACTGCTTCTGGCTCCTGGCCTACAGATCATGGGGGATGAAGTGACTGTCTAGAGGACATTTGCAGGAATATCTCTGCTGGCAGTGAGGCAGGATTCTTCTGCTTTGCCCTCCTTAGATCTGGGGTGCAGTTTTGTGTGGTGGTTCTGGGGTGGAGTGCTGGTCTGGTAGAGTTATTTGAGGGTGTGGAGAGAAAGTCTTCTGCACAGTTCTGAGGGAGGTGCCTGGGAGGGGGGACAAAACAAAACAAAACTGACAATGGTTGTGCAAAACCCCAGAAATTTGGGACTCAGCACTCTCCACTCTGGAAGAAGATTTCTACCATGCTAAAGAGGTCAAAGGTCATGTAATTGGCTGGCAAAATTAGCAAACAGAGGAAATGCCATCAGACTATAGAATCCTTTTTTGGGGGACAAAGAAAATCAAGACATAGAATCAGAAGAAGACAACAAAGTTAAAACTCCTGTGTCAAAAGCCACCATGAAAAAAGATGAATTGGTTACAGGCCATGGAAGAGCTCAAGAAGGATTTTGAAAATCAAGTAAGAGAAGTAGAGGGAAAATTGGGAAGAGGAATGAGAATGATGCAAGGCAATGATGAAAAACGAGTCAACAGCTTAACTGAAGAAAATTAACATCTTAAAAAATAGATTAACTCAAATGGCAAAAGAGGTCCAAAAATGCCAATGAGGAGTTGAATGCTTAAAAAGTTGAACTGATAAGATGGAAAAAGGAATTTCAAAAACTCACTGAAGGAAAGAAATCCTACAGAATTAGACTGGAGTAAATGGAAGCTAATGACTTTATGAGAAATCAAGATACTAAAAAATAGATCACAATGAATGAAAAAATTGAGTGCAATAAGAAATATCTCATTTGAAAAAATACTAACCTGGAAAATAGATCCAGGAGAGGTGATTTAAAAATTATTAGACTACCTGAAAACCATGATCAAAAAAAGAGCCTATACATCATCTTTCAAGAAATTCTCAAGGAAAAATGCCCTGATATTCTAGAACCAGAGGGCAAAATAGAAATTGAAAGAATTCACCATTCGCCTCTTGAAAAAGATACTAAAAATAAAACTCATAGGAATATTAGGTTAAGGAGAAAATATTCCAAGCAATAAGAAGAAACAATTTTAGTACTGTGGAAACATTATCAGGATAATATTAGATCTATCAGCTTTTACATTAAGGGATTGAAGGGTTTGGAATATGGTATTTTGGAGGTCAAAGGAGCTAGGATTAAAACTAAGAATCACCTACCCAGAAAAACTGAGTATAATATTTCAGGGACAAATATCAACATTCCATGAAATAGAGGACTTTCCAGCATTCTTGATGAAAAGACTGAGCTGAACAAAAAATTTTACTTTCAAATATAAGAAACAAGACAATCATGAGAATGTAACAGGAAAAAGAAATCATAAGGAACTTATTAAATTTGAACTATTTATATTCCTACATGGGAAAAAATATAATTGTAACTCATGAGGCTTTTCTCAGTATGAGGATAGTTGAAGGGAATACATATGTGTGTATACATACATATATGTATGTACAGGAGGGTGTGTGTGTTTGTGCGTTCATGTGTATACATGTATACATAAAAAGAGGGCACAGGATGATTTGAATATGAAGGAATGATATTTTAAAATAAAATTTAGAGGTGAAAAAGGAATATATTGGGAGAACAATAAAGGGAGAGATCCAATAGGGTAAATTATCTCACACAAAAGAGGCAAGAGAAAACTTACAATGGAGGTGAAGAGCAGAAAATTGAAAGGGAATGAATCAACCTTACTCTCATTGGATTTGGCTTAAGGATGGAATAATGTACACAATCAACTGGATATTTTATCCTGCAGGAAAGTAGGGGGGATGGGGATAAGACAGGGGATGATGGAAGGCAGAGCAGATTGGGGAGAGGGTAAATAGAAGCAAACAGTCTTGTAACAGGACAGAGTCAAAGGAGAAAATAGAATAAATGGGGAGCAGGATAGGATGTAGGGAAATATAGTATTTCATAATTTAACTACTATGGAAATGTTTTGTGTAACTACACATATATAATTTATATTGAATTACTTGTCTTGCCAGTGGGTGTGGGTGATGAGGAAAGAAGGGAAAGATTCTGGAAATCAAAATTTTAAAAAGAAATGCTAATTTTTTACATGCTTCTGGGAAATAAGATATACAGAAAATGGGGTATAGAAATCCATCTTGCTGTACAAGAAAGAAAGGGGCCATGGGGTGGGACATAAGAGAGAACAGGTTGGGAGAAGGGGATTTCAGTGTGCTTGCTATATTGGGTGGGGGTAGGGGAGAGATGGAAGAAAATTTGTAACTCAAAATCTTGTGGAAGTGAATGTTGAAAACTAAAAAATAAATAGAGTGTTAAAAAAAAAAGAAAAACTATATTGATATAATAGAATCAGTGGGTAAAGTGGTCATTGAAAGAATCCACTGATTACTTCCTGAAAGAGGTGATGAAAATGCGAATGCAAACTCTAAGGGATATCGTAGCAAAATTTTGGAATTACCAGGTCAAAATTCTGCAAACAACCAGAAAGAACCAATTCAGATATCAAGGAGCCACAGTCATAATTACACAAGATATAGCAAGTACTTCATTAAAGGACTGGAGGGCTTAGAATATGATATTCACGAAGGCAAATGAGATTGGATTACAACCAAGAATCTATAATGCAGCAAAACTGGGTAAAATATTTCATAGGAAATGATGATATTTAATGTAATAGAGGACTTGCAAACTTTCCTGATGAAATGACCAGAGCAGAACAGGAAACTGGATATTAAAATTTAAAAAAAAATCAAGAAAATCTTACAAAGGTAAACAGGAAAGAAAAAAAAGTTATTCAATGAGCTTAAACTATTTCCATTCCTCCAAGGGGAGATAATATTTGTAACTCTTGTGAAATGTATCCTTATTAGGGCAGTTAGAATGAGTATATATAGACAAAGGGTGTGGTCAAAAATTTACTGAAATGTGATCTCACACACAAATGAACAATAAAAGAGGATTATACTGGTAGAGAAGGAAAGAATAGGCAGAAGAGAGTAAATTATATCACATGAAGAGTCACAAAACCCTATTATATAGTGGTGAAAAAGAGTGAAATGATGAGCAATGTCTGAACCTTATTCTCATAGTATTAGCCTCAAAGAGAGAATAACAGACTTTCAGTTGTATATAGATATTTATCTTACCCTATCATGAAATAGGAGGAGAAAAGGGAAAGAAAATAGAGGGGTGGATAGAAGGGAGAGCAGAAGTGAGGGAAGAAGTAGTAAAGGGGAAAATAAAGGAAGAAGAAATGATGAGGGTAGATTGAGGGAGGTGGTAGTCAGAAGCATAACACTGGTGAGGTAGGACGGGGCAAAAGGAGAGAGAAAAGGTATAATTATGGGGAGAAATAAGATGGAGGAAAATACACAGCTAGTAATCATGATTGTGAATGTGAATGAAATGAACTCTCCCTTAAAATGGAAGCAAATAGCAAAGCGTTTTAAAAAAGCTAAATCCTACAAGGTGTCACTTAGAAGAAACACATTTGAAGCAGAGAAGGATATTTAGAGTAAAGGAAAAAAGGCTATAGCAGAATATAATATGCTTCAGCTGAAAGAAAAAAAAGGGGCAGTAATCCTGATTTCAGATGAAACAAAAGTAAAAATAGGTCTAATAAAAAGAGACAAGAAAGGAAACTATATCTTTCTAAAAGAAAGCATAGAAAATGAAGCAATATTGATACTAAACATATATGCACCAAGTGGTATAGCATTCAAATACTTAGAGGTGAAGTTAAGTGAGTTAGGGGAAGAAAGAGATGGACAAACGGTATCAGTGGCATACTTCAATAATCCCTTCCCAGAACTAGATAAATCTAATCACAAAATAAATAAGAAAGAAGTTAAGGAGGTGAACAGAATTTTTAAAAGTTAGATCTGATATACCTCTGGAGAAAATTGCATGGAGATATACCTAAATGGAGAACTATAATAAACCTATTTCTCAGTGGTACATTGCACCTAGACAAAAATTGACCAGATATTAAGTCATGAAAATTTCACAATCCAATGTAGAAAGGCAAAAATTTTAAATGTATTCTTTTCAAATCATGATACAATTAAAATCATAAGTAATAAATTGCCATGGAAAGACAGACTAAGAATTATCTGGAAAGTAAATAATCTGATCCTAAAAAATGAGGG
Organism: Petaurus breviceps papuanus; assembly: GCF_028583685.1. Taxonomy (NCBI): domain Eukaryota; kingdom Metazoa; phylum Chordata; class Mammalia; order Diprotodontia; family Petauridae; genus Petaurus; species Petaurus breviceps. Next base: position 1,108,875 of record NW_027186315.1, on the reverse strand, counting down.
AGGCCAAACAAGAAATCATAGAAACAATTAATAATTTCATAAAAGAGAATGATAATAATTAGACAACATACTAAAACATATGGGATGCAGTCACAAGCAATTCTTATGGGAAATTTTATATATCTAAATGCTTAAATGAATGAAATAAGGAAAGAGGAGATCAATGAATTGGGCATGCAACTAAAAAAAAGCTAGAAAAAGAATAAAGTAAAAATCTCCAGCTAAATTCCAAATTAGAATTTCAAAAAAATTAAAGGAGAAATTAAAAAAAAAAGTAAAAGTAAAAAAAAATAAACAAACTTACAAATAGAACAAAGAGCTGGTTTTGTGAAAATAAAATACATAATTCTTTAGTTAAGGTAATTTTTAAAAAAGAAAACCAAATTACCAAATTTGATTAAAAAAAAGAAAACCAAATTACTAAAAATGAGAAAGGTGAATTCACCACAAATGTAGAGGAAATTAAAGTAGTAATTAGCAGCTATTTTACCCACCTGAATGCCAATAAACCTAATAATCTTAGTAAAATGGCTGCATAATTAGAAAAAAATTAAATTGCAAGGATTAACAGAAAAGGAAATAAAATACTATAAAAAACACATTTTAGAAAGTGAAATTGAACAAACCTTCAATGAACTCCCTAAGAAAAAATATCCAGGACCCGGTGGATTTGCTATTGAATTCTACCAAATATTAAGATAACAATTAATTCTAATATTTGATAAACTGTTTGGGGAAAAAAAGCGAAGAAGGAGATCTACTGAATTCCTTTTATGACACAAGTATAGTGCTGATACCTACCTAGGAAGAGTCAAAATAGAGAAGGAAAATTATAGACCCATTTCCCTAATGGATATTAATGCACAAATTTTAAATGAAATATTAGCAAAAAGATTACAGCAATTTATCATGAGGTTGACTAGGTGCAATTAATACCAGAAATTCAGGGCTGCTTCAATTTTAGGAAAACTATCAGCATAATCAACACTATCTAACAGAATAGACCAAAACTAACAGAAACAAATGATTATTTTAAAAGATACAGAAAAAGCTTTTGACAAAATACAGCACCCATTCCTATTAAAAACCCTAAAAGGCATAAGAATAAATGGAATTTTCCTTAAAATGATAAGCAATAACTATTTAAAATTTGTAGCAAGCATTATATATAATGGGATAGACTAGAATCACTCCCAATAACACCAGGGTTGAAACAAAGATGTCAACTATTACCACTGTTATTCAATATTGTAATAAGAATGTTACCTTTACTAATAAGAGAAAAGAAATTAAAGGAATTAAAACAGGCAGTGAGGAAATGCAGCTATCAATCTTTTAAGATGATATGATGGTATACTTACAATATCCTAGAGAATCAATTAAAAAACTACTTGTAACACTTAACTTTGGCAAAGCTGCAGGATATAAAATAAATCCACAAAAATCATTACCATTTCTATATATTGCCAACAAAATCCAGCATCAAGAGAATTCCATTTAAAATACCCATAGACAATATAAAATATTTGGAAGTCTTCTAACAAAGACAAACTCAAGAACTATATGAACACAATCACAAAACACTTTTCACACAAGTAAAGTAAGATCTAAGCAATTGGAAAACTATCATGGGTATATAGCAAAAATGAAATTCTTCCTAAATCAATTTGCTTATTCAATGGCATACCAAGCAAACTACCAAAAATTGTTTTATAGAGCTAGAAAAAAATAAAATTCATTTGGAAGGACAAAAATCCAAGAATATCAAAGAAATTAAGGGAAAAAATGCAATGGAAGGTGGCCTAGCTGTATTATATCTAAAGCTATATTACAATCATCATAACTATTTGTTACTTACTAAGAGATAGACTGGTAGATTGGTAGAATAGTTTAGGTCCATAAGACAGTAGTAAAAAACTCCAATAATCTCGTATTTCATAATTCCAAAGATTTTTTTTCTTATGGGATAAGAATTCAGTATTTTATGAAACTTCTGAGGAAAATGGGAAGATAGTACGGCAGAAACTAGGCATAGGCCAATATCCCATACCCCATACTAAGATAAAGTTTAAATAGGTACATTATTTAGATATAAAGGGTGGTATCATAAGCAAATTAGGAAAGCAAGGAATAGTTTCCTGTTAGATCTATGGAGAAGGATAGAATTTATGATCAAACAATAGATAGAGAACATTCTAAAATGCAAAATAGATAATTTTGATTACATTAAATTAAGAAGTTTTTCACAAAAAGAGTCAATGAAATCAAGATTAGAAGGAAAGTTGAAAGCAGAGAAACAATTTTTACTGCCAGTATTTCTGATAAAGGTTTCATTTCTCAAATGTATAGGAAACTGAGTCAAATTTATAAGAAGACAAGTCTTTCCCTAATTGATAAATGGCCAAAAGTCATGAACAGGCAGTTTTCTGATAAGAAATTAAAGTTATCTGTTGTCAAAAAGAAATTCTTCAAACCACTATTGATTAGAGAAATGTAAATTAAAAAAAAAATTCTAAGGTGCCATCTCAAACCTATCACTTTGACAGTAAAGGAAAATGATAAGTGGTATAGAGCCCATGGGGAAACTGGAACACTAATACATTGCTGGTGGAGATGGGAACTGATCCAAACATTCTGGAGAATAATTTAGAACTAAGTCCAAAGAGCAATCAAAATGTGCCTGCCCTTTGATTCAGGAACACCACTACTATATCTATATCCCAAAGTTACATGAAAAAAAAAAAACGTATAGCAGCCCTGTTTGTGGTAGTAAAAAATTGGAAATTGAGTGTATGACCATCATTTGGAGAATGACTGAACAAGTTGCGCTATATGAATGTCATGGAACATTCTTGTTCGATGAGAAATGATCAGCAAGTAGACTTCAGAACAATATGAAAAGAATTACATGAACTGATACTGAATGAAGTGAGCAGAAGCAAGAGGGTAGACACCATCTTTCAAGAAATTGTCAAGGAAAATTGCCCTGATATTTTAGAACCAGAGGGCAAAATAGAAATTGAAAGAATTGACCAATCTCCTCTTGAAACAGATCCCCAAAAGAAAACTCCTAGGAATATTATAGAAAAAATTACAGAGTTCCTAGCTCAAGGAGAAAATATTCCAAGCAGTCAGGAAGAAACAATTTGAGTATTGTGGAAACCCAATCAGAAGATCTAGCAATTCTACTTTAAGGGATTGAAGGGCTTGGCATATGATATTGCAGAGAGGTAAAAGGAGCTAGGATTAAAACCAAGCATCCCCTACCCAGCAAAACTGAGTATAATATTTCAGAGAACAATGTTAACATCCAACACAATAGGGGACTTTCAAATATTTTTGATGAAAAGACCAAAGATGGACAGAAAAAATTGACTTTGAAATTCAAGAAACAAGAGAAGCATGAAAACGGAAATAGGAGAGAGAAATTATAAGGAACTTATTAAAGTTGAACTCTTTACATTCCTACATGGAAAGACAATACTTGTAGCTCATGAGACTTTTCTCAGTCTTAGCATAGTTGAAGGAAATACACATATACACATATATGTATATGTATGTATGTACATGTATATACATGCACACACATATATGTGGGTATATATGCATATATGTGTATAGGTGGGTTTATGTGTTTATATGTATACAAAGACAAAGGACACAGGGTGAGTTGAATATAAAAGAATGATATCTAAAAAATAAAATTAAGAGATGTGAGGCAATATATTGGGAGAAGAAAAAAGGGAGAGATAGAATAGGGTATATTATCTCACAGAAAAAAAGCAAGAGAAAACTGTTACAATGGAGTGGAAGAGCATGGAGCCAAAATGGAATGAGTTAACCTTACTCTCCTTGGACGTGACTTAAGCAGGAAATAACACAAACACACTCAATTGGGAATCTTACCCTGCAGAAGAGTAGGGGTGAGGAGCATAGAAGAGGGTGATTATCGAGGGAGGGCCGATTGGGAGAAGTGGTAGTCAGGGGCAGGAACTTTTGGGGAGGGACAGGGTCAAAAGAGAAAACAGAATGGTTGGGAGGCAGAATGGCATGGAGCGAGGTGTGGTTGGTCTTTCACAGTGTGACTATTGTGGAGATGTTTTGCATAACTACACATATATAACCTATATTGAATTGCTTGTCTTCCCAGTGGGGGTGGTTGAGCAGGGAGTAGGGGAGAGATTCTGGAGCTCAAAGTTTTAAAAATGAATGTTGAAAAGTTATTTTTGCATGTGACTGAGAAATGCAATGTGCAGGCAATGGGTTGTGGAGGTTCCTCTTGCCCTGCAATAGACTGAGGGGAAGGGGGTAAAGAGGTGGAGGGGGGATGTGAGAGAGGGCACACTGGGGAAAGGGTTATTGAGTGTGCTTTTCATCTTGGGGTGGTGGTTAGGGAGAGATGGGGAGAAAATTTTTAGCTCAGTATCTTTTGGAAATGAATGTTGATAACTGATAATCAATTTTTAAAAATAAAAGAAAGTTCCTACTTTTAAGAAGAATAAATTATCACAGGATATAAAAGTGTAAGTCAAAATAAAGATGGGGGCTGAAAAGTGGGGGTGAGGAGTGTGGAAGAGAGAGGAAACATAGCTACATTGGGAAATTCTAGAGTCAGAAGTACAAGTTGGAGGGGAACAAAGCACGGATGGCCTGAGCCCATCTAGAGAGAATCTTTACCTTACTCGGTAATTGTCTGGAAAGTGTGTAGAAATTGTACAGACATGTAAAAATAAGTTTAATGTGAATGTATATAGAGAGCTTTTATCAAATTACAGATTGTCTTGGGCTGGGGGGAGTGAGACATGGGGAGAAAATCTGGAACTCAAAATCTTATGGAAGTGAATGTTGAACATTGAAAATAAATAAATAAATGTGTGTGTATGTGTGTTTTTTTTAAGAGTCTACCCATTATGGTAAATCCTAAACAAACTTTGTATTACTTTGGCTGAGAGAAGGCTTGAGTAGAATTCATTTGACAGGACCTGGCATGTTGGCATTTTGGGTTCTCAATACCTCTAAACCCCAAACCTCAACAATAGAGAGAAGTCTAACCCAATGAATATGATCCAATTTGTCCTTTTTGGTTGTCCATATTAGAAGTTTGGAAATAATTTTTGGCACAGTGCTAAGGGACATCAAAAGCCCTCAGTGATCCCTTGGTCTTCAGCCTAGTCCCTGATAGTGACACCAGGGTGCTGATCTGTTAAGAATGTTTTTCCTTCACAATTTTGATTGGACGCTCTAGTGTAGAAGGTTTGCCTCTAAGAGGAGTGAGGGAAGCAGGATTCATGTAGCTTCTGTAAAACAAGAGCCTGGATCCTTCTGATTTCTCTGACCTCTAATCTCACATCTCCAATTGCCTTTCAGACATCTCCAGTTGACTTCCCAGTAGGCATCTTAAACACATGTCTAGAATTGTACTCCTGATATTTTTCCCTAAGTGCTTTCCTTTCCCCAGTTTCTGTATTAGTTTCAAAGTTTCAAGGGCAACTTTGATTCCCCTCCCCCCACCCAGTCCCTCTGGTTTTAGGTGTTATCCTTGACTATTCACTATTTTCACCCTCCGATCTCTATATCCAGTTTGTTGAGAAGCCTGTTGATTACAGATTTGCAACATCTCTCAAATTTGCACACGCACACACACCAATCTGATACTCCCACCACCCTGGCACAGACCCTAAGTACTTCATAGACTGTTATTACAGCTTATTGCTGGGTCTTCCTGCTTCAAGTCTCTCTCCGATCTAGTCCATAAGCCTTTAAGCCAAAAACGCATATTTTCTGAAGACGTATATGACCATGTAACCCCCCTCTTCAGGAAACTCGAATAATGGCACCCTATCACTTCTACTATCAAATACAAAGTCCCTTCTTTGGTATTAAGGTCTTTCACACACTGGCCCTTTCTAATCTTTCTGGGCTTTTTACAGAGTACTTGCTGACTTATACACTTTTGTACTTTGACACTGGTTTCTTTGCTATTCTATGAACAATATACTCCATCATGCTCAATAAATATTTATTGACTAGTGACTATTATAAATTATACCATAATAGGTTTCCAAAAGATAATGCTGAGTGCAATTATAACAGTGAAAGCTTGTCATTTAAACATGATTCTGATTCTTATCTTTTCTTATAGAATTTTAGTTGATATAAAAGAATTGCCATGACAAGTCAACAAAATGAATTGTAATCCAATTCTGCTAGAAAATATTTTATTTTGCCAAGCAGAGAGGCTTGGCAAACAAAGAAAACACCCGTATGGAATTTAAGATCATTAACAAGTATTATGGAGGAGATGGTAAATGATTATAAAGAGTATTTTATCACAAAAGATCCAAAAGCAGAGGAGGTAAAAATGGGTCTTTAGTGTGGTTTACTTTATACCGCTACAGATTTTTTGTTTTACCAGTCTAAGCGAATTTGTCACTAGCTAGAAGGAAAGTTATTAATAAAACAATGGAACAGATTTGAGAATTTTCCGTCAAAAATAGTGAAGATGACAATTATCAGAATTGAAGTCTACTATCTCAGTACCCAGTGTCCTACATAAGGAATTGGAAATGGCATTTGAGAAGATGGCTTTTGGAAGAAATTCAAGAATTGATTCCATATTAAGGTCAATAAAATTTTAAAGGCACTTATTTTGAGATTGATTTTTTTTTAATCTTCAAGAGATCAACCAAAAGAATGAACAAAATCATCATCTGAATTATAGATAACAACAAAGAAAAGTAATCAATGAGAAAATGAGAAGAGAACATATAAACAAATAAGCATAATTTTCATCTCTAAAGTATCTTTTTTTTTCAAATCAATTGGGGTTAAGTAACTTGCTCAAGGTTACATGGCCAGGTTTTTTTGTGTGGGTGTTAAGTATCTGAGGCCTGAACCAATCTGGGGTCCTCCCAACTGGGGGCCTGTGCTCTTACTGCGCCACCTAGCTGCCCCTCTACAGTATCTTACTAGACTAACCTAGGTACATATTGGGAATATTTTTGATAAGTATTTGATGCATGGATATGCAAGCTATTGCATTATCTAAAAGTTACATTTTTTTGGAGACAGAGAAAGATCTCTACTTTAGAAAAAGAAAGGAAAGGAAACACTGGAAATCTATGTATTTATTGCATAGCTATTCAGGGAAAATAATTATATAGATGCAAGTATCCTAATATCGTTTTCTTATTTCTCGATTATATCCAAGGGCTATTCCAAGGAGTTAGCCTTAAGCTTCTTCTCAAATAAAAAAGATTAAAAGATTGTTGTTAAAAAGACTTTTATCTTGGGGCAGCTAGATAGTGTAGTAAGAGTGCCGGCCTCCAGTCGGGAGGACCTGGGATTGGTTCTGGCCTGAGATACTTAACACCCACACAAAATAACTGGCCATGTAACCTTGAGCAAGTTACTTAACCCCAATTGCTTACAAAAAAGACTTGTATCTTTAATTTAGGATTTATTTTGAGATTTTACAATACAAGGTTGAATTAGAGTTTGGGGTGTGGTTTTTTCAAGGAAATAGAGAATTTTATTATTCAATCAATCAATATTTGAGATTCCTAATGTACAAAAAATGTAAATTTAGTTGCATGGAATTATTACCAAATTTCTCTACATGTTATTCTAGGAAAGTCACGTAATCCTGTTTGTTTCATTTTACTCATCTGTAAAATGATCTGGAGAAGGAAGTGATAGACCACTCTATTATATGGGCTAAGAAAACCCCAAATGTGTTCAAAAGGAGTCAAACATAACTGAAAGGACTGATCAACAAATTGATACATGTAAATCTACATATGCTTACCTGCATTTTCTCACAATTAAAGTCAATTCATTTACACTTACAAAAACACTAAAACTTCCAGTTAAAAAGAAAACCTAAATAAAATAAAAAGAGACATATTAAGGGAAGTATTTTAGCAACAACGAACTTGAAAAAATAATATAAAGCTGGAAGTAACCTTAGATGATATCTGTTCCAACCCTCTCATTTTTAATCTTAATAGCAATAAACATTTATTAACAACGAGTTATATGCCAGGCACTGTGATAATCACTGGAAATACAGATAAGAAAAAAAAGACAATCCTTATCCTCAAGGAGCTTTACAATCTCTTGAGGGAGTGCATTATACAAAATGAATATGAAAGGAATAAGCCAGGGTTTAGAACTTTCCTGATGTATGGGTATAGTGGAGAAGTAAGAATAGTACAAGAGAAGTACAGTCAGATCAGAAATGAGATATCTTAGGTGATTTCTCTACTGAAATGAAAGGTTTGGAATTCATGGCCTCACCTTCCAATCAGAGAGGTATTGAATGATGATGTACCAAGGATGCAGCACCAAGGCTTAGAGGATTGTGGAGAGTGATAAAATTTTTCAAAGAAAGAGCTTCCAGGGACATTACTAGAGAGTCAGAGAGGTCTCAGATTAATTCAGCAAGATGATAATAAATGAGGAGGAAACTAACTTCTATAGGTGTTAATTGATTTAAGCAATTCAGAAGGCAATAAATGACAGATTTAGAATTTGAACCCAACTCCTCTGACTCCAAAGCACAAAGACTTTTCTACTGTACCATACCATCTCTCCAATGGACAACATTCACTATAGCATTCATAATTTGACTGACATTAATTCATAACAACATCATAGACATCACTGAACTCTGTAATCTTCCTCACCTTACATATCTAATCATTACTGAAATCTTATCATTTCTGTTCCCATAATATCCCTCTCAATTCACAGTCATCATCCAACTTCAAGTCCTTCTTTCTGCTCACCTGGACTATTAGAATAGTCTTCTAACTAGTTTCCATGCCTGAATTTTCATTGCAATTCATTTTATCTTCCACATAATTGCCAAAATGATTCCCCTTAAGCACAAGCTTGCCTATGGTCAATTCCCTAAATTAAACCAAAAAAAAAAAAAACCTCCACTGTCTCACTATTACCTAGAGTTTCAAATATATACTCTACTAGTATTTAAAATCCTTCAAACCCAGTCTTAATTTATGATTCCAACTTTAGGATAATTGCCTTCACACACAAGCCCAGGTAGTAAAGAGTGTTCACTTTCCTATGACACCACCAGGATCCTGAAGATCCATCTCTATAAATGAATCAAAACCAATATTTATCCCCAAAAGCAGCTAGGTGGTACAGCAGATAGAGAGCCAAACCTGAAGTCCAGAAGACCCATCTTCATGACTTCAAGTCTAGCTTCAGACACTTATTAGCTATGGTACCCTGGGCAAATCCCTTAATCCTGCTTTCTTCAGTTCTTCATCTATAAAATGAGCTGGAGAAGGAAATGGCAAACCATTCTAGTATTTTTTTTCCAAGAAAACCTCAAATGAGGTCATGGAAAGTCAAACACAACTGAAATGACTAAACAACAAAAATTCCTAGGAATTACCACTCTAATAAAATGTTTTCTTTCTTTTGTTTTTATTTTATTCTTTTAAAGCAACCAGGGTTTGCTCAAGGTTACATGGCTGGTTATTTCTGGGTGTGGTGCTAAGTATCAGAGCCCGGATTCGATTCCAGGTCATCCTGACTCTGGAGCTGGTGCTCTTACTCACTGAGCCACCTGGCCACTCCCAAGCAATTGGGGATAAGTAACTTCCTCAAGGTTACATGGCCAGGTTTTCTGGGTGGGTGCTAAGTTTCTGAGCCTGGACTCGATCCCAAATCATCCCGACTCTGGAGCCGGTGCTCTTACTTGCTATGCTTCCTGGATGCCCCTTTCTTTTGTTTTTAAATAGTGTAGAGAGTAATTCATATACCCAAATCATATGCTAATATATCAAAGTAAGATAAACTATACTTGACCTAAAAAAAGTGTTCCTTCTTGCTGACATTTATCAATGACACATTTCCTTATTATAATCACCTAGTCTCAATGAAGAGCAAACTAAAGGTAATTAGTGCCTCAGTGAACTATAATTTCTTTTTGGCACTAGATATATACTAACTCTGACTGCATTACTGATCCTTTCATCATAGCTACCTTTCTTTGCTACCTCTACCAACTAGCAAATTATATTTAGCTATAATTCTGAAATACATTATTTATTTTAATGGGAAGAGGCTCCATTATTGTAGTAACATGGGTGCTGTGTCCATCATGTGAACTCTTAGAGAGAAGGTACTGGTTTTTTGTACCTGCTTTTTCATTTTTATTTATTTATTTGGTCATTTGTTTATTTATTTATCCATTCTTTGAATTCACGGCACTTACCACAATGCTTGGAACATAGAACTTAATCAATGCTTATTGATGTGACTATAAAGATATCAATTAATATTGCCTCGTGAGCCACAACTAGACAAACCTATTTGAACACATACATAATCTACCCAGCCAAGAAAAACACACCTTATATATGGGAACCTATTTGCAGGAGTATAGTAGATAATTTCAGGTGGCTTATTTTTGTAAGGATTTTTTTTTAACCCTGATCATTTAAACAATTTTGTCTTTCAAAAGTTTTGCAGTATTTACTTCACAAATGGCCCATTATTTTCTGAGTGTCTATATTTAAGTAGATCCTTCAACACGAAGAGTCATTGTTAGCAAACCTAATGATAAAGAGTGTCCCCAAAAGCATGGGCATCAAGTCTAGAAGATCCTTTGCTTCAGTTTCTTTATAGTTTTTCTTACCTTAAATGAGTTTAATTTGGATTGATTTCCCCTTAATTTTAGTTGTATTTACAGTTTAAAATTGTCTAATACTACTTTTTTGTTAATAAACAATTTGAAGGAACTTTAAAAAATACTTTTTCCCCTTCTAATAGTGAATCTTGTCAATTTTTCCTTTAAAATTATTTCTTACCTGACTTTTAAAACAGTTATTTAAATGTTTGATTTTTCTCTAATTACAGGTTAAATCAATTTTTAAACATTTTTAATATTTTGATTCCAAATTCTATCCCTGCTTCCCTCCTCCCTCCACGCTCCCCTTGCTGAGATAGTAAACAAATATATATTATATATATGCAATCATGTTAAACATTTCCATACTAGTCATTTTGTACAAGAAGAACCAAATAAAATAAAAAAATGAATGAAACAAAGTGAAAAATAGTGTGTTTCAGTCTGTATTATATATGTGTGTGTGTGTGTGTGTGTATGTATGTGTGTATATAGATATGGGTATAGGTATAGATATAGATATCTCAGTTCTTTCTCTGGAAGTACAGAGTATGCTTCATTATGAGTCCTTTAGGATTGTCTTAGATCATTGCATTGTTGGAAATAGCTCAGTCATTCACAGTTCTTCATTATAAAATATTTCCATTGCTGTGTACAACATTCTCCTGGTTCTGCTCACTTCCCTTTGTATTAGTTCATGTAAGTCTTTCAAGATTTTTCTGAAATTATCCTACCTGTCCTTTCTTATAGAACAACAAGCATATACCATAGATTATTTAGATATATCCCAATTGATGGTCATCCCTTAGATTTCTGATTCTTAGCTATCAAAAAAAGGACAATAAATGTTTTTTTTTTTTCTAAAATAGGTCTTCCCTCCTCTTTTTTATGTCTTTGGGATTGCAGTGGTATTGCAGGATCAACGGGGTATACACAGTTTTATATGTCTTTGGGCATAGTTTCAAATTGCTTTCCAGAATGGTTGCATCAGCTCACAACTCCACCAAATGTACATTAGTGCCCCAGTTTTCTCATATCCCCTCCAATGTCCATCACTTTGCTTTTCTGTCATATTAGTCAATCTGATAGGTGTGAAATGGTAACTAAGAGATGTTTTCATTTATATTTCTCTAAACAATAGTGATTTAGACTTTTTTATTCACGTGAGTATAGATAACTACGATTTTTTTTTTATCTGAAAACATCCTTTTTATATCCTTTGATCATTTTTTTTGCTTTTTTATTTTTGGAGGTCCTGGGGTGGGGTAGTACTTGGAGATTATTTAATCACACTTAGTAAATGCTGTATTTTGAATGATGTCATGTTTTGACCTTCTCTGTTCTTAATTTGTCACTGAATAAAATGGAGGGCACCTATGCTGGTATTCTGAACCTTGGGAAGTTGCCTTTCCTTGGCATTACATTACACTATGATAATTGGTTATAATGAGATGTGTAACTAATCTATTCCACTGATCCACCCCTCTATTTCTTAGCTGGTACCAGATTGTTTTGATAATTTTTTGATATGCCTAGATCACCTTCCTTCATATATTTTTTTCATTGATTCTCTTGATAGCCTTGACCACTCATTTTTCCCGATAAATTTAGCTCTATAAAATAATCTTTGTAAGTCTGATTGATATGGTACTGAATAAATAGATTGATTTAGGTAGAACTGTCATTTTTATTGGATTGGCTCAGTCTATCCCTGAGCAATTGATATTTTTCCAATTGTTTAGATCTGACTTCATTTGTGTGAAAAGTAGTTTGTAGTTGTGTTCATAGAGGTCCTCAGTTTGTCATGAAAAGTAGACTCCCAAGAATTTTATATTGTCTATGGTTATCTTAAATAGAATTTCTATATTTCTTGATGTTGGACTTCATTGGTAATATATAGAAATGCTAATGATTTATGTGGGTTTATTTTGTATATTGCAACTTTGCTAAAGTTGTTAACTATTCCAGCTAGTTTTTAGTTAATTCTGTAGTATATTCTAGGGATACCATAATATGATCTGCAAAGAGTGATAGTTTTGTTTCCTCACTGCCTCTTCTAATTCCTTCAATTATGTTTATCTTCTCTTATTGCTATAGCTAACATTTTAGTACAGTATTGAATAATAGAAGTGGCAAGACATCCTTGCTTCACTTATGATTGTATTGGGAAGATGTTTAGCTTATCCCTATTACATATAATGCTTGTTGATGACTTTAGATAAACATTACTTATAATTTTAAAATAAGCTTGATTTATTCTTGTGCTCTCTAGTGTTTTTTTTTAATAGGAATACGTGTTCTGTAAGCTTTTTTTCTCCATCTACTAGGATGATCATATTATTTCTTTCGCTTTTGTTATTAATATGTTCATTTATGCTGTTACTTTTCCTAATATTGAACCAGCCCTACAATCCTAACATAAATCTCACCTCGTCATAGTGTATTATTCTCATGATAAATTGATGTAGTCTTTTTACTTATATTTAATTTAATTTTTTTTGTGCATCAGTATTCATTAGGGGAATTGATCCATAATTTTCCTTCTCTGTTTTGGTTCTTCCTGGTTTAGGTATAAGCACCATATTTGTGTCACAAAAGGAACTTAGTAGGACTCCTTCTTCATCTATTTTTCCACACAATTTATATAGTATTGGTTTTAATTGTTCTCTAAATGGCTGGTAGAATTTGCTTATCCATTCATTTGGCCTTCAGGATTTCTTCTTAAGAAAGTCATTGACAGCTTTTTCAATTTCTTTTTCCAAGATTGGGTTATTTAAGTATTTTATTTCTTCTTTTGTTAATGTGGATACTTTACATTTTTGTAGATATTCATCCATTTAGTTTAGATTGGCAAATTTATTGGCATCTAATTGGACAAAATAGCTCCTCTTTTAATTTCTTTTCAATGGTGGTGAATTAACCTCTTTCATTTTTGATGCTAGCAATTTGGTTTTCTTCTCTTTTTTAAAATAAAATTAAGCAGTGATTACTGATATTTTTTTTTAAAGCAATCAGGATTGAGTAACTTGCTCAAGGTTACACAGCCAGTTATTTCTGGGTGTGGTGCTGACTATCTGAGCCCGGATTTGATCCAGATCATCCCGACACTGGAGCTAGTGCTCTTACTCGCTGAGCCACCTGGCCACCCCTAAGCAATTGGGGTTAAGTAACTTGCTCAAGGTTACACGGCCATGTGTTTCTGGGTAGGTGCTAAGTGTCTGAGCCTGGGATTCGATCTCCAGGTCATTCCAGCACTGGAGCCGGTGCTCTTACTCACTGTGTTTACTGATATTTTTCATAAAACCATCTGTAGTTTTATTTATGCATTCAATGTTTTTTTTTAATTTTCAATTTTATCAAGCTCTCTTTCGATTTCCAGGATTTCTAATTGAGTATTTAATTGGGAGTTTTTAATTTGTTCTTTTTCTAGGTTTTATTTTTAGTTTTATACCCAATTCATTGATTTCATCTTTCTCTATTTAACTGATGTAAACAATTAATAAATTTCTCCCTAAGTAGTACTTTGGTGGCATCCCACAAATTTTGTCACATTTTCTCATTGTTGTCATTTTCTTTGTTGATATTATTATTTCTATGATTTGTTCTTTTACTCACATTTTTTTTTACTATGAGATTTTCTTTTTTAGTTTCCAATTAATTTTAATTTACATTGCCATTGCTGATTCTTGGAAGTAATTTTTATTGCACAAGATTCATTTAATATTTCTGCCTTTCTGCATTGGATTGTGAAGTTTATATGTTGTAATACATGGACAATTTTTTGTGTAGGTGCCATCTACTGCTGAGAAAAACGTATATTCCTTTCTATACTGATTCAATTTGTTCCAGATATATAATATATCTTACTTTTCCAAAATTCTGTTCATATCTTTAACTTTTTTCTTATTTATTTTGTGGCTAAATTTATCTAGTCCTGAGTGGAGAATGTTGATGTCCCCCAGTATTATAGTTTTATTATTTATTTCCTCCTGTAACTGACTCAACTATTTCAAAAATTTAGATCCTACTATAATATATGGTGGACATATGTTTAGTACACATATAACTTCATTGTCTATGGTACTTTTCAGCAAGATACATTTTCCTTTCTTACATCTTTTAATTAGATCTATTTTTACTTTTGCTTTGTCTGAGATCATGATTGTTACCTCTGCTTTCTTTGCTTCAGCAGAAGCATAATAAATTTTGCTCTAGTTCATTAACTTTACTCTTTGTGTGTCTCTGCACTCCAAATCTGATTCTTATACACAACATATTGCAGGATTCTGGTTTTTAATCCATTCCACTCTCCATTTCCATCTTATTGGTGAGTTCATCCCTTTCACATTTATAGTTATGATAGCCAACTGTGCATTTCCCTCCATGCTATTTTCTCCTTGTTTATTCTTTTCTTTCTCTCTTACCCCCGCCCTGTACCTCTTCACAAGTGTATTTACTTCTGATTACCACCTCTCCAAATCTGCCTTCTCTTTTATCAATCCCCCCTTTATGCATTATCCCCATCCCTTTTTACTTCCACATAGGGTAAAATAGATTTCTTTATTCGACTGAGTTTATATTCCCTCTTTGAGCCTATTCTGATGAGAGTAAGGTTTAAACTTTGCCTGCATACACACCATTTCCTTTCCATTTTAATAGCTCTTTTGTACCTTTTTTTTACGTGAGAAAATTTATCTAATTCTATCCCTCCCCCACCTTCTTCCAGTACAATATTCATTTTCATTCCTTAATTTTGTATTTTGGATCTATCATTCCATCAATGTCACCTTATATCTGTACCTTCTACCTACATATATGCCTTCTAATGGCCCTTATAATACTGAAATTCCTAAGAGTTATGAATATTATCTTGCCATAAAGATATATAAACAGTTTAAACTTATTGAATCTCTTATGTTTTTCTTTCTTCATTACCTTTTTTTAATGTTTCTTCTGAGTCATATTTAGAGATCATTTTTTTATAATTCAGCATTGTTTTTTTTAATTAGTAATGTTTGAAAGTCCTCTATTTTGTTAAAATCCTTTCTTTTTAAATTATTTACCATATTATATAATATTACATTATGTTACATTACATTATTTTATATTGTATATTATATGTATATATTACCTATGTTATAATATAACACAAAATAGATTATATTAAGTTTTTTAAGGGTAGGTATTCTTGGATATAATCTCAACTCCTTTGCCTTCTGGTATATGTCATAGTCGAAGCCCTCCAGTTCTTTAATTTGGAAGCTGTTAAATCCTGTGTAATTCTGAGTATAACTCAATTGAATTTGAATTGTTTATTTTTGACTGCTTACCATGTTTTCTCTTTCATTTCTTAGCTTTGAAATTTGGCTATAATGTTCCTGGGAGTTTTCATTTTGGGATATCTTTCACATAGTGATCTTTGAATTCTTTCAATGTCTATTTTGTCCTCTGATTCTAGTACATCAGGGCATTTTTTCTTGATAATTTCTTGAAAGACATTGCCCAGTGGTTTTTAAAAAAATATTATGATTTTTAGCTTGTCTAATTTTCTTACATTATTTTTTTCTACATTTTTTGTAGGTCATTTTTTTTTCAATTAGAAATTTAACATTTTCTTCTAGTTTAAAAATATATATTTTGTTTTATCATATTTTGATGTCTCATGGAGTCATTCTATTCCTCTTTCTCAATTCTAATTTTTAAAGAATTGTGTTCTTCAGTGAAATTTGTACTTCCTTTTTTATTTGGCCAACTATTTTTTATGGAGTTACTTTCTTTGGTGAATTTTTGCATATACTTTTTTTCCCCATGCCGTTCAGTGTTTTTTAATGATTCTCTGTCATTATTCTCACTTCTTTTTCCAATTTTTCTTCTACTTCTCTAATTTGTTTTTTAAAGTCTTTTTCAGGATCTTCTAGGAATTCATTTTGGGTTTGAGAGCAAACTACATTTTTCATGGAGGTTTCACGTGAAGCCATTTTGACGTGGTTGTCATCTTTTAAGTTTTTGCCTTGATCCTCCCTATAACCACAGCAACTTTCTATGGTCAAGTTCTTTTATTTTCTCTTTTCTTTCTTTTTATTTTGATCATTTTTTTTCTGCCTATTTTGAAACTTGGTATTTTTATGTGAGAATTGGGCTCTGGTCCTGCACTGTCTCAAGTTTTGTTTTGTTTTTTCCCCTGGGACTCAGGGTCTTGCTCCTGCTATTCACTGGGCTTTGGGGACTAACTATTTGATTTCACAGAAGGGTAGACTTTCTTTCTGGCTGGTACTGAGAGTGAGGCACTCCTAGTTGTCCTCCTGGAGGGTATAGTTTTTCTGCTGTCCTGGCCCATGGGTGGGACCTTGCTATTGAGTTGCTATATGAAAAAAAAAAAAGTTTTTCTGTTCATTGGCCCTAGGGGAGAGATCTTTCTGTTAGTTTGCCCTGGGGAAGGTCTCTGTACTGGGATGCAATGGAAACAAGACATCTCTGCTGGCAGGCCCTATAAGTTTGATTTCACTTCTGCACAGCCCTGGAGATTGGGTCTTCCTGCTACTAGGTTCCAGAGGCAGGGTCATGCTGTGGGTAAGTCCTTGGGCAGCATCTCACTACTAGTCATCTATAGGGTTGAGGCCATGCTGGTGGACTGTGCTTAGGGTAGGGCCACTGGGGTGGGGCCCTGCAGTGCAGCACAACCTCCTGGCTAGCTTAGGGGGCTTCAGTCTTTCAGGCGGGTGGGGTATCACTGGTAAATTGCCCCAGGCTTGGAGCTTTCTATGCTGGACCTATGCTGTGAGGTCCAAGACTGCTTTGCACTTGAATCTTCTCCTCTAAATCAGTGAGAAAATACTTTCACACTTTGCTGGTAAGCTACCTTCCTGGTCCTAGATCAGTTGTTAAGCAGTTTTCAAGCTGTTTGGAGAGGAATTTGGGAGTGAAATGGACAAATGAAATGGACATGACAGCCAAGCCAATTATAATTTCATTGGAGTGTTTATTAACCACAGTGACTGCCTCCCAGTAGGGAAGACAGCCTTGAGTTTTCTTTAAGACACATTTTTATAGACCTAGCTGTTGTTAATTAACAAAATGTGGTTCCAAGGGAGGGTACCATTTCTAGCAAAGTCTTGGGTACCCAACAAGAACAGATGTGTATCTGGACTAACAAGAACAAACTTGTATCTGGGGTATGGTTCTAGCAACACATGTGAAATGTTCCCTCACTATTATGGCCTATTAAGTGGTTTCCAGGGACCCTGGTAGGGGTCCCCTTCTAGGGGGCTTTGATGTATAATTTCTGTGGGCACTTCACTCCCCCCTTTTCTTGTTCATAGTTGAAACTCGGACTCAACTGAGTCCAGGGGACTGTTCCCTTGCACTAGGGTTGTGGTACCCACCGTTGCCAATCCTGCCATACCAAGGCCAACTAGGATAGGGGGGCTGCCAGCAAAAAGGTGTTCTTGCATACAAGCAGTCAGAAGTTAAGCTTGGGTCCGAGGAACTTGGGGTCTACAAGAGTGCTGCCTGATTCTGCAGGGGTAATGGTAATGGATAAAACAGGGAGGCGGGAGGGCATCTGGGCTTAGAGTAAGAAGGCCCTGGGGTGCCTTCCTATGAAATAAAACCTGATTTTCCAAGGGGTCCCAGTTTTCCAGTCCTGTTTGTTGCAATCCAAAACCCTGATGATAACTGTGTTACATGACTTAAGGGTATTACAATGAAATGAAATGTGGTGACCCAATCAGCAATGGTTACACAATCCCAATCGGCACAGTGATATTTCCCTTCCCCCCACAATCAGGGGACCCATCCTTAAGGCAGACATACAACTGGGTTGACCAAAAGCTGCTTTTCTGTCCACATCTCCACAAGCAGCACCATCGTTGAGCAGGGCACAATGATCAAAGGGAAGGGTGGGCTGGCCATTAGTCACATTTTTGCAATTAGAGTCCCATCAATTGTGTCAGTAAGAGTCCAAGAGTACAAGGTGGGAACATAGGAGTTGGAACCAGCAAAAGTCAAGAAAGCCAGGAACAGGAGTATCTGGACAATCTCTTATCTTCAGTTGTAAGTCACCAGTCTGGTGGGTTGGGGAGGAGCCATCACTTTGATATGTGAGGGGTGGATCCAGGCTTTTCTTCAGGCCACCTTAACAGCATAGTGGTCTGGTCCACTGCTCGGACTGAGTCCTGGATGTTTCAGGGAGCTTGGAGGGACTTGAGAAGTAAATCATTAACAGTCATACATAACAGCATTCGTCACCCAAAATACAATAGAAGGTGGGGTACGCAACAGAACCTCAAAAAGGGTAATTAATTTCACACATATGTATTCAGTTACAAATATTAACACTTGCTTAAATAATGGATCAAAATAGCAAGTTCTCTTCTGCTTTACAACTTGTTACATTAATTTTGCAAGTGGAGGTTTTAGTGGGTCTCTTAGAATCACACTAGAGATTTTAAAAATTTCTTCTAAAACTATTTTCCTTCTTCAAAACAGTTTCAAGATTTATAAATGATCACTAAACTTTTGTGAAGGAAGTTAATCAAAAACCTTTAAAATGATCTTAAGCAGTTTGCATAACTTTCTGTACATGTTTTAATTCTAGATGAAAAATAATATTAGATCTTCCAATAAGCTAACATGAAAGAGGCTCATATCTTTTACTGATTACTTGCTCTGAGCAGAGAAACCTGTTATGGAGGGAAAAAGCAGGGACATGTAACATTCCAAATGTGCCAGGAGAAAACATCCTTGTCTCTGTATAAATTCAGCTACAGTTACAGATATCCAACCAGGCAGCATCTGTTCCATCTCATAGCTAAACTCAGGAATAGGTGGGAAACATTCCTTTTCAAAGGAACCTCCTGGGTAAGCTGAGCCAGGAAGGATCCCATCCCAGACAGAGGCTAACATTGTCCCTTCACCCTTTACCAAATATAGACATCCACCTGTTGACAGCACATTCCTCTGAGTAGCTAGTGGCATGTTCTCTCAGACACTGATTTAATGCAGACAACTATAACCAAATTCAGACTCAAAATAAAATTTAGTTACAGTCCCAAGTGCTTTTTACCTAAAACAACAAGCCTCTCCGATCAGAGCTTAGAGCCAGTTATAATTATTTCTATTCTCATGGGGCTGCAATAAACAGTAAAAATGTATCAGATCTTATAATGTAAGGAATTCCTTTTACCATCCCTCTAAAATATAAAAGCCAATTTATAGAAATCCTTTTTAATCTTTTCAACTTCTTAGCAAGTTAGGTTTATTTACAAACGACATATCCTTTCTCAGGCTGAATGGCCTTGCCTGAAGATAGTTTATAGGGGATTTGTCAGTTTTACAACATAAGAAAAATTTATATGAATTGTAAGCAGAAGAGACTGCTCTGAATGGACAGAACTAGTCAAACAAGTTTTCATACAATAATCAATGAACAATTTTAGGTTTTAGCATTAAAACATTAGCCCAAAATAGCTTAGTTAATATTCTTACAAGTTTTTCTAAATATCAGATATACATATTAAAAGTCAGGGTTAAAGTAACACTACTGGTCTTACTCAATTTTCTCCTCACTCAGGTTTTACAATATACAGTGTAGAAATACAACAGTTGTATAAACTGCAAGATGACATTAATTGCATTTCCAAATTACATATAAGAATGATTGATCTTACCAAGTGAAGAGGCTAGTTGACTTCTGACCTCATTTTCTCCTCTCTTTTTCTCATCTCCCTACTTTACAGATGAATTGAGACTCAGGGTTAAATGATTTATTCTAGGTCACACAACCAGTCAGTGCAGAGTTCGGAACACACTGTTTCTCACTGACAAGCTTTTTCTCACTTTTCTGACTTTCTCTCTTTCATCTTTCTCTTAGTTGTACCTCTCTTGTTTTTCTCTTTTTGCTCTATATTCTGGGGTGTTTTCTCCATGCTCCATTGTTTTCCAGGAGCCCTTAGCAACCTTCTTTAATTCCTTGGCACTGGAACAAGCAAAGGGATCATTTGCAGCAAGGGAGAAACCTCTTAGATAGTACTGATGTTGGGGCTTCATGGTACAGAGTGAAATCTATATTTCAGGGGAAAACCTTGAAATTATTTTCCCAAACTCATCACACTCAAAGCACATTATCAGCTTATACTCTATCAAATAAACCTCTATGAATGCTTAGCTGTAGCAGACCCTTGTTATGGGGGTGGTTCGTTTTGAGAGAAAAAGGGCACTGCTCAACTGGGGGTTGCCAGGAGATTGTAGCCTGGAGCATTGAGGAGAGGGTTTGGGAAACTTGAAGTAAAATCTTCAGTCTCTGCTTACTTAGAGGGGTTGGCTACCTGGGGATCTAAAACTATTGCTGGTGAGAGCTACGTCAAGTACCCTTTAACAAACTATTTAGGCTGTGAAAAGAATATAATTTTTAGGTTGAATAGCTCAGGTCTAACACACACTTTAGTAGCTCAGATGTGTCCCAGGTTTAGTATATGGGATAATGACTAACTTGTGTTTGTACCTTTGTTTCACAAGCTTCTTTTCCCTTGTCTAACTGTTCCCATGCCATTAAGAAAAAAAAAAATTCTATTCCAGGGATTTAACCTTTCAGGTACGCAAATGACAAGCCTGGGTAGCTCTGATGTAGTTACTGTACCTTCCCCCATTTTTTGTTTTGGAGGAGGTTAACTCAAATTAACTTCACTGCAACCCTAGCTCAGTTATAGCCAGGACAACAGGGAGAAAAAAATCTTAATGGTTCAAACCTCTTACTGTCTTCCCAGCTCCGTCAGAGCTGGATGACAGCGGGC
>NW_027186315.1:1082771-1087322 GCF_028583685.1 Petaurus breviceps papuanus | reverse complement strand
GCCCTAGCTAAGAAGAACTGGGACCACAGGTAAGAGAATCTTAGCAGTTGAAGCTTGTCACTGTGGCACTAGTCTGGTCAGAGTTGGATCGCAGTGAGAAGGCACCAGAGTCCTTAGCCAGAGGTAGGACTATGGGGAGAAGAATCTTAGTGGACTTTTCTTTTTGACCTTTTGCTCAAGTAAACTTTTCTTAGGTGTTCATTCCTTTAAAATTTCCGATCTACTCCAAGATTTTAAGAGAAACTGCTTCTCATACAACATAGATAATACAACTGTTTACCAGTAACAATCATGGTCTTAATTTTTAACTTTGAAATAAAACAATTTGGGGTGGCCAGGTAGCACAGTGAGTAAGAGCACTAACCCGTTTTGGTATGACCTGGGGATCGAATCCGGGCTCAGACACTTAGCAGCCACCCAGAAACACCTGGCCATGTAACCTTGATCAAGTTACTTAACCACAAGTGCTTAAAAAAAAGAAAAAAGAAGAAGTAAAACAATTGAATAACCAATCTGGTGACCTTAAACTTCAGTGTTTGTAGTGCCAAATCCAGAATGAATTCAATTACCTGGATCTATATTCCCAATGAAGTTACACAGTTCTCTTTCTGTGACCCAGGAAAGGGTTAAGTGTTATTCCTATTTCAAAGTGCAGCTTGGAAACCTACTTCTCTTTGATCATTGAAGTGACCTCTTTTTTTCCTTAGATAGATCTTGGCTGGAGTAAGAGACTATCAATCTTTCTAGTGCAGGTCTTGCTGCTTGGCTGCCTTTCTGAATCTTACAGGATGGTAGATTTAGAAATTTCTATACACATACAGAGAGAATATACAGAAAATGCAGCAGGGCAAAAGGAATAAGGCTTCATCCTTTCTACCTGCCTAGAGCTCTGGGGCTGGTAGGCACAATGAAGGCATCACCGGTATCCCAGAGACAGGATATACACAAAACAACACACAAAATATACGCTTTGTCTCTGTGGTGGCTCCTTGCACTGACATTTTGGATTTTGAAAGGGGGCCCAAAGGAACCTCTCAAGAAGTGGAGAAAGTGGAGAAAATCTCCCTTTTTGGGGATCCCAAGTGGAGCAACCAAGTGCCCAGAGCAACTATTGGCAGTTGTCCCAGGTAGGCTGGTCAGATCCCAGGGATGGAACAATATGTTGGAGGGGGAAGAGCCCTGACAGGGTGGTTGAGTCAGGGGAAGGGGAGCTGGCAGGAGCTTTTGATCTTTAGCAATGGCTCCATGGACTGAGACCCCAGGCTGAGAAGGACTCAGGTTCCTGGTCCATTCAAGAAAGCAATACAATACAAGCCTTGAGCTGAGGAAGATCTCTAGGTGGCTGCCCCCTAGGGTTGAACTGCTTTCCTAGGTTCCGGTACAGCTGTCTTTTAATTAAGGTTACAGAGCGAGACAAAAATTCAGCAACACCCAGTGACAGACACACAGAACACATAAAGAAAGAGTTAAAGCTACAGCAACACTTAATAAAAAAAGCGGGTAAAGACAAAAGTTAAGGTTACAGTGACATCTAGTAATAAACACACAAAATATATAAACCTAAAGAAAAACCGATAATTAAAGTAGACAATTAAAGTTAATACATAAAGAAAAGGCACTCTTTCAGCATCCTGACCTTGGAGGCCAATAGGGGCTATAAAGCCATATCCAGCTTAGTTACCTACTCTACCTGGGGCCAAGGAACATCTCTCAGTAATCACCCCCTAGGCACTTTTACACTTCATGAGTACTCACCTAAAAAGAACACTCTTTGAAAGAATTTGGGAAGGACTCAAGTTCCTGGTTCGCTCAGGAAAGCAATACAAGCCTGGGGCCAAAGAACATCTCTGGTTGGCCACACCCCTAGGGTGAATTGCTTTACTGGCCCTCCAGCCTGGTCCAACTGTTAATACAAAACTAAAGACTATCTCGGTGGAACCGCCAAGTGAAATGGACAAATGAAATGGACATGACAGCCAAGCCAATTATAATTTGATAGGAGTGTTTATTAACTTCGGTGACTGCCTCCCAGTAGGGAAGGCAGCCTCGAGTCTTCTCTAAGATGCATTTTTATAAACCTAGGTGTTAATAATCAACAAAATGTGGTTCCAAGGGGGGGATACCATTTCTAATAAAGTGTTGGTTACCCAACAAGAACAGACTTGTATTTTGGCTAACAAGAACAAACTTGTATCTGGGATATGTTTCTAGCAACACATGTGAAAAATTCCCTCACTATTATGGCCTATTAGGTGGTTTCCAAGAATCCTGGTAGGGGTCCCCTTCTAGCAGGTTTAAGGGGCTTTGGTGTATAATTTCTGGTGGGCTCTTCAGGAGGGCTTCAGGGAGTTCCTGCTCACTTCTCCATCTTGGCTCCAGATATTTTGTCCTCAAATAGGGACTGTGTCAAATTAGCCATTTTCATTGCAGGCAACATTTTGACTTAGAAAATTTCATATATTGTTGCTATGATTACTTTTTCTTTTCTAGTCAATTAAGGGAAGCCAGATAGGTCTTAATGTTGTGGTTGCTCAGTCCTGTTAACTGTCCTTGAATTCTAAGCCTCAGATAAGCTCCAGACTTGAATCCTAAGACCAGCAAATGTGCCAGCAAATTTGTTATGGTATAGATTAACACTAAGGTCTACAGTAACTTTGAGATGATATGGATATGTTAATGATTTGATCATAGATAAATGTTAGTCTATCCCCTGCTATCAAATATGCTATAAAAATGACACCGCAAACTACTATTGCTCAGCTCTCCTCCATATGCTATAAGTCAGATTGCCTGGGCTCCTCTAGGTTACATAAGTGACTCTGTATCCTTCTCCTCCTCCCCTTTCTCTTTCACACTTCCACCTAACTCCCTACACCTCCACATCCCACATTCTCATGCTGTCTCTTTAAACCTCCTCTCTCTTCTTCCCCTGCCTATCCTGTGCCTTTATATTTTTTGTGTGTATTAACATAAGATTAGTATTAGTCCCAGCTTTCAACCAAACCTCTCTTTCCTGGTGATTATTTAACAAAAGGGGGGGGGTCCTGCCCCGCCTCAAATCAAAGAGATTCCCTGGAAATCTCATTCCCTTAGACACTAAGACTGAGACTCATAGTCTCATTGTCATATCTACTCATTACTCATAGTCATACCTACCTCTGAATGAGCAAAACACAAAGAATTCATGGGTATAAAGCAAAGGTATGCAGCTGATTCCCATCTCCTTTCTCAGGAAGAATTTTTTTTTATTTGGGTTGCAATTAATTGATTAATAATTCCATAAATTAAGTGGTAATTTATATTGATATATAAAATGTCATTAGTAGTATTTTTCTGATTTGGATTATCTTTTGATGTGCAATCACACTTTTTTTTTAGCACATTGGATTAATCTGATAGACCATCGTTGTTATATTGCTGAACATTTATTATTGCCATTATTTGTATTTTACTATTTTTACATCAATCAGTTTTTTAGAAAAAAATGGGAACTAAGGTGTTTAAGCGATACTATTTTATTTTTACAGTTTAAAATCAAGTCTCCTAATTGGAAGAATAGAACTAGACTTTAAGAATGAAGAAATTTTAAGGATATTAGGTTACTGAAATGACAGAATTTATTGGCTCCTATACATCACTTCTACTAGTGATGACTAAGAAAACTTGAAATATATTAAATGTACATATATATGTACAATACCAGATTTTTGAAGAGAAGAATTAAATGGATCACCTACAGTATGACAAAGGTATGGTCTTGCAAAATTGTCTACTAGGAAGCAAATGTCTTTTAGTCTTCACCTTGTGTGGTGGATATTAACAAATTCTGATATCTGAGGAAAGCAAAGAAAAGACTTCTTTCATCAATTTACCTAGACTTAACCAGTCAGTTAACGTCCCAAAGAATCTTGGAGACACCTAACACTTTTCAATGCCAAATGGGGAAAGTAATTGGGCACAAGTACAAACTGTAAAAGCTATTGTACTTTAGTAACATCATTGTCTTTGGCAAGAGAAAGGAACAATGATGAATGTGTTAGATCAGCTGTAGGAAGCTAGTCTGAAGCTATGAATGGATATATACCAATTGTACAGAGTTTTTCTTAAGTATGTAGATCATATTATTTCATAACAAGATGTGAGCCCTAATTCAGGGAAAGTAAAAGGACTACTCAAGTGATCACAGAATTTAGAGACAAGAAAATTTCTGGAATTTGGCAGTTATTATTTCAATTTTGTTAAGAACGATGATTTTTTTTTAATGTGAATATGTGCAAATGTCATTGTGAAGACAGAGAAACAAAAAAGCAAGTTAAATTTGTCTTGAAACTTACAAAAACTTTTTAAATTTAAATGGAAAGACAAAAGGTGAAAAACTACTTTCAATGACTTAATTAACTGCATTACCCTGATCTAGTATTGACTTATGCAGATCCAAGTAAACTTTTTATTCTCCACACAAATGTCAGCTTAGAAGGTTTTGAAAGTTATCATACACACAAACACAGAGAGAGAGAGAGAGAGAGAGAGAGAGAGAGAGAGAGAGAGAGA
>NW_027186315.1:1022224-1082671 GCF_028583685.1 Petaurus breviceps papuanus | reverse complement strand
AGAGAGAGAGAGAGAGAGAGAGAGAGAGAGAGAGAGAGAATGAATATGAGGGCAAAAATAGGAACCACAAATATTTAGTGATTTTGTTATCGACTAATCCTTATTGAAGAAGAAATAAATATTAACAAACTATACAAGGACATGGTAAAGCAGATGATCTCTAAAACTGTTTATAAGAGCTACTTCTTGCTTTTGGATAAGAGAACCTGCAGTTTTGTCTAAAAAGATTTCTTTTACAAATTGATTAAAAGAAGAGGTCATTCCTCTTTTTCTCTTTCATTTGAACAATGTTTTCTTATTCTGATAATTCAGTTGCATTGTAAGTGCTCTCTTTTTATCCCCTCTTTCTTTTCCTCTCCTAATCCAGTGAAATGCTTTATTTATCTATCCTAAGTTGCCACATATTACTGATGACTGGCTACATAGTCTAAGTGATCCTGAAAGGTTATAAGAACCAGATCTCTACTTTAGAAAGCAGAATCTACAATTAGGAAGAGAAGCATTCTTTTTTTTTTTTTTTTTGCTTTTTGGAGCAGGGATGACAGGGAAATTGGGGTTAAGTGACTTGTTCAAGGTCACATGGCTAAGTGTCATGTGTCTGAGGCTGGATTTGAAATCAGGTCCTCCTGACTCCAAGGTTGGTACTCTGTTAACTATGCCACCTAGTCACCTCCAAAGCAGCATTCTTTATTGTGCTAACACAATTATTTACTTTTAAGTTCACTTCCTGGCTTTCACCCACAGTCATAAAACTAACATTGACAAATATGCCTCTCCCAATAATTTCAGTTCTTTTCAGTCAAGAGAATTCCCTGAGAAGAGAAGTGGTTACTACAGGCAAATTGAATTCTCCAGAAGTTTGATAATGTTTCTTGCTACCCCATCTCTAAACTTGAGTTTTTGACTTTGAAGTGGGCCATTAAGAAGTATAAAATATGGGGTAGATAGGTGGTGCAGTCAATAGAGCACCAGCTCTGTAGTCAGGAGGACCTGAGTTTAAGTCCAGTATCAGACACTTGACACACTTACTAATGTGTGACTTTGGGCAAGTCACTTAACCCCAATTGCCCTCCAAAAAAGCAAAAAATAAAATAAAAATAAAAAAGAAGTACAAAGAACAGGAATATGAAGCAAAACTCAAAAGTTTGTATTGATACAAATTCATTAGCTTATATCATGAGAGGTGTCAGGTAGAATGTCCTAACAAGAAATGGGTAAGAAAATTGTCCAATTATGATTCTAGTTAAATATAGCTTAAAACTTGGGGGAAAATACTGTAAATATTAATGTGGAGGAGAGCAATCTGGGAAGATGGTAGACTAGATCAGAAAAGTCCAAGCTCTCAAGATTTTCTGCCACAAAAGAGTTAAAATAGCACCTTAAAGGAAGCGGCTAGGTGGTGCAGTGAATAGAGCACCGGCCCTGGAGTCAGGAGGCCCTGACTTCAAATCTGGCCTCAGACACTTAACACACGAAAAACTAGCCATATGACCTTGGGCAAGACACTTAACCCCAATTGCCCTCCAAAAAGGGAAAAAATATAGCACCTTTAGGCAAACAAAGTGTGGGTGGGTAGAGATAAATACGAATGAGGTAGAACCTTGGTCCTCCTGAGCAATTTGAGAAGATCAGAAGAAAAATCCCAGAATAAAGTTTGGTCCCTGTGAAGAGTAAAGATCTTGGGGTCCATTTTAACAGCAAGTGGCAAGACTCTTAAACAACAAGTTGTGAGCCCTGGGGTTAGTTGGTTTGAGAGGGTACCTTAGCCCCAGCCACAGGAAATTTTACCCCTGATAGTGAGGGGACTTGGGCCTCAGAGCCCAGGAAGATCAAGGGAACCTCTGCTCACCAGGAATGCCAGACACAGTTGTGCTGCAAAGAGTGGTGCGATGAGAAGGAATTAGTACATACCTAGTGAGTGCAAAAGCAGTGGGGCAGTAAGGCCCTTGCTTTGGGCACTTACAGGAGATTGGATATTTGGTTTGGGTTTCATGCTAGAGGGGATAACTGAAGGTCTGGGGCATTTCCCATACACCAGGGCTAGAGCTGATTAAAAATAATTAAGCTATTGCCACATAAAATGCACAGACAAACTAGAAAGAATCCATCTTAGAAACCTATTATGGGAATAGAGATGACCAGGGTTCATCTTCAGAGGAGTATATTACAGTAAAGAACTTCTCAAATGATCACTTTCCCAAAAAGAATTAATAGAAGATCTTAAAACAAAGAAACAAAAAAATAAACAAAGAAAAACCATTAAAAATCAAATTATAGAGATGGAGGAAAAACTAAAAAAGAAAATAAGAATAATCCAAGAAAAACAAGAGGAGTATGAAAAGAAAGTCAAGCAAGCAGAAAAGAAGATCCAAAATTTTAACGAAGAAAACAACACCTTAAAATTAGAATGGAAGGCAGGTGTGGGTGGTGGAGCCAAAGGCACAGTAAAAGTAGGAACTTGTTTGAGCTCCATCTACAACCACCTGTAATACCTGTAAAACAAATGACTCCAAACAAATTTTAGAGTTACAGAACACAAAAAAGGGACAGATAGAAACAAATCTCCCATTGAAGGCAGCCTGGCAGGCCAACAGGAAGTGTCTATTGTACCAGTCTGGGAGCAGACCACATTCTTGTGTGAGCCATGCCAGCCCATACTTGTAGCCCAGACCCAAGGCCTAGACTGGCCATAGAAGACTTCAGTAGAGTGAATCACAGGAAATGTTGGCAGTTTCCAGAATTTTCAACCCATAAATGCCAAAGAGAAAGCAAAATATCGTAAAAAAAAAACAACTCTATTGGAACTGGGTGAGAGAAGAGCAAGTTCTGGTCCCTGCCCTAGGGTGGTGGATGTGGTGGTGGTGACTGCAATGGCTGCCACATGGCTGCCTCTGCAGCTCATAGCCTACATATCATAGAGGAACCAACTGACCATTCAGAGGGTAATTCCTCTTGATTTGACCTCCTTAGATCTGGGCTAGTTGTCCTGGGGTGAAGAACACCAGCATGCTAAAGCTTGTGGAAGCTGTAGAGAGGGCGCCTTCCTCATAGCTTGGATAATAGCTCTGACAAGAGCTGTGCAATACCCCAGATATTTGAGACACAAAACTCTCCATTCTGGAAGCAAAGTTCTACTGTGCCAAAGAGCTCAAAAGTCAAGTAATTGACTGGCAAGATGAACAAAGAGATGAAGTGCAATCCAACCATAGAATCATTTTGGGGGACAAAGAGGATCAAAACATAGAGCCAGAAGAAGACACCAAAGTCAAAAATCCAGCATCAAAAAACCCCAAGAAAAATACGAATTGGTCACAGGTCATGGAGGAGCCCATGAAGGATCTTTAAAATCAAGTATGAGAAATAGAGGCAGAATTATAAAGAGAAATGAGAACAATGCAAGTAAATCATGAAAAGCAAGTCAACAGCTTGCTAAAGGAGACCCCCAAAATATTGAAGAAAATAACAACTTAAAAAATAGACTAACTCAAATGGCAAAAGAGACCAAAAAAAGCCAATGAGAAGAACACCTTACACAGTCAAATTGGTCAGATGGAAAAGGAATTCCAAAAACTCACTGAAAAGAATAATTCCTTCAAAGTTATATTGGAGCAAATGGAGGCTAATGACATTATGAAAAATCAAGAAGATACAAATGAATGAAATAATAGGAAGCAATGTGAATTATTTCATTGAAAAAAAAAACACTGACCTGGAAAAGAGAACCAGGAGAGACACTTTTGAAATTATTGCACTTCCTGAGGGCCATGATAACAAACAGAACCGAGGAAATGGCTAGGTGGTGCAGTGAATAGAATACTAGCCCTGTAATTAGGAGGATCTGAGTTCAAATTCATTTAACCCCAGTTGCCCTGCCTTCCACCTCCAAACAAAAAAGCGTAAAAAAAATAAGAACCTAGACATATTTCAAGAAATTTTCAAGGAAAATTGCCTTGATATTCTGGAACCAGAGGGCAAAATAGAAATTGAAAGAATGCACCAATTGCCTCTTGAAAATGTTCCCAAAAAGAAAACTCCTAGGAAAATAATAGCCAAATTCCAAAGTTCACAGATTAAGGAAAAAATATTACAATCAGAAAAAAAAAACAATTTGAGTATTGTGGCACACAATCAGGATAACAGAAGATCTAACAGCTTCTGCATTCGTGGATCGAAGGGCTTGCAACATGATATTCCAGAGGTCAAAGGAGCTAGGATTAAAATCAAGAATAATCTACCCAGTTAAACTGAGTACAATACTTCAGGGGAAAATATGGATATTCAATGAAACACAGGACTTTCAAGAATTCTTGATGAAAAGGCCAGAGTTGAACAGAAAATCTGACTTTAAAATATAGGGAATAAGAGAAGCATGAGAAGGTGAACATGAAAAACAAATGAATAGGAACTTATTAAAGTTCAACTATTTATATTCCTACATGGAGAAATAATAATTGTTAACTCATGAGACTTTTCTCAGTATGAGGATAGCTGAAGGGTATACATACACACACACACATACATCCATGCATATGTGTATGTGTGTGTGTATATATATATATATATATATATATATGGTGAATATGTTTGAGTATGTGTATACATATATACATAGACAGAGGTCACAGGATGAGTTGAATATGAAGAGATGAAATATAAAAAAATAAAATTAAGAGGTAAGAGAGGAATGTATTAGGAGAAGGAGAAAGGGAGAGAGAGAATAGGGTAAATTATCTCACATAAAAGAGGCAAGAGAATAATGTTACAATGGAGGAGAAGACCCTGAAGATGAAAGGGGATGAGTCAACCTTACTCTCATTTAATTTGGTTTAAGGAGGGAATAACATACACACTCAGTTGGGTACCTTACCGTACAGGAAAGTAGAGGGGAAGGGGATAAAAGGGGGAATGATAGAAGGGAGGGCACATAAGCAGAAAAAGTAGTTAGAAGCAAACACTTTTGAAAAAGGACAGTGTCAAAGGAGAAAATTGAATAAATGGAGGGGGGCAGGATAGGATGGAAGGAAATATGGTTAGTCTTTCACAATATAACTACTCTGAATATGTTTTTTTTTAAGCAATTGGGGTTAAGCAACTTGCTCAATGTTACACGGCCAGTTATTTCTGGGTGTGGTGCTAAGTATCTGAGCCTGGATAAGATACCCAGGTCATCCTGACACTGGGGCCAGTGCTCTTACTCGCTGAGCCACCTGGCTGCCCCTCTGAATATGTTTTGAATAACTACACATGGACAACCTATAATGAATTGCTTGTCTTCCTATTGAGTATGGGTGAGGAGGGAAGAAAGGTAAGAATCTAGATCTCAAAGTTTTAAAAACAAATGTTAAAAAAATGTTTGTTTTTTTTACATGGAACTAGGAAATAAGATACAAAGGCCATGGGGTATATAAATCGATCTTGCCCTACAAGAAATTTAGGGGCACATAGAGGGAATAAAAGAGAGAAGAAATTGGGGGAAGGGGTATTAAGTAGGCTTGCTATCTTGGAGTGAGGGTAAGGGAGATATGGGGAGAAAATCTGTAACTCCAAATGCTGTGGAAATGAATGTTGAAAACTAAAAATAAACACATAAATTTTAAAAACAAAGAAAATTATAATTGGGTCAAGTGAAGTCAGTGAAATTATAAGAGATCAAAAATGATTTAACAATATATGAATACTGAAAAAATAGAAAAGAATGAAAAATCTTATAAGAAAAACAATGGATTTGGAGAATAGCTCAAGAAGAAAAAATATCAAAATGATTGGGCTAACTGAAAGTTATGATAAAAAAAGAATCTTGATACAATAATACAAGAAATGATTAAAGAAAATTTTCCTGAAGCAGTAGAACGAGGGGGTAAAGTAGAAATAGGAAAAAAATTGATCAATCAATCACCACTTAAAAGAGATCCTGTGAGGAAAACTCATAGGAATATCATAGTTAAATTTCAAACTCCCCAACTATAATGGTAATGGGAATCTAAAGATCTTGCCTGCACCTTGGCTCCTTGATAGGCTTAAGTGAATCTGACAACCTTCCCTGATTTGAAAATATACTCTGCTCCCTAATAGGTTGAATGTGATCACATGGAGCCTGTGGTGGGAAGCTTATTTTTTCAGGAATGCCCACATTCCTTTGTGATTGGGCAGTGGGTCAAGAGGATTGTGACATTCTCTGATCCAGGAGAAGGCTATATATACCTTGATGTGAGGCTTTCCTTTGGGGCTCATTTTGGGAAGAGTTGTATGTTTTGTCAGATAAGATGCTGGGCAGCCTTTGATCCCCCCAGCTTTGAAAACTCAGATGTTGACACTGCCTTTTCTGGTAACTAACAAGGTATAGATGCAACAGTCAGACAAGGGGAAGCCTTGCCTGCTGGTCTGTTTCTCCATCTGTATTTTTTGTCTGCTTGAAACTTCTAATTTTTATTCTCTAAAGTTCAGAATGCTGACTTTTCCCACTCAACTAGGTAAATGATATATGTTTGGTTATAGTAACATTGTTAACCCATTTTGAGTTGATTTCCTTTAGAAAAGCAGATCAAAGAACCTGTGCTAGGGGCGGCCAGGTAGCACAGCAAGTAAGAGCACTGACTCCAGTGTTGAGAAGACCTGGAAATCGAATCCCGGCCTCAGACACTTAGCACCCATCCAGAAACACCTGACCGTGTAACCTTGAGCAACTTACTTAACCCCGATTGCTTTAAAAAAAAAAAAGAACCTGTGCTAGCATCCTTCCTGGGTATTCCAGAGGGCTTCCTTCTACACCAGATCAAGGAAAAATTATTAAAAGCATCAAGAGTAAAACAATTTAAATATGATGGTGCTGCAATTAGAATCACACAAGACCTAGCAGCAGAGATATTAAAGGATTGTAGGTCTTTTAACATAATGTATTGCAGAGCAAAAGAAAAGGGCCTCTGGCCAAAAATGTCACACCTGCAAAGTTAAGTATTATCATGAAGGTAAAAAAAATGGATATTTGATTAACTCTCAGACTTTCAAGATTTGTTTAAAAAAATCCTGAACTTGATAGAAGCTGTGAGATAAAAGAACCAACAGAAATATAAGGCACATAACAAAGAGAGATAAGGGATCCATAAAGACAGATTGTTTACTTTTTTATATATGTAAAACATATGTCTAAGATTCTTATCAATAATTGGGTAGTTGTATCAGCAAGCATCCCAGCATCCCCAGGGTGGCTGCCAACACAGGTTCTTAGATCTGCTTTTCTAAAGGAAAGCAACTCAAAATGGCTTAACAGTCTTGCTTTAATCAATCAAATATATCATTTACCTGGTTCAGGGAAAAAGTCTGCCCCCTGAACTTCAGATTATGCAGAGGTTACAAGCAGACATTACAAGACAGAGAAAGATTCAGCAGACAGGCTTCCAAAATGTCCAGCCATTACATACATCCGTACCTAATAACATTTATCAGAGAGGGAAGCATCAAAATCTGGGTTTTCAAAGCCGGGGGGCTCTCAACAGCTGCCCAGAGTCTTGTCTGATCAAGTCACACAACACTTCTCAAGGTGAGCCCCAAAACAGTCTCACATCAGGGATTATATAACCTTCTCCTGGGTCAGAGAATGTAACAACCCTCTTGAACCACTGCCCAATCACAAAGCACCAAGGTGTGGGCATTCCTGAAAAACAAGCTTCCCACCACAGGCTCCAGGTGCACTTAACCTAGGGGCAGGAAAGATCTTAAAAATTTACATTCCTATAACAGTAATTCATAAGAAAGTTTGGCGTACACCTGAATATAATATGAATTTAAATAGTAAAACCATTTAGGAACAGGTTAAAGAGTTAATATTTTAGGAATTAGATGGAGGAGGAGGGCTGATAGTTCTGGTAACCTACTTTCATCAGGAATGGGTTTAAGAGGGAATGATATATACGTATTTAGAAGAATATAAAAGTCTTCTAATCTCAGAAGAAATAAAATGCTAATAGTATAGGGAGGGGGAGAGGACAATGAAGGAATCTTTAAAATGGAGGGTGAGAGAATAGGTAAAACAGGAGTATAGAAGGTTGTTTAGATTCATGGGAATAGGAGGATAGGGAAGGGATCCTTGGAGGGGGGTAGGCAAATCAGAGAAGGGCAAGGTAGTGGGTAGAAGTAACTTAGAGGAAACAGGAGGGATAGGAAACAAGAGATATGCACATATATAAAAACAAAGATCAGAAGTAGAATAGGTTTGGGAGAGCACATGACTATATATGTATGTATATATGTATATATCCACAGTATAGAGAAATATATCTAAACTTTATTGTAGCCTTCTGGGTGTAGGGGAGGGTATGTATACATTTATAGGTGTATAGAAACATATCTAAACTTTATTTAGGTGGTTTTTTTGGGGGGGGATGGAGAGGGGAAAGGAAAAACAAAGTAAAAATGTGTACAGCAGAGAACAAAAGTAAACTCACAAGGAAGCAAAGAAAAGATGGACATTTCTCGACACAATGAGGAATTTTATCATATAGGCTGTCTTGAAAATTTATTGTTAAATATTTTTTCTTATGTTCCACTATGCACACATTATGGTTTTTGTTTCTTTCTAACTTTGTATTTAATATCTAATATTTAAGTTTAAGATATGTTATTGTTTCTTTTCTCTCTTCTATTTTTGTATTCTGACATTTGAGTCTAAAATAAAATCTTGAAAAGAAAAAAAAGTTAATGTGAATGCAGATATTTTTTCCCAGAATGTCACAGAACACTAAAGTTTTGGTGATACAAAAAGAAGGTATAATTGTTTTAACAAAAAAAAAAATCCGGAGAATGGGAGGAAAGAGGTGTGTGTCTAATAGGACTATTCACCACAACCATCTGTTGCCCATAGGAGTATTAATTGGACTTTCAAATGAGCAGGTAGTGAAAATTAATGGACACACAACTGGTCAGGGATAGGTAAAAGATCATCCAGTAACTGTTCAATAAATTTTTGACCAAGCTATGGCTACTAAAATTGACAAATTCAATTAAGGAGAGTTGAATAATGGAATCAGGATGGTTAAATGACAACAGGGAAATATCCCCTGATGTTTTAAAGTGCTACTTTTGTTTTTGTTGTTGTTGATGCTGCTGCTGCTAAAATTATATAGTTGCAACCTTTCCCCAGCTGATATTTTTTACATACAGCAAAAAATTTCAGCCCAAGGGAAAAATGCAAAATACAGCTCAAGTTCATTTGCATAAGACATTTCTTATTGGTGGAGAATGCTTTTATGCTCTGTCTCTATGTGAAACAGAGTGTTAGAGAAAGTTTTAGAGAATTGAAATCCTAGTTTTTAAGGCTTTTCAGCCTTGAAAGAGGACACATGAAGTTCTAACCTGTCTTCATGGAAAGGTCTCTGGAGGGAGAGAAAGATCTGTCTACTAATAAACATTTATTAAGCATGCCAGGCACTGTGCTTAATGCTGAAGATACAAGTACTGAAAAGAGAGTCCCTAACCTCAAGGAATTCATAATCTATTAGGGGAAGACAATAGACAAAAGAAAAGTGATGAAGAAAAGTATGGTTGGGATGGAGTCCAGTTCAAAGCAATGCAACTAGATAGGAAACCAAGGGCTATCTGATTGTAACGGCAAGCAACGGAGTACTTAGTGCCTTGTTTCAGTTATTTAATTATTTAAAACCTTGTTTCAGTTCAAGTATCTTTGAGTCTTATCCTGATTATATCAAGTTCTAGTTAAGAAACAGAACCTGTGAAGTCCACAGTGGGGGGGTGGGGGGGGGGCTTGCCAAAGACAGGAACAGGAAAGATGTAAGAGGTGTAGAATAGGGAGGAGCTGGGGCTGAGCAGAACTGGGAGAAAGAATGGATTTGGTACCAGGAATTTGTCTGCCTGTGTTGCTGCTACTTTTTCAGACCTGTCTGCTGATAAAAGATGTTTCCACTGTTACAGAAGCCCTGGGACCTTTTTTGTGTGTAAACAGACAAGGATTATCTTGTCTGTTTACAAATGTCCTGTAGGAGGGTTTTACTGATGTTTTCAGAGGTCCTGGGACTATATTGATGATTTGAGTTGATTTCTCAGAACCTGTTTGTGGATCTGTGTTTATTTAACAGGCAGAAAGTGAATTGATGATGGTGCCAGCAATGTGTATGAATATTGCTATGGCTTTGCTAAATTTTCTCTTTCCAGAAAAAGAAACTGTGAAGGGCTTGAGGTGCACTGGTCAACATGAGCTTCAATATGGAATGGGAACTGAATGAGATGCTGAGAGCGGTCTACCTATGAATCCAGGTGACAGGTAAATTCAGGTAAGACTTGGGAACATGGAAAAGGAACCCTGAAGTTTGGGAGCTATCCCTTAGTCAAGATTAAAGGACCTTTCCTTGAATACTTAGTGCTAGCTGATAAGATCATGATTTACTGAGACCTAGGGGTGGGATAACTTTGTACTTTGAACCCCTTAAGGATGATTGTAAACTGTCTCCAATCAAGAAGAAAAGAGACTTTCTGACTGATGAGATTAAGACAATGTGACCTAAGTTGGGAGACCTTTGTTCTTTGTATCCCTTAAGGAGGATTGTTCCTTAAGGATGATTGAGTTAAGGACTTCTTGAATGCTATCTTTTGTTTAAAATTATGTGGCCACTTTAATGACAAGTTGTTATATCTCTGTGAATGTTGTACTAAGGTTTCTGTAAATGTTTTGCTTTAGTTTACTACTTAATAAATAGAGAGTTCACTATACCATATGATCAGAACCTTAATGTTATTCATAGCAACAGTCCTCTGGAGAACTACTTGTGCTTGGTTTTATACTGGACTGGGAGTCAGTATAAAGATAAAACCTTAAATGGGTGCTTTGAGAGGACCTCTTTCCCTCTGCCCTCCATACCCTCCATTCAGAGGAGAATTATTTGGGCTTTACAACAACCCTATGAAGTAGTGGGTGCTATTATTATCCCCATTTTTCAGCAGTATTAATATTTCAGTTTAGATGATTCTGCGACTTATGACAATATCAGTGAACTAAAGTAAAACTCATGAAAGCATGACTAATTACAGTTTTATCCATTAATTTCAACAAATATTTACTTAGCCACATCTTGGGCAAGGAATGATAGGTGCTAGATATGCAAAGATAAAATAGTCACATAGTCTCTTCCCCCAATATGATGTGGATATTTTAGCAAGTATCAATGGCAAAACAAAGCAAAAATAAAACTGTAACTTTTACATAAGTGTAATAGTAATGGAATTTAAAGATAACCCCTGTATTGGCTTGGTTTTCGGATTGATTGTGTTAAAACCCAGAGCTTGTGAATCCCACTTGTGGGATGGACTTGTTGATGTGAGAAGAGGGTGCTGAACTGGGAGGAGCTGGTGACATAAATTTAGAGAGACAAAAGCAAAGAGAGAGGCAGAAGAACTTTTTGGAAGCAGCATCTTGGAGGCAGAGAGAGTTTGAGAGGATTGCTCAGGGCCAGTTTGAATTGCCCAGGACTTTCGAGAGCTGCCAAGGACTGAGAAGATATGGATGTTATGCTGGTACTATGTCTGTCTGTTTTGATGTTGTTTTGCCAGATTTGTTCACCGGTGAAAGACAGTCTTGTTGTTTCAGAGGTCCTGGACCTGGCTGTTGCTTCAGAGCTCCTGAGACTGTTCTGCAGACAGACAGTGAATTGTGCCCACTGGTGAAGGCCAATGCTGTTGTTGCAGAGGTCCCGGAATCTTGCTGTTGGTTCAGAACCCTGAAGAAGGATTTTCTTATTGTATGTTTACAGAAATCCTGGAAGAGGATTTTGCTAATGTTTTCAGGAGTCCTAGGACTGTTCTGCAGACAGAGAATTAATTAATGAGGACACTGGCAATGTATCTTATGGCCCTGCTAAGCTTTGTCTCCCCAGAAACAAAGATTGCTGAGAACTTGCCTCAGATCAAGATGAAGAAAAGACCTCTCTCTGGGTATTAAATGCTTTGCTTAAGCTTGTTATAACTTTTGGGTAGATTCAGTTGTGATCCAAGGGTGGGGAACTTTTGACTTTTTTGTGCTCTGTGATTGAACAAATGAATGTGCTTTACTAATGTTTGGAAACTAATCTCCATTTGAGAAGAGGGGCTTTGTGATTGACTAAATGAATACACTGTCTAGGGGTGGAGTAATATTTAGAAGATGGAATTTGTGATTGATTAAATGAATGTAATGTCCAGGGGTGGAGTAGTACTTGGAGATTATTGAATTATACTTGGTGAATGCTGTATTTTGATTTATGCTATATTTTGATTTCTCTGTTCTTAATCTGTCACTGAATAAAATGGAGATCAGCTATGCTGGTATTTTGAACCTTGGGAAGTTGCCTTTTCTTGGCATTATAATAAGGATAGTCTATTTATAGTGGTTCAAATAGATAAAGTAGAGAT
Source organism: Petaurus breviceps papuanus (assembly GCF_028583685.1). Classification (NCBI taxonomy): domain Eukaryota; kingdom Metazoa; phylum Chordata; class Mammalia; order Diprotodontia; family Petauridae; genus Petaurus; species Petaurus breviceps. Next base: position 1,070,278 of record NW_027186315.1, on the reverse strand, counting down.
TAATTAAAATCACTTTGGTTGATAAAGAATTAATTGAATTGTTGGTAATTGAATTTATTCTTGATGGAAAGAAATATGTAAGGAAATCTTAGTAAGTCTACATGTAGGAGACCACTTCAGTTAAATCAAATTATAGGGAAGGCAGAAAAACGCAGGGTGATATGAGAAAATGGCAATTCATACCATATAGAGTACATGAAAGTGAACTACATATAAGGAAATAAGACTGGAAAGATTAGGCTGGAAAATTATTATCAAATGTTTTAAAGAACAAGAAAAGAATCCCATCTTTTAATCAGAAACCAGTAGGAAATTGTGGAAAAATTTTTAGCAGAATATTGAAATCATATTTAGGGATTGGGAGGAGGAAGAGTACCACATAAGTTCAAATCCAATCTCAGATACTTACTAGATGTGTTTACATAAATGAATCACTTAATTTCTGCTTTCCTCAGTTTTCTCAACTGTAACACAGGGATAATAGCAGACCCTATCTCAGAGGGTTGTGGTGAGGATCAAAGGAGATAATCTTTGTAAAAAATGCTAAGAACAGTGCCTGACACATAGGAGGTTCTATATAAATTCTTTCCCTTTCCCTGGGGTAAGAAAAGAACTAGAATTTCTTCAAAATCATGGAATTAAAGGGAAGACAGCATGAATAAGAAGTGCAGTTTAATCATTCTGAGTTATTGAGAAGTTAAGGAAAGTGATATCTGAAAGGACAAAGGTCATTGAATTTGGTAATAAGAGCAACCATAATACTTTCCAGGAAGCAGATTATAGTAGTTTAGGAAAATAGAAGTGGGAAAGCGGAGACAGAGATTGAAGTGTGTTCATTTTGGAAGCTTATCAAGGAATGGTGGTAATAGGGGATGGTGGTAGGAGGGTGTGACATGATATCAGACAGATAGGAAGAAATCAGGAGAAAGGACAATATTGGAAAGGAAAGCACTAGAACATAACTGATGGCCAGTTCTAAGAGAAGATGGGTGGAAAAAAATGTAAGGGAATATTTTTGACCAGAATAGCCTCTAAGTTAAAATTTATACTTCTGCTGTGCTTTCTAGGTCTCTGACTTGAGTCAGAGAAAAGTGGGTTCAAAGTCTGACTCATATAGACAAATTTAGTTCATGGAAATTGCTTAATGAATCTGAAATGAATTATTAAATGTTTATTGAATATGTGTGACCTTGTGCTTAAATTAAATAATATCTGCAATTTATTTAATTAAAAACTGTGCCTTTTTGGGACTTTGTTTAATAATCAATATATATGAACATAAAAACGCACATAGATATGTTATTAGCACATATTTAGAACTTCCAGGTTCAACCAGTTAGGTTTATTCATGAATAACCAGGTATGGTAGGCCCACGTGAAGATAATTACCTTTTGGGAACTATCTCTAGATAGAAGGTCAGTTAAATCTATTTTAGCTAAGAGTAAATAATCCCTTGTTTTCTGACTTTCAAAATTATCAAAGTTGTTGAAGCCTTCATGATAATCTCTTAGTTCAATTATAAGGTGTATTCTGTTTACCACAAGATAAATATAAAAATATTTTACAGCATTATAAACCAAGTTTTGAAGTGGATAAATATTTTATTATTGAAATAATATCTGCACTTTGGGTAGGGCATTTCCAATTTTTCCAGTACAAGTCAAAATATACATGTTTATGTACATACATACTAGAAGTATTTCAATACATGCATAATTTGATTACATAATGTTTATTTCACTTATGAAATGGAATGGTGTAGTGTGCATGTTTTGGTCTGGCCCCTCTACATCTGGAATATATACATCTCCTTTCTGCAGTCCAGGGTGTATTTACTGCCCCATGTGGTAGCTTTTTCTCTACTGACATAAATTTGAATAAACACAAGTTGTGTTCCCCTCACCGTTAGTACTGCAGTGACTAGCATTTCAAGCAAATTTATCCACTTAACATGTTATAGATTTCACAAGAGAATATTTACTTTAAAGACAGGAACAAAACAAATACACAATCATTTCCTCTAACACCTCAAAGATGGTCTGTCTTCTCACTTTGTTTTTTTGAGGGTTGTAGGTCTACCTAACTGAATCCCTATATAATATTGGTTCTAAGAAGTCCATGCCAAAGGCAGCAGCCCTTCTCTGGGATATGAAAGATGAGATGAGGTCCTAGATCGCCCTCTGGGAAATCACCCCTTTCTTTTTAGGGCTTGTTTCAATGCTTGATATGGTCTCTGACTTCTGGAATACTGTGACGATTTCTGCTTACCTTTAAGAAATCCCAAGGGTTTTGCAGAGGATCTACTCCCTTCAACAGACACATTTAAGCATGAATAAAGGAGTCACTGAGATCCCCCAGAAGCAAATGAGTCAAAGAGATAGAACGTGAAGCTGATAGGCCTCTTTGAATGCCTATGCAGCCTATCAGTGAACCTCCATTTTCAACATGTGGTTAGCCAGAATCAGTTGTGGACTGTTTTTGCATTCTTCACAGTCTTTCCTAAGCACTTTTTACTCAACACTATTTCCCCAAGAGTAGGTTGCCTGGTTCTCCAAGTGGCAATATGCATTTCTTGGCACTCTGATGTGCATGCACCATATTAAACAGGAATATTTTCATGTTGTCTCAGGCAACACAATTAGTTATAAGTGGAGTGCCATCTGAGTCCCTGCAGGTAATTCTTAGGCGTTATATATAATAATTTCATGGCAGGTCATTACATTTTATATTATCTCTTCAACTGTTTGGAGTACAATTATATTTCTCTAGATATTGAAATGTATTGTATAGGCACAATAACGTACCAAAATGTTTGGATTCTTGAATTATAATAAAAGATTAATAAATTATATTACTAACAATAATGCAATTACTGATAACAAATAATAATTGCAAGCATATTTGATACACACCAGGTAGAATTAAAATTCCAGATTCACACTTAATTACTGTTCTGACCCGCATATTGTTTTTCTTTTTTTTTCTTTTTTTAATTTTTAATTAATTTGTTTGTTTCCTTTTAGTTTACAGGATTCAATTCCACATTTCCTTGAGTTTCACATTTTGTCCCCCACCTTCCCCTCCCCCCCATGGTGGCATATAGTCAAGTATAGGATCTGTAAATACTTTCACATTATACATTAGTCAGGTTATAAAGATGGATTGTATTAGATGGAATGAAAAATGATAGAGGACATAAAACCAAACAAGAGAAGGAAAAAGATCAGGTATTTTGCTTCTACCTGTATATAAACCCAGTTCTTTCTAGTTCTTTCTCTGGATACACATATTTCTGTCCATCATGACTTTCTTGGGATTGACTTATATCACTGCATTGCTGGGAAGGGTCCAGTCTATCAAAGTTGGTCATCACACATACCTTGTGTCTGCAATTGTGTACAAATTTCTCCTGGCTCTACTCTTCTCACTCAGCATCATTTTGTATAAGCCTCTCCAGGTAAATATGAAGACCGTCTTCTCCTTGTTTCTTATAACACAATAGTATTCCATAACATGCATATACCACAACTTGTTCAGCCATTCCCCAATTGATGGGCACCCCTTAATTTCCAATTCTTTGCCACCACAAAAAAAGCTACTATAAACATTTTAGTACATATGGGTCTTCCTCCCACTTCTATGATCTCTTTGGGATATAACCGTAGGAGTGGTATTGCTGGGTGAAATGGTATAAAATTATTTATAACCCTTTGGGCATAATTCCAGATTGTTCTACAGAAAGGCTGAATCAGTTCACATTTCTACCAGCAATGCATTAGTGTTCCAATTTGCCCACATCCTCTCCAGCATTTGTCATTTTCTTGTTTTGTCATCTTAGCCAATCTGACTGGTGAGATGTGGTACCTCAGAGTTGTTTTGACTTGCATTTCTCTAATCAACAGTGATTTAGAGCATTTCTTCGTGTGCTTATAGATATCTTTAATTTCCTTCTCTGAAAGTTGCCTGTTCATATCCTTTGACCATTTATCAATTGAGGGATGACTTGTATTGTCATAAATATGACTCAATTCTCTGTATATTTTAGAAATGAATCCTTTGTCAGAGATATATGTTGTAAAGATTCTTTCCCAATTTCCCACCTCTCACATAATCTTGGTTACATTGGCTTTGTTTGTACAGAAGCTTTTCAATTTCATGTAGTCAAAATTATCCATTTTACATTTTATAATGTTCTCTAATTCTTGTTTAGTCATAAAGACTTTTCCTCTCCACAGGTCTGATAGGTAAACTATTCCTTGTTTTACAAGACTTCTTACTGTATCAACCTTTATACCCAGATCATGCACCCATTTAGACTTGATTTTGGTAATGTTGTTAGATAATGGTCTATGCCCAGTTTCTGCCATACTATATTCCAGTTTTCCCAGCAGATTTTGTCAAATAGTGAGTTCTTATCCCAAAAAACAGGGTCTTGGGGTTTATCAAACAATAGATTACAGTAGTCATTGACTTCTGAATGTCCTGTGACTAATTTATTCCATTGATCAACTCCTCTGTTCTTCAGCCAGTACCAAGCAGTTTTGATGACTGCTGCTTTATAGTACAAATTGTACAGATTGAAATCTGGTATAGCTAGTCCACCTTCCGTAGGATTTCTTTTTATTGATTCCCTTGATATTCTGGACCATTTATTCTTTCAAATGAATTTTGTTACCATTTTTCTAGCTCTATAAAGTAGTTTTTTTTTTGGTAAATTAATTGGTATGGCACTAAATATATAATTTAATTTAGGTAAAATTGTCAATTTTATTAAATTAGCTTGACCCAGCCATGAGCAATTGATATTTGTCCAATTAGTTAGATCTGACTTTATTTGTGTGAAAAGTGTTTTGTAGTTATGATCATACAGGTCCTGGGTTTGTTTTGGCAGGTAGATTCCCAAATATTTTATTATTTCTACAGTAACTTTAAATGAGATTTCTCTTTCTTTGTCTTGCTGTTGAATTTCATTGGAAATATATAGGAATGCCTAGGATTTATGTGGGTTTATTTTATATCCTGCAACTTTGCCAAATTCATTTATTGTGTCAAGCAGTTTTTTACTTGATTCTCTTGGATTCTCTAAGTATATCAACATATCATCTGCAAAGAGTGATAGCTTGGTCTCTTCCTCGCCTAATTTCACCTAGTTTTCTCCAAAGATCTATCATACCTATCCTCTCTAAAATCCTGTTCACCTCCTTAACTTCTTTCTTGTTTATTTTGAGTTTAGATTTATCAAGTTCAGAGAGGGGGGATATTAAGCTCTCCCGCTAGTATAGTTTTGCTATCTATTTCTTCCTCTAATTCCTTCACCTTCTCCTCTAGGAATGTGGATGTTATACCACTTTGTGCATATGATTCCTATCTCCCTCCCTTCTTTTCCTTTGCTGTACAGTTTTTATGCCTCTTTGTGTGGCATAATTTACCCTTTTCCACTTCATTCATTCCCTTTCTTCCATTGCAGTCCCTTTATAGCCCTTAATAAGATTTTTTTAATCATCATTTTGTGTATTTTATAGTCATACCTTCTACTTGTCTATAATCAGTTTGCTCTTATCAAATAGCAGGGTGTGTGTGTGTTTTCCTTGTTTACCTTTCTACATCAATGTTGCATCTCGTATTTGGAGGTTGAATTTTCCTTTGAGTTCTTGCTTTTTTATCAAGAATGTCTGGAACTCTGTTATATCATTGAATGACCATCTCTTTGCCCAAAAGTATATGCTCAATCTTGCTGGGTATGTGATCCTTGGTTCTAACATGAGCTCTTTTGTCTTCCAGAAAAATTGCATTCCACTTCCTGTGATCTTTCAGTTTAGAGGCTGCCAAATACTGTGCGATCCTCGCTGCAGACCCTCGATATTTCAATTGTTTCTTTCTGGCTGCTTGACATATTTTCTCTTTTATCTGGTAATTCTGGAGCTTGGACACAACATTTTGAGGACTTTTCAGTTTGGGATCTCTTTCAGCAGGTGTCCGGTAGATTCTGACAATTTCTATTTTACCCTCAGGTTCTAGTATCTCAGGGTAGTTTTCCTTAATGAGCTCTTGGAGAATGTTTTCCAGGCTCATTTTTTCATCATGATTTTCTGGTAGGCCTATGATTCTCAGATTATCTCTCCTGGATCTGTTTTCCAGGTCAGTAATTTTTTCTTTGAGGTATTTTACCTCTTTTTCTAATTTTTCATTCTTGTTGTTTTGTTTGATTAATTCTTGGTTCCTTATAGAGTTATTTGTTTCAATTTAGTTGATTCTAGTTTTTAGCAAATCAGTTTCCTTGTTTAATGTTTGGAGCTCCTTTTCCATATCATACACTTTTCTTTTTAGAGAGATGTTTTCCTCATTATAATGTTTTTTTCTAATTCTGCTATTTTCGTTTTGAGAGAATTATTCATTTTGTCTTCTATCTCTCTCATTCAGTTTTCAAGGTTCCTTTTGATCTCATCTAGGAGAGCCTTCTGTGCTTGGGATCCATTCCCTGTTGATGTTTCAGCTGTGGGTGTGGAGTCCAAATTGTCTCCCTCTGAGTTTGGTTCCTCCCTCTGAGGATAGTAGGACGACAGAGTCTTTGTCTTTGTAGTCTGCTTTCCACCCATTTTGAGGCAGGGCCCTAGCCATGTCCTTCCTCTAGGGATCCCAAGCCTTTACTGTAGAGGGTTTTGCCCTGGGACAAGAGTCACTATGTTTTCAGTGTCACAGCAGGGGGGGGGCGGGGAGGGAGGCTTGCAGCAGGTGAGTTTCACTCTGTCACCCTGGTCCTAATAGGGGCTTTTTTTTTAAATTTCTGAGCTATAAAGTGGTGGCCGCAGGAGTATTTGCTTCCCAGTACAGGGTCCCCTGTATTTGGTTCTTACCTTGTTCTTTCCAGTCCCAGCCCTTTGGTGATAGTCCTGGTAGTGGCCCTTGTGGTTGGTGGGATGACTTGCCCTCCAAGTTGATCAGGCCCCTTCTGGGCCTGCCTCTTGAGGATTATTTTTTCTAACCTTTTTAAATAAAATAAATCCTTGTCCTCTCCTTGTGCTTTACATTCCCAATAAATCTCAGGAGACTTCTTGTTGGAACAGGGTAAGTTACTTACATTTCGTCATTATGATAGTGTAGCAACATTTGTTTTTCTGGGAATCAGAAAAAGGTTCCAGTTATCTTAACTAGTTAATGAAACTGTCCATTCGTATTTTTCTTTGCTTGTTTAAGATATAGAGCTCATGATATGGAATCTTCTCCTCTACTTGAGCTACAGGAACTTAATATTCCATCGTGTCTTTGCTGTAAAGAAGATCTATACCACTCTCCCTGTCTTAGCATCGTAAAGGAGAAAAGTCAAACAATATTCTCAAAAGTTTAAAATTTTGCAAAATATTTCCACAAAAAGACATGTGGTACTGGTACTCATGTACATTCCTAGAGTTAATGTGACCTGTCACAGAAATCTAAAGGTATATGTAAAATATCTATGAGTTATCACTGAAATAAGAACACAGGAAGAGAATGTGGAATGTGCCATCTAATTTGGATAATACGCATTTTGTAACTTTCAGAGATATTTTTAAAATATGAAAAGATTTTATGTACTCAAAACAGTGTTTAAGGCCTTTTGTTCCCTTGACAAGAGCAAAGAAATTCATTCTCTGGAGATGACATTCTTAACTCCTATGCTGACTTGTTGATTCACAATGGCTTTTTAGAAGGATGTCAGGTTTAACTTATCTTTCCTTAGTTTAATTCAAACCCTTGATGTTATTAAAGTGTTTTTTTTAATTTAGTTTTCCATTCCTTTTGTTATTATAATGAATAGCTATGCCATCTTATGCCACAGACACTATGGTATTTTCTACAAGAAATGGGGAAAAAGCTTGGGGAAATAAATAACAGAATAAAAGAAATATTCAGAATGTTATAGTCTGGCTGTGGTGTTCATTAAGATCTGGCATTTTCCTATTTTCATCATGAGGTCAATAGACTTCAATGATTGCTCTATAACACATTTTTTTCTGTCATAAAGTTAAAAGTATTACAAATCATCTAATCTATCCCTTACCTGAATGAGAATATCTGTATAGCATACCTGATAAGTCATTCTGCCTTTGATGGAATTCTCCAAGTAAGAAGGAAGCCTCTACATCTTAACAAAATGTATTACCTTTTTGTAAATCTCTAATTGTTAAGAAGTATGTTCTTAATATTTTGTTATATCAACTATAATTTTCCCCCTTTGCAATTTCAACCTTTGCTTTTAATTGGGCCCTTTGGGGACAAACAGAGAAAGACTCATCTCTCTACCCATGTCATCAAATACTTAGAGACATTTTCCTTTTCCTAGTAACTTTTTCCAGTTTTTTTTTCCAATTAATTTTTACATGGCATGAATTTAGGGCCTGTTTATCTCCCCAGTTTCCCCTATCTAAACACACTCCAAATTATTAGCGTCCTTTTGAAAATGTGTTACTCAAAACTGAATATGGGGCAGCTAGGTGGCACAGTGAGTAAAGCGCTGCCCCCACAATCAGCAGGACCCAAGTTTGGTTCCAGCCTCAGACACTTAACACCCACACAAAATAAGTAGCTGTGTAACCTTGGGCAAGTTACTTAACCCCAATTGTCCTCCAAAAAGAAAATAATAATAATAATTAAATCAACAACAAAAAAAACTGAACATGACTTCAAATATAATCTGATAAGATCAGAGTATAGACCACCAATTCAATGAGCAAGAACACTTTTCTTTCTTAATAGAGTCTAAGATTGCATTGGTTGTTCTAAACTGTTGACTCTTATGAAATTTCCATTACATTTAAGCCATTAGACATTTTTTCAAATGAACTTTCTAATAAAACCTATCCAAACGTTCATACAATTTTCTAAAGTTGTTTGTTTTTTTCCCAGAAATTTCATTCTATCAGATTTGGTCCAATGTTCTTTCCTCTCAACATTTTTTTTTAAATCAACAGCCTTTCATCCATTATGGTAGTTATAAATCAAATTTTATGACAATGGAAAAAATTTATAGTCATAACATCTATACCTTTATCAAAATCTCAATTTATTTACTTTTAGGTTTTTAAAATTTCATAGCTATGGGGAATTTGCTGTGAGTATATTCTTACAGCAGTGGAGCACAGCAATTACAGAAATGTGTAACATTCTTAGGGTCAGACAAAGACCATTTGGTACTGCATCTTTCAAGTTGATATTTAAACACTGACCTCTCTTTAGGTAATTTAACTAGTTCCCAAAATGAACTACTAGAGCACTTTTTATGGTGTCACCACCCACAGTTTTAAAAGTCGTGGAGGGATCCTAAGAGGAAAAAGTTTAAGAAGTCCTGGTCTAGAGCATACATCTCCACTTTAAAAAAATGACATTAGCACGAGAGACAATCAAATGTTTTACTTCAATCAAGATAGACTTTCTTGATAATACCTCATAGGTCTATCAGTTTAATGTCTGTCAAAAATGATCTGAGGGTTTTTATTTATGTTTTTGTTTTTGTGGTCTGTTCTTGATGGAACCATTAAAGTCATACTGACTCTTTGGGATCAACACATATATATATATTTTTCCTAGAAGTTCACTACATCCCTATAAAAGTGTTGTTAATAACCCTTTAATGATACTGGCTTATAGTTTTCTGAATCCATTATCTTCCCTCATTTAAAAATTAGTGTATTTGCTTGATTTTTCTAATCTTGTTCACCTGAGATGTTGTCCATGACTTTTAAAATGACGACATTTGCATTTCTTCAAGTCTGCTATGCATTGCAAATCTTCCTCAACTTCATGATATTGCTGAGGGTGGACAAATGCTTTCAGCACCATAGGAAGCAATTCATCTATATCTAGTGACTTATACTCATCAAAGGATATAGGATGCTCTTTTACTCTCTCCTTATTTATTTGGGATATCAACTCCCCATTTGCCTTCTTTGTTGTTTTTTTTTGATATATGAAGAGTAGTGTCTTTTTCAGATTTAAATTAAATAAATCAGCAGCTTAGTTACTCTGCCTGTTTTATGTCATGTTATCACTATATCTATCCTAAGATTCCATATTCCTTTACTTTAATTTTCTTCTTTTCCTGATACAACTAAAAATTATAAAGGGAAACCAAAATTAACAAGAAAAAAATAATATTTTTTTTCTTTACTCTAGATTTTTTTTTTGTGGTCTCAGCTAATTCCTAGTATACTCAGAACAGTTTATTTATAGATCTGTGTCATGCTTTTTACAAATACTTCTTTACCTAACCTTGTAAATTCCTTTTTAAAACTTTATTTAAAAACAAATTTGTTACTTTTCTTCCTTAGATAGTTATTCTTTTCAATAACTATATTTTCCTTCTGTCTTCAAAATTTAATTCTTCAGACACTCCCTTTCCCCCTGGACCAGTTTCTCCTGGAGAAATTTCTATTTTGATTTCCTACCTTTGTTTCCTCTTAACCCTTTGAAATAATTTCTTTCCAAAGCAGAGACATATACACATCAAACTATTTATTGTTTTATTTGCTTTTATTGTCACTAACTCTACAATAGAGCACTTACTCAAGGTTTCAATAATTTCCTCCTCAGCTTTCCAATCTTCCTTGTTGGTGAGAGTCAGAATGAAAAGAAAATTCTTATCCCTTGTTTGTTCATTCACTTTATGAGAGATTAAATTATCATTGAGGCAATTGAAAATTTTCAAAGCGAATGTTGGAAGATGTATGCAAAACTGGAAGTGTTCATTACTATCAAATCATTCATCAATTCCAGGAGTGTTGTCTATTTTCCATTTTTTTTTCTCATTCCCCAGGCATTTTCCCTGATGATAGCATTACCAATATTCTGACTCCATTGCTTTTCCTTCAAATGCTGTCTATTTTATTTCTCCCTGCCTTCCAACTCCAGTCCTATTATCTGTTTTTTTCTATGAATATTCCTTCTCTGTCTTTTTTTTAATCAATTGGGGTTAAGTAACTTGCTCAAGGTTACACAGCCAGTTATTTTTGTGTGGGTGCTGAGTATCTCAGGCCAGAACTGATCCCAGGTCTCCCGACACTAGGGCTGGCACTCTTACTCACTGTGCCACCTGGCTGCCCCTAAGCAATTGGTGTTAAGTAAATTGCTCAATGTTACATGGCCAGTTATTTTGTTTGGGTGTTAAGTGTCTGAGCCCTAAACCAATCCTAGGTCTCCCAACTCTGGGGCTGGCTGTCTTACTCACTTATTCACTGAGAGAATATTCCTTCTTAATGTATACCACTCTTCTTTGTCCGATCACACTTTTTTAAAAATAAAGTATAATCTTCCAGAAGAATATTCTTAGCTTTGATCTCACTTCACCATATCTTATTTATACCTTTGAGATAAATTTCAACTAATTTTGTTAGAGTGTGTAGTTTATCTTGTTTGTTAGCTCTATTTCAGGCATTTGCTCATACTCTTTTGAGTTCATGGGTTTTGCTATTCTTTCCATTGTTGGGTTTTCTCTACTGTGAACTTCTGTGTGTCTCTATTATTATCCTTCTTTCTTAATATATTTTAATTATTTTCTATTACATCTAGGTATCTAGTTATCTGTGACATCTAGGTATCTCATATATGTATATTAATACATAAAATATGCCTTTTAAAATGTTTCATTTCATAAAAAACAGATTATAATATATAAAGAGATGTATCTTACTTCTTTTGAATAATACATGTTCTTCCAGAGTAATATATATATATATATACATATATAATCATATATATAAACACTCACATATATTCATACACACAACACACACATATATATATAACATCTATTTTCTTTTTAATTTTTATCTACATCTATGTATAGAAATAAAATAGATATAGATATGAAGATAGAATGATGGAGGTAATAGAGAAGTATAGGTATAGATTCCCCCTCTCTCTCCATTGATTTAATTTGAATGGAATGAAAAAATATGGTCACTTATTTGATGTCACATTGATTACAGATTTGTCCCTAACTATACAGCAAGATGAAGTGAGTGGATGGGAGTAACAAAGACTTGGTAGTTATAAACCATGAGATGATACCCTTTTATCAGTGACAAAAGAGGGGAATATCTTATTTTTCCCCACCACAAAATATGGCAGAGACAATCTATTAACATATATAAACTCAGGCACGTTTTTGACAATGTACCACTAAAGGGTCTGCATAGGCCTGACTAGAAGCATTATAAGCACACCAAAAGAAAAAAAAAATGAACACATGAACAAACATCACTACATTGTGATATGATGTTTGTACTGTGGGACAGTATAAAGTATAAAGGACAGGGGCAGCCAGGTAGCACAGCGACTAAGAGCACTGGCTCCAGTGTCAGGATGACATGGGGATCAAATCCAGGCTCAGATACTTAGCACCACACCCAGAAACACCTGGCTGTGTGACCTTGAGCAAGTTACTTAACCCTGATTCCTTTAAAAAAAAAAAGAAAGAAAAAACAAGTATAAAGGATAATCTCTAATGATCACAGCTATTTGATATAAACTTATTTATTAATAGGATAATGCTAATTTTCTCATCACCTACCCCCCACCATGAATAAAAACAGGGAGCATAATTTTTAAGTCAATGAGATTAAATAAATAAATATTTCCATGTGTTTGCTTCAAAGGGCATTGTATTCTCTCGGGTGCTGCAGATATAAAGAAGAGAGAAAAAAACTAACTGGGATCTGCCCTAAAGAGCTTTTATCCTTTTTTTTTTGGAAGGAGGAATGATATAGCCCATACATAGATAAGATAGTACAAAATAATATAATTATTTTAATAAGACAAGGCAAGACTTCCAGCAGCCAAGATGGTGGAATAAGTAGTAAGTTGCTCTCACTCTCCCCTATTGACCTTGAAAAATCCAGAAAATGCTACCCCAGGAAAAATTTTGCAGCAGTGGAGCACACAGAAAATATTGCTAGACCAGTCTTTTGGCTTGGAAGGTTAAGGTATTAAAGGAAAAGATCTCTCTTGCTGTGATTGAAGGGGACCAGAGCAGGACAGGAATTGTCCTGGTAAGCCAGCAGCAAGCCCTCCCTCAGCAGACCAGAGGGAGATACTGAGAGCCAGGGTGGTGGAATAGGGAAGCATCAGTTGCAGGAGCCTCTCCTCCACCCCACCATCTCTACCTTGTGTGCCTTTGCACAGCCAGGGGAAACAGTAGACACCAGCACAGAGAACCACCACTTGTGACTGTGGACAGGTGTGCAGTAGTGACTAAACCTACCTGTAATGAAGTCTGGGGATAGGAGATGACCTTCAGTGGCCAGAACTCTGCTACTTTCACACACCACCCTGTGAGCTTCATTGTAACCACAGGGAAATGCAGAAAACTCCCACTGGCCTCTGTACAAACAAATCTCCCTCCCCCAGCCCCCACAACTCCAGCTCAGCAACAGGTACAGCTGCTACAGCCTCCAGTTGCTAGTACCTGAGGCCTCAGCACACAAAGCCAGTAGCTAGGCACCTAGCCCCCAGGACAAGAAGCATGGGGCAGTGCCCTCTGTCCCCAGAAGAACAGATCAACTTTAAAAGCCAGGAGAAATGTAAATGTCATGAGCAAAAATAAAAGCAACATGGAAAAATAAAGACCATATATCCTGACTATACACACACACACACACCCACACACACACACATCAAAAGTCTAGTAAGGAGGGAAAGGGAGAAAGGAGAAATAAAAGTATAAATTGGGGCTCAAAAAAGAATGGAGAGAAAGACACAGATAAGGAATGATAAATGTGAATGCGAGTGGGAAATGCATTTGAAATAGGGATACATCTAATTAAAACACAAAACAAAACTCCTTAACTCCTTTTTAAATTTATTTTGTGGTTAGATTTATCTAGTTCAGAGAGGAGGAGGCTAAGGTCCTTCACTAGTGTAGTTTTGCTGTCTATTTCTTCCTGTAATTCCCTTAACCTCTCCTCTAACAACCTGGATGCTATACTACTTGGTGCATATATCTTTATAAATAAAATTACTTTTATAAATTTTATAAGTTTTTTAATATAAATTTTATAAATAAAATTGTTTTATTGCCTATTGCTTTTTAGTAGGATATACTTTCCTTCCTTATCTTTTTTAATTAGATGTGTTTTTTACTTTTGCTTTGTCTGAGGTCAGGACTGCTCTACTTGTGTTTATTTTTATGTGTTTGTTTGTTTATTTACTTCAGCCAAAGCATAATATAGTCTACTCCAGCCTTTTACTTTTATTCTGTATGTATCCCTATTATATTTGTTGGTGATACTTTGTACAGAAGCCCTGGAACCTTACTGGAAGCCCTGAAAAAGGATTTTTGGGTTGTATTTTTACAGAAGACCTGGAGGAGGATTTTGGAGGTCCTGGGACTTTATTTAGGTGCTTACCTCTTGGACCTTGTTTGTGGGTCTGTGCTGATTTCTATGTAGATGATTTGTGTTGAGTTCTCAGACCTTGTTGGTGGGTCTGAGTTGATTTCACAGGCAGATAGTGAATTGAAGATGGTGCTGGCAATGTGTAATGGGAATGTAAATTTTTAAGATCTTCCCTGCACTTAGGCTAAAGTGCACCTGGAGCCTGGGGCGGGAGGCTTGTTTTTCATTAGATACTTCTTTATTGGCCAGTGAGTCAATAAGGTTGTTACATTCTCTGAGCCAGGAGAAGGCTATAGAAGCCCTGATGTGTAGCTTTGTTTTGGGGGCTCACTTTGAGAAGTGTTCTGTGATTTGATCATATGAGACTCTGGGAACCGTTGGTTGTTGAGAGCCCTCCTCCCTCCCCCCCCCCCCCCCCCCCCGCCCTCCCCCCCCGCGTTGAAAACCCAGATGTTGATTTGGTATGGATGTAATGGTTGGACACTTTGGAAATCTGTCTACTTGATCTTTTTCTGTCTTGATAATTCTGTCTGTATATTCTGAAGTTCAGGCTGCTGAACTTTTTCCCCTGAACTAGGTAAACAATACATATTTGACTGATTAAAGTAAGCTTGTTAACCCATTTTGAGTCGCTTTCCTTTAACAAAGCAGATCTAAGAACCTGTGGTGGCAACAACCCTGGGGATGCTGGGGTGCTTGCTGATACACAATGTCAGTGAATATTATTGTGGCTCTGTTAATATTTGTCTTCCCAGAAACAGAAACTGTGAAGACTTGAGGTGGACTGGACACTGTGAGCTTCAATATGGAATAGGAAGTGGATGAAGAACTGGACAAGGAGCTGGACAAGGAACTTGGAGCTGTCTGCCTTTGAACCCAGGTGACAGTTGGAGCTGGGACCATGGAAGAGGAACAATGGAAACTGAGAGCCAGCCTTGAGTCAAGATGAAAGAAGACTTTACTTGGATACTGTGTAGTGACTATGAAGATTATGATTTACTGCTATCTAGGCCTGGATGGCCTGTGTATTTTCCAGTATCCCTTAAGAGGTTACTTGGTAGTGACTGATAATTGAATAGTAACTGATGACTGAATAGTGACTGATTTGTAACTTAGTGTGCCCCATGAGTGGAGATCTTTGACTATTTTATTTTGTGACCCTTAAGGAAGCAAGACTAATTGATTGAATGATTGAGTTACTAAAAGATTTTACTTTGTTGAAAACTATTGTGATCACTTTGGTGAAAACTATTTGGCCATTTTAGTGATAAGCTCTTGTGAATACTATATTGTGACCTTCTGTGATAAGTTGTAATATTGTGAATGCTGTGCCTTGATATTCTATAAATGTTTTGCTATGATTTGTTCATGAATAAATAAAAATGTTCACTATACTGTGTGATCAGAACCTTAAAAGCTGTTCACAGTAGCATTCTTCTAGAAAGCTGCTCCTTCATGGCTGTACACATGGATCCATTAGCTAAACCAACAGATATTAACACAGTCAATAGTTTTAAGCCTCTAAAGTTTCTGTCTTAATTCTTAAATTATAAATTTTGTTTTTGTTCTGATTATTGTTATATCTGTTGACATGCCAATCTATATACCTCATAGATAGTTTGTTAATTAGTAATCATGTTCTGACTTCCACTGGTTTACTCTTTTATGTTTTTCTTGTAGCTATCTCTTCTTCCTATTAGTATATATTGAGTTTCATATGATAGCATCAAGGACCAAGAAAGACTCTCAGTGAAATAACATGTTCAAAGTATTTTATTCTTTTAAAAATCTAGAAAGTTTATTGCAAATATCATTGAGAATTATTTTCACAGGTCATGTTTATCTTAAGTTTTAACTAGTTTAGGCACCATAACACTCTTAAATGGCTTTGTTGAATTTGAGTGTAGATTATCAGGTACTTGAAACTCCTTCCTCCCTTGATATTTGTTACATTACCACCCTATTACTGCATTACTAGTTGTTCTCCTGCTTTCTTTACTTCACCTACAGTATGTACAGTATGATTCTTATTCTGCTTGCTACTTTTTAACTACAGGTATCTCCAAATTTCAGTTCTACTATGATAAGTATTATACTCCTCTACCTTCACTTCTTTTCAGAGCTTGTATAGTCTCAAAACTCTAGTAATTATCCAGTCTCCAATGACTCCTATAAGGAAGAAATTGGATTCCTATAATTTTTTAAGAACATTTTCTACTAACTGCTTATAATCTATTTTTATATTTTCAATTATTCAAAATATGTTGTGATTTTAGGGGGAAATCTTCCTTAAGAAAAACAAGTTGGGTTAGAGAGCAGAGATGTTGAGAGTTCCCTGCTGGGGTACTTGATCTATTGAATACAAATCTCTAAATCTGAAGACAAGTAAAGGGTAAAATATAAGAGAGGATCTAATCCTGTTTCTTCAACCGACTCTTTGTGTGACTTTCATCAAGTCATTAAGCCTCTTTGGCCCTTGATTTTTCTCATTTTCAAAGTGAAGTTTTGGACTCTTTGATCTCATGTTTTGTTTTACCAGAATGCTAATTACAAGTAGAGTATTCCCCAGGGCAGTTTCCTAAATTCTCCTTTCTTATCCCTCTATACTATTTTGCTTGGGAATTTTATCAACATTTAGATCAGCTTTGCTTCAGGTTTAAGTATTAACTAGGTTAGATGTACCTTCTCGGGATTTTTATCATATATGATGTTCTCTAGCCAACTGGTGGGAAGACTTAGGTAGATTAACAGGAAGGTGCCCTTCTGCCCAGAAATGCTGCTACATCAGATCTCTTAGGTTATCATCTTTATGCTGATAATCCTAATATGTACTCATTCAGTCCTAACCTTCCTCCTAATCTCCAGAGCTCATATCCATACTTGCCTTTTGGAATCTTGAACGGAACATCCTAAAGACATCTTAAATCAGTAAGTCCAAAATTGAATTAATTATCTTTTCTCTCAAGCTCACCCCTCTTTTAAAATTTCTTATTACTGTTAAGGACACTACCATCATCGCAGTGACTGAATCTCATACACAAGGTGTCATGTTCTAGTCAATAATCTCCCTTATACCTTCCCTCCTATGAACTCTTTTATCAAGTTTTTTTTTTCTTCAATTCTATCTTTCTAACATTTCTTACATGTACTTCCTTCTCTCTTCTCATATTTATACCACCCTGACAGAGACTGTCATAACCTTACCCATAAATGATTGCATCAGCCTATTGGTAGATATTCCTGCTTTGAGTATCTTCTCTTTACAATCCTTTCACCATTCATGTATCAAATTGATTCATATCACATACTTTACAAATTCTAAGGGTTCTCTATTACCTCCAGGATCAAATATAAAACCTTGAGTAAGGATTTTAAAGTCCTCATAATCTGGACCATTCTTATCTTCCCAGGATTCTTATACTTTACTACCCCTCTACATACTCTGTCCACCAGTTACACTGGTCTTCCTCCCATAGGATGCTGAATCTCTTGATTCTAGGCATTTTTCACTGGTTGTCCTGCATGCTTGGAACTCTCATCTTTGTTTTCCTTCAAGTCACAGATAAAATTATCCCTTTAATAAAAGTCTTTTATGATACTCCTTAATACTAATGCCTTTTTTCTATTGATTAACTCTAATGTATTTTGTATATATTTTATTTGTATATTGCTGTTTGTTTGTTGTCTCCTAAATTAGACAATAAACTCATTGATAGTAGACTATTTCATTTCATTTGTGCACTTAGCACAATGACTACACATAGTAGATACAACAAATGTTTTTGATTGACAAAAGTGACTTACTTAAATAAAAATTTATAGTACAGACTTGCAGATTCAAATTCATATAAAGTGATAAAATGTCAAAACATATAAATCTTATAAATCTCCATCACCAGAATTGTTTCTCACTGATGCTTAGATCCTGTATTTTCAATTGCTGAAAATATCATTCCATTGCCTAGGGCTCTTGCCAAACTGAACCAAAAGTTACAAACTTAAACTTTTATATTTCCCTCAGTGATGTCATAGAATTCAGTATCCTTCATGGATATGAGTGAAATTATAATAAAATATAATGTAATGTAATATAATATAATATGATATAATGTGATATAACGTGATATAACATAATATAACATAATATAATATAATATAATATAATATGGTATAGTATAGTATAGTATCATATTGTATCATATGGTATGGTGTGGTGGATGTTGTATGGTATAGTATAATATAAGGTAATATAATGAAATAAAATATGAAATAACAAACAGAATTCTGGATATTGAGCGACATTATTTTACTGTTCTTCATCATGTAGGCCTATATATCCAGAGCTTTTTATTTTTGCAGTAGGCACCCTGCAGTTAGGACTCTGGTCATTCACTAACAAAGTGGACTTATTAGAGCAGTTATACCAGGCTAAAGGCTAAGTCGTGGGAGGTAGGCCTCTTTACTGATGGGAGATTCCTTATAAACAATTCTATCTTGAAACTGTAGGTTTAAGTATTTAAAGTAGTTTCAAGGAAGAAGAACTCTGAACAAATAAAGCATTAAAAGAAGTTATCGAAAGACAATTGCACACTTTTCAATTTGGAAGTAAATGAGCAAAAAGGGCATGGAGAAAACCTCTACCTGCTGAGACTAAATTGACAGTGATGAGGTCATTTTGTTTGTCACTAAGTTTTCCTGTCAGTGTCTCAGAGGTACAAGAAGAAGAAGTTCAATTGCAGCTCTAGAGTGAAAAGATTTCTTATCTCTCCTATGCAATCGTCCTGTATGCAGGAATTTTATGGGTACCTTCTTTATGCAGCTTTTTCATTCTATGCTCTGTAAGAGTCATGTTTCCCTTCAGTATTATATAACTTGATTTCATTAGGTTGAGACAAGTTTGTTGTTGTTTTTTTTAATTCATGAAAACCTAGGCAAATCTGATTGATTCATAAAACCTTTCCCCCTGTATAAGGGACAAGGAACCAATGAGAAAATAGGGGGAAATTCTTTAATATAAAGATAATGGCATATAGATATTAGTTAAAAGTTTATCATTACATAGATTCCCTCTTTCATGGATCAAAAACACTGTTGTCTTTTCTCTATCACCGTACTTCATCCCAGCATCACATATGTGAAAAGGGAAGTGTAATGATATTAAACGCCATTCTCTTTTTGGAAATCAAAGAGAGGAATGGATCCTGATAAATATATGACATTATTTATAGTATACTTTAGCTTCTGAGCAATAGCATCAAATTACTTACATAATTGAAATTAAATTTGCAGTTCTCTAAAACACACTAAATGTTTAAGGCTAACACAGTAGCAGGAATTGCATTTCTATGTTTTACCTATTCTCCCCTCCCAAACCTCCTCACACATAAAATCATACTCATTTTGTTCAGTTGAAATCCAGGTTATAAACTACAATGAATACCTCCCTATACCTCTGACCAAAGTAATTATCTTTTATTTCTCTTTCTAATGTATAAAAAATAATGTCCTGTCATTGTCTCCTTTTACAAACTGTATTGATGCGATTTTGTTGGCATTAATGGACTACAAGGAGTAATCCATTGTTATGAGAAAAGTACCTTGTACTGGCTCCAAGATGCCAAATATAATGAACAATAGCTGCTGGTGTTTCTTTCTTCATTTTTATTGTCCTGAGCTGGACTAGAGTCACAGGACTGTAATTTATGGGAAGCAATGAGGGGACTCTCTGTTCAGCATCTTTTGGTGGTTTATGGTACTGTGTAACTGTGATTAGTGAGTTTCCTCAGGATTTTAGGAGGGTATAAGTGCTACTACATCACTGATTTTATTCATAAGATGGATGCAACAGTTACACTATAGTTATGGGATTTTTGCCTTGCAGAATATGCCTATGCAGGCAAAATGCAATGCAGTATGAAGAGAAATAATTGTATAGTTCAAGCTATCTATCTTTGCTGCCTCCTGGAAGCTCCCAGTCTCTTGCATTCAAGTGTTTTCCACACCCACCCCACCTCTCAATTACCCAAATGAATTTTCTGTATATTATTTCTCTAGCTTACTTTTAAAACTTCATATTTCTGTAGAGTTTTTCAGACTATGATCCATCACAGTCATGTTTCCCTACAGTATTATATAATAACCTCATTTCATTAGGTTGAGGGAAGTTTTTTATTCACAAAAACATAGGTAAACATGATTGATTCATAAGAACCTTACCCTGTAAAAGGGACAAGGGACTAATGAGAAAATAAGGACAAAAATTCTTGTGTGATCATCAAGCGTTAGAAAGAAACCTATGTGTCAGACACTGTAATCCCTTCATTTTACAAATTAAGGAAAAGAGGTCCAGAGAAGTTAATTAAATTTTCAAAGGTTACAGAGCCAGTCATGAAAGGAATTCAGATTCATATCTGGGTCCTTATTGGACATGGTCTTTTAATTGTTCCTTCCAGCATTTATGAAATGCCAAACTGATAAATATTACACCTTGAAGGAAATATTAGAGAATTTTCTTTGTTTTAGATAAGTGGAATAGTAAATTGACCTGCATAAAATAGGAAGTTCAAATTGTGGGCTGACAGCTGAAAGAACTCAATAATTGTCAAGAGCCATTTGATTCTAAGCAATAGATAAATAAAGATGGGTTCAAATACCTTACTGACTGATATTTATTAGCTGTGTGACTTTGACCAAGTAATTTCTCTTTATCATCTAGTTTATCCATTGACATTTGAATAATAACAATAATAATTTACCAAGGAGGAATTTTGTGAGGTTCAAATGAGACACTGCATATAAAAAGCTTTGAAAATTTTAAACCTATAAAATATAAATAATGATTGTTTTTCCTTGAAATCAAGTGTTATATGAATTTCTTCTAGGGGTGTTTCTTTGATCATTTTACAAGTACTTTTTCAACTTTAAATATATATATATATATATATATATATTCATCATCATCATCTTGTTCTCATTTTATCAATGGATTTCAGATAGACAGGATTCTGAGTAAGTTTCTAGCTTGCATTTTTTATTATATGAACTATTGCACAGAAGAATAAAATAACTTCTGTTTATAACTGATTAAAATTATTAGGCTATATATGCATACTCTGTAGTTATGGTGAAAGTATCTATAATGCAATGCCAATAGCAGACAGGATGACATTAATACTTTGTAATTCTTATCATCCCTATATGATTTTGATCTCTTCTATTATGTTTTTTTTCAAAAGGCTTAAATTCCATGTAGTTTATAGATAATAGGACTTGGTATGGAGTCATTTTTTTAAAATTTGTTTCTTAAGTTATTAGGGATCAATATTTTATCCACACAACTATAGACAATCATTGTGTATGTGATAATGTTCTGGTTTCAAAATAATTTTAATTGAGTTCTCCAGGGTTTTTTGAGGTTTATATTTATAGTATGGATATATATCACCTTTTAGTTCATGAAAGATAGAGTTCCTGGTGGATATTTCTTGCCTCCAGGTTTTGTCTTGTTACACACTGAGTAGATGATAAAATATTAAAGCTTTCAGTCATTTATTGTATAGTTCTTACTATTTCCTTTTATAATGTGCATTGATCATTAAGCCTCAGCTCTCTTAAAGATAACCTGTCTATAATTTAAAATGTTGATATCATCAAAAGACTTTCTATTTCACATAAAATTTGCATGGAAAAATTATGGGTTCACTGCTTCTATGCTGAAATTTTGTTGATTGAGTTCATATGTACATTACCCAGGTAGGGCCTTTCAATTTTCTTATTGCATCGACATTACTTCATAGGTTCTACCTGGAAGTAAACTACTCTCAATTAAATTTGATATATCTAATGGTATATACTTATTATCAGTCCCTACTATTATTGCCCAGTCATTGGCATATTCCAAATCATTTCTGCAGGATTTAGTCTTATTTATCATGTTTTCTAATAATTTCTTTCAGTCTTCCTCCATTTTTCTTACAGAATATCAGTCTTTCTATAGGCATTCAAGGGTGAAAGATCCTGTTATTATTCATATTTTTTCAATTTGTAAATGTTTTAATATTATATGCTTTTTATCTTTTGTGAGTTTTGTTGCAATATTTTCCAAATAAATTTTCATAATTCTGAAAGTATTCAGCAAAAAGTACATGAAACTCTGAATTTTTGTAATATAAAAATTTTTTTCTTTTAAAATTGACATGCAGGGGCAGCTAGGTGGTGCGGTGAATAGATCACTAGCTCTGTAGTCAGGAGGACCTGAGTTCAAATTTGTCCTCAGACACTTGATAGTTACTAGCTATGTGACCTTGGGCAATTCACTTAACCCCAATTGCCTTACCTTGACCCCTCTCCCCCAAAAAATTGATATGAAAAAAAGAAAATTTCTGCTTAGCTATATGATTTGCATGTGTAGGTCCTCCATTCTCATTTGTGCATCTTTAAAAAGATATTTATGTCATACCTTTTTACTTTTTCTTCTTTCTTTTTGGCTACTCAACACTAGCTTCTACTTCCTACTCTCATCCCTTGAAAATACAAATAAAAAAACAAACAAAAATTCAAATGCTTATTACAAATCCCAATAGCCAAGCAAAGTCATATCTTATGTTAGTCATTTTCAAAAATGTGTTTCATTCTGCATATTTAGTCCATGATCTTTCTGCCAGTATAAGAATATGATTATTCCTCTTGAATCATGGTCAGTTAATGAATTGATTAGATGTCTTAATTTCATCAAAGTTACTTTGTTTTACAGTGTTATATAATATCTGGCTACACTTGCTTCATTCTACATCAGTTCATACTAGTCTTTCCAAATTTCTCTGAAACTGACTATTTGGCAATTTCTTGTGTCATAGTAATATTTTATTATATTCTTATGATATATTTTCTTCAGCCATTCCTTAATTAATATGTAAACATCAGGGCTTCTTTATTCATTTAATGCTATAAACATTTTTGTATATAGGAGAACCTTCCCCACCTTATCTAGTTGATATATTGGTATTGCAATGGTGTCACTGGGTCAAAGATTGTACATGAGGGATTTTTAGGCATCCATGCAAATTGCTTGATAGAAGGAATGGCTGGCTCAATTAACTTTTTTTAACAAAAGTACATTTACAGTATTAATATTTTCCCAAATGCTCTCAAACACCTTTTTAATCATATTTGCAAACATACTAAATATGAGGTAGAAGCTTAACATTTCATTAATTTAAAATTTTCCAGTAGCGATTTAAAGCATCTTTTATCCCATGATTGTGGTTAATTTGAATTTCTCCTTTTGAAAACTGACAGTCCATATATGTTGACTGTCTATTTACTAAGGAATAGTTTTTTTTTCTCTAAATTTGAATAAGCAGCCCCTTACATATCTTGGAAAAGAAACCTTTATCACTGAAATATGCTGCAATTTTTTTTCCAGTTCATTATTTATATTCTAATTTTAAGCTCATTGATTTTATTTGTGCCTATTTAAGAGGGCAATGCTATAACTTTCAGCAATCTATGTAGTGTTAAGTTCCTCACCTACTGTGATGATAGGTAAAATGCAAAGGTGAGTGTATATGGGAAGAGTATTAGCAGAGCTGGGAATATATTTGGGTAAGCACACGCATGTGTGTGTGTTTTTGTATGTGTGTAAAGAAAGAATGAACTTTTTTGCAAATTTGCTACATATTAAATGTGGGGGTGACAGAGAGTCAGAAATCTAGAATGACACCTAGTTTATCAGTCTAAGGAACTGGAAAAATGGTGATAGCCTCAAAAGTAATAAAAATATTAAAAAATAATTTTGAAAGACTGAAGAGTTTGAGAGTAATAATGAGCTCAGTTTTTTTTTAACTAATGTATTTAAGATGTCTATAGGACATCTAGCTCAAGATGTCTAATAGAGAGATGTCAATGTAGAGGTTAGGAGGGAAGTTAGGGGTGAATAAGTATATTTGAAGTCATTAGCACAGAGATGATAAATGAATCCATAGGACTTACTTGGTTACCATGTTAAAGGGTATAGCAGGAAAGGAGAATATTGGAAAAAGCCCTAATATTCACCAAGTTAGTAGGCAGGAAGTAGATGAAGATCCAGGAAAAGAGATTGAGAAAGTTAGGAGGTGAGACAGGAGAGAGTAATGTCCCAAAAGCCTATAAAGAAGAGAGTAACAAGGATAAAAAGGGTGATCAACAGTATCATACCTTACAGAGAGGTTAAAAAAGAAAAGGCCATTCAGTTAGGCAATTAGATAAACAGTAACTTTGGAGAAAGCATGCTCAATTGAGTATAACTTCAGAAACCAGACTTTAGAGAACTAGCAAGAGATTGAGAGAAGAGGATGTAGAGTCTCCTATTATGGGCAGTCTTCTCTAGGATTTTAGCCATAAAAAGGGGAGACAAAGGACAACAGCAGGGATGGGTAGATCGAGTGAAGATTTTTTGAACATTCTTAAGAAATAAACATATTCTCTAGATAGAAGGGAAGTAGTCAAAAGATTGGGAAAGTTTGAAGATAAATGAGATTGTAGGGATGATAGAGGGGACAATTGGATGAAGAAGGTAGGATGTGATAGGATGATTTATGCAGGTAGAATAATTGGCTTTTACAGTCATTTGAGATGGGGAGTAGAAGAATGTCAGAAGGTTGCTGATTAAGGTTAGATAAGGAAGAGGAGAGAAGAGAAAGACATTGGCAAATGTAGCAGCAAGCACCCCAGCATCCCAAGGGTGGCTGCCAATACAGGTTCTTGGAGCTGCTTTGATAAAGGAACGCAACTCAAAATTGGTTAACAAGCTTACTTTAATCAGTCAAATATATAACATTTAGCTAGTTCAGGGGAAGAAGGTCAGCACGCTGAACATCAGAATATACAGACAGAAACAGATCAAGTAGACAGATTTCCAAAGTGTCCAACCATTACATCCATACCAAATCAACATCTGGGTTTTTCAAAGCTGGGGGACTCTCAACAATGGCTTCCCATAGTCTCATTTGATCAAATCACAGAATACTTCTCAAAGTGAGCCCCAAAACAAAGCCTAAAATAAGGGTTTATATAACCTTCTCCTGGCTCAGAGAATGTAACAACCTTTTGGACCCACTGGCCAATCAAAAAGTATCTACTGTGGGGCAGCCAGGTAGCACAGCGAGTAAGAGCACTGGCTCCAGTGTTGAGAAGACCTGGAGATCGAATCCCAGGCTCAGACACTTAGCAACCACCCAGAAACACCTGACCGTGTAACCTTGAGCAAGTTACTTAACCCCAATTCCTTAGGGGCGGCCAGGTGGCTCAGCGAGTAAGAGCACTGGCTTCAGTGTCGGGATGACCTGGATCAAATCCAGGCTCAGATACTCAGCACCACACCCAGAAATAATAATAACTGGCCGTGTAACCTTGAGCAAGTTACTTAACCCCAATTGCTTAAAAAAAAAGTATCTATTGAAAAACAAGCCTCCCACCCTAGGCCCCAGGTGCACTTTAGCCTAGGGACAG
Organism: Petaurus breviceps papuanus; assembly: GCF_028583685.1. NCBI lineage: Eukaryota > Metazoa > Chordata > Mammalia > Diprotodontia > Petauridae > Petaurus > Petaurus breviceps. The sequence goes on along the minus strand of NW_027186315.1, from coordinate 1,044,424 downwards.
GAAAGATCTTAAAAATTTACATTTCCATTACATTTGGTCCCAAGATCTTTCATGCCCATAGCATAGTCAATTTACTTTTGAATTAGCACTAAACATCTCTTAGGTCACATTTTCAAGATACAGAACTAAAGTTACCAAAGTGGCCACTGGGCCTTAAACAAACACAAAGCACATTGCATTACCACCTCAATTCAAAACAAGAGTCCAAATAAAATTCTCTTGGGTGGAGGGGGGTGTCCTTCCCCTCACACAGATCCAGCCCCTGCTTCCAAGTACAGAGACAGGGCTGGGCAACAAAACCAACAAGGTGGGGTCCTTGGGGGTCCAAGGCACTTCATCACACCCATTATAGTCACAAGTCCATCCTCCCTCTGGGTCCCAAACTGTGGGATGCAGCAAGGAAACAAAATCAGTGCCCCTCCTTTGCTGCTCAGTTCTTATCTTTTCCGGTGGCTGAATTCCAAACTCCTGGTTTCCTTCTCCTCCCACAGGCTGCAGCCGCTTCTGGCTTCTGCCCAGGTGCCCATGCAGCAAACTGACCATTCCTGCTATCAGCTCAGTGAAGTCTGCCTGCAGGCCATTCTTCTCTCCTGGTCCATGGCTCCACAGAGTCACAGCTATCACAGCTGGGAAACAAACAATTATGCCAGCCCCCATACTTTTCTTTTACTCTGCAGATCCTGTATGTGACACCATTTTGTATCAGCAAGCATCCCAGCATCCCCAGGTTGGCTGCCAATACAGGTTCTTGGACCTGCTTTGATAAAGGAAAGCAACTCAAAATGGGTTAACAAGCTTACTTTAATCAGTCAAATATGTATCGTTTGCCTAGTTCAGGGGGAAAAGATCAGAGTATACAGACAGAATTATCAAGACAGAAACAGATCAAGTAGGTAGATTTCCAAAGTGGCCAACCATTGCATCCATATCAAATCAACATCTGGGTTTTTCAAAGCCAGAGGGCTCTCAACAATGGCTTCACAGAGTCTCATCTGATCAAATCACAGAACACTTCTCAAAGTGATCCCCAAAACAAAGCCTCAAATCAGGGTTTATATAGCCTTCTCCTGGCTCAGAGAATGTAACAACCTTCTGGACCCACTGGCCAATCAAAAAGTATCTACTGAAAAACAAGCCTCCCACCCCAGGCTCCAGGTGCACTTTAGCCTAGGGGCAGGGAATATCTTTAAATTTGCATTTCCATTACAGAAATGACCTCAATTTATTTTCAGTAAAATATGGGGCAAAATACTCTGCTGTACACATTTTTTAATATTTTATATTTGTTTTAATATTTAAGTTTGTAATATATTTTTTTTATTTTCTTATTTTGTATGTAAGTTTTAGCGGTTAAGTTTAAAATAAACTAATTAAAAAGACAGAGAAAAGACATTGAATTAGAACTATTCTGATTTTATCATTATTTACCTAGTTAAATTTTTATTTCACTATCTGAGAATGACCTAAATATCACCAAAGTGTGCTAAAGATCACTGAGTTCAGAGCTCCACGGTTTCGTATTTCACAAAATATATAATCCAGGACATCAAACCTATTTTGGTGGCTAAGGAAATCATCTGGTAATGTATTTTATAAGTTATTAACTCCTATCTGTTTTATGGAAGAACTCTAATGCTAAGAATTAGAACAGATCCTGTGGCTTGCCCTTGAGACATCAATCCAGTATTTCTTTTTTCCTTGTCTTTAGGCACCTAACTTGGCTCCTATATTAGATGACTGAAGGGCCTAGGCAAGGGATGACACATGGTCATTCCCTTTCAGGACCGTCCAGTCACTAGAAAAAGGCAGAGATGGAGAGAGAGGGGAGGGAACTAGAGGAGAAAGTCCACGATCAGTCAGGCTGAGATGGGCCAATCTGGAAATTGTTAATTATGTTCCTTACATGTAAGGAGGGCATGAGCAGAGAATAGGGGACAAGCAGACCACTGGTACAATATTCTCTAGGAGCTTCATTATGAAAGGGAGAGAGAGGACTAATATATCTATGGTACCATGGTAATGTCAGGATAGACTTGGAATTGTTGCACTAAAGCATCTCCCGTGGAACTGTACCTATGCTGTGGCCCCTTGTTTAAGGAAATACACTTTCTGGGATGAAAAAAAGGAACTCTTGGTTGGTCTCTAGCAAGTAGGGAGTGGTATCAAGGATTATTTGGGAGAAAAAATAAATGGGAGAGGACTATTAATGAGGAACTTCCTCCGCTGTAGTCTATGGAAGAATGGTAGTCTATATAGTCTATCGAAGAATGCAGTGTCTGCCTTTCTTTTCTTGATCCTTCTTCATGTATACAGTCCTTTGTCTCACTTGCATTTACAGGTAGGCATGGGGAAGGGATTTCTCTCCTCCTCTTTTCCCCTCCCCTTTAAGAGCAATAACTGTTAGCACATAATAACCTGAGAGAAGATTTCCATTCTCTGCCTACTTTCTTCTTTGTTGGTTGTTGTCCTTCATTCTTGAAGAGGACCAAAATGACATCACTATGTTAGAGTCAAGTTTCAATGTGTCCGACTGTGGCTGATCAGACCAATACAAGCTTAGAATACTCTGCCATAAATCAGGTACAAATAATCCATGTAAGCATTTGGGGTCAGTGCTCTAAATTTGTGTATCCTATGTTTCCTTTGAGCTATTTCAATCGTGCTTTGCTAATAGAACACAAAAACTTCTCTGATGTGGGCACACCACACTGAGTAGTCTTATGCCAGTTTCTCCAATGTCACACAATCAACTCCAAAGTTCTTAAGAGAGGTCTTGAGAATGTTCTTGTATTGCTTCTTCTGAACACCATGTGAATGTTTGCCCTGTGTGAGTTCTCCATAAAACAGTCTTTTTAGCAAGTGTATGTTTTTCATTAGAATAACATGGCCAGCACACTGTAGTTGCAGTCTCTGAAGCAGAGTTTGAATGGTTGGCAGTTTAGTTCTAGAAAGGATATCACTGTCTGGTAACTTATCCTACCAGGTGATCTTCAGAATCTTCCTAAGACAATTCAAATGGAAGTGATTCAGTTTCCTGGCATGATGCTGGTAGACTGTCCAGGTTCCACAGGCATACAACAATGAGATCAACACAATAGTTTTGTAGACCTTCAGTTTGGTAGTCATTCTATTACCCCTTCTCTCCCATACTTTCCTTTTGGAGCCTCCCAAATCCTGTGTTAGTTCTGGCAATGCGTGGCTCAACCTCATTATCAATGTGTACATCCCTGGAAAGCACACTATGAAAGTAAGTGAACTTATTCACAGCATTCAAAACTTCTCCATGTGATGTAACCCATGGTTCCACATATGTATGGAGTGGTGATGACTGATGGAGCTCCTGTATTTTCTTGGTGTTAATTGTTAGGCCAAAATTATCACAAACAGCATCCATACTTTGTTGTATCTCAACTTCAGATGCTGCATTGAGTGAACAATCATCTGCAAACAGAAAATCATGCACCAACTCTCCCACCACTCTGGTCTTGGCTTGTAGCCTCTTCAAGTTGAAGAATTTACCATCAGTGCAATAGCTGACTTTGATTCCATGTTCATCCTCATTAAAAACATTTGACAACATGGCTGAAAACATCAGGCTAAAAAGCATGGGAGCTCTCACACAACCTTGTTTCACTGGTAACTGGGAAGGCATGAGAGCATTGTCCATTACCTATAATCCAGGCAAGCATGCCATCATGAAATTGATGTACAATGCTGATGAACTTCTCCAGGCAACCACATTTTGAAGTAATTTTCCAGAAGCTCTCACAACTAACAGTATCGAAGGCCTTAGTCAGATCCACAAACATTGTGTAAAGACCTCTGTCCTGCTCCTGGCATTTCACCTGGAGTTGGTGGGCAGCAAATACCATATCAACTTTTCCTTAGCCCTTTCTGAAGCCACACTGGCTCTCAGGGAGATGACCATCTTCCAGATGAAGGATCAGCATATTAAGGAGGACTCTGGAAAGATCTTAGCAGCAATGACAAAAAGACCTGCTAGTGATTGTCATAGGAAAATCTATTTGCTTTACCTTTATAAATACGGAGAATGGAGGCATCCTTGAACTCCTGAGGGATTACTTCTTCTTGCCATATTTGGAATTTTTCAGTCAGCTTTTGTATGAACAATGGACCTCCTACCTTGTAAATCTCAACTGTAATAGAATCAGCACCAGGTGCTTTACCACATGAAAGTAATTCAAAACCTCTTCTTCAATTGGAACTTCACCTGGGAAGGGATTCACTTGAACCTGAAGTAAATTGTCAGTGGCCTCAGCATTGATTGATGATGGTCTGTTGAGAATGCTATGGAAGTGTTCAGTCCATCTCTCTAGTATCATAGCCTTATCACTAATCAATTTGCCTCCATCAGCACTGAGTAATTGAGATGTGTCATAGGTCACTGACCCATAAATAGCTTTCTGGGGATCATAAATATGATTTGCATTGTTACTATCAGCATAAAACTGAATTTCATGTGCCTTCTTACTGGTCCAAGAATCCTGCATCTCTCTAAGCTTTGCTTGTACATCACTTTTGATGGAATCCCATGCTGCCTTCTTAGAGATGAATGAACTATTCTGCCTTTCTCATGACTTCTTTGGGCACAGAACAGCAATTATTGATCTTAAGGAATAGATAATTCCAGTCTTAGAAGTAAGGATCAGGAATAACTGAGTAGATTCAGTCATCAGCCAACTGGAGGGAAAAGAATTTCCTTAATAGTATACTTCTCAGAAGAGAAAAAATTGACATCTAAAGAAATATATGCCTAGATGGTAAGAGTATCTCATTGTTCCAAGGAGTTGATTGGGCAGTAAAATGGAGGTTGATGATAAATGCAAAATATCTGTCCAGCAGCTCCATAATTTTACCTTCACTTCTGGGACCTTGGGGGTTTTAAATGTGTTATTTGACAATATTTGTTGTTTTCTCAATTTGTTGAATTGTGGCTGTATGTTTTATGTTGTGTCTCCAATGAAGAAATCAATGACTTTCCTAAAATTGATATCCACATTGTACAATTAATTTTTTTTAATGTAAGAATAATTTTAACCACATTTTTGGGAGATTCTAAACATGATCCACATCTAAATTTTAATTTAGAGGTTTCCCATGAGATCTACTTTAACTGACAGTGGGGCAGAGGAAGAGTGCAAGCCAAGAGCACACATTAGAGATTTAAAATTTTTAGGAACAGCCCCATCCCGAGACTGAAATGAGATCTGTATAAACTTGGAACCCTTTTCTGAGGTCCCCTGGGCCACATGCTACAAAAATACACTATTAACTATTCCTGTGGAATCCATAAGCTTTTATCTCATCAAATATGAATCATTATTATGAACAGTGAACCACTACTTTTGGTAGAACAGAGGGAATAGCCTTCTCCATGTGAAAGTATATATGGGCTTATATTATGCCCAGAAAAAGGCAGAGGGATTTGTGATCAGACTCTCACAATTAGAGGTCCTAGATTGTTTTGTGCATAGAGGTCTGTCCTGTGACTCTAGATCTAACACTCTTTTTGTTAAAACAAAATGGCACTAAAGATTTTTCCCTCTTATAGTGTTTCTTTCACGAGGTGCTGGTAATTTTCCCCCAAGAATCTGAGGCAACTGAGTTAATCAATCAAGTAAGGCATATTTACCAAGTGTGGGAATTTGCCATATTATTTGGGGGGGGGGGGTAGAAACTAAGATACTACTGCATTTCTCAAAGATCTTATATTCTATTAACAGAACAAAATATGCAAACAAACATTTATAATGTTTGTTAACAAAAAAGGACAGAAAATGATACGCACCAGAAGTGGTGAATAAAGTTTAATGAGATGTCACAGGAGAGAGTCATCACTTCTGCCTGAGGGATCAGGAGGGGCTTCATGGAACTAGGAGCTTCTGTACCACCTAGTTAAATATGAAGAAAATACTTGAGAAGAGTTGCATAAGCTAACAAGTCTGTACTGGAAGATTAACTTTTCTTTCATCAGAGAACATATATAGATAACTCAAATAGAATGCACTGGGATTTGGGGCTTAATTGTCTAGCAGATTTTCCCTGTCATTCCCCCTCTCCTCTCCATGCAACACATCATCTTAAGTTAAAATGGGAAGTATCTGTTCAGGTCCATGTAATATATCACAAAGGGAATTTGGTGACAAATCGGCTTTGACCTTAAAAGCTAAGCATACTTATACTGGGCAAACGACATCATTTCCTGACACTGAATCTACAATTAAATCAAATTAGCATACCTTTTTGCAGTCATTTTTATACAAGTTTCAAATGGAGGAAGCTTTAGGAAATGTATTCCATTTTCTTGAGTATGCAAGAGGACTGGAGTGCTTAATCTTCGAATTTACATTTATTGTTGCCTGAAAAGGTAAAGTTATGTGCAGTCTCAATAAGCAGTGTGATAAGGAAAACTTTGGCTTGCTGAAAGATAAGAGAAGCTCATCCTTCAATCCTTCTTAGAAACTTACTTTGAATTACAGGAGCAGAAGCAAAGAGAGAAGGATAGACTGCACTTTTTTTGGGGGGAGGGGTGCAGGTAAACAATATGTGTGGTTGAAGGGAAGGCTGAGGAAAGAAATTCCAATTAGACAGTATAATGATATAAGCCAGAAAGATGGGATCAAAACTAGTTTGGGTTTTAGACTCTAACAGAAAGAAATACAGGGGGGAAAACACAGAAAGGAAAAAGGCAAATCTGCTTCTTAAAATGGTTATTGAGCTAAGCTAAGGCTGGAGCTAAACTGCAACGAGATCAGGGTGAATGGAGTTTAGGAAAGGGCCCATTATTTTTAGCTTTCAAATCAAACTAGTGAGAGCTAGTCTAAAAAGATGCTTCCATCAATCACAAAAAAAAAGTTTTTGAAGACTCAATATTTCATTGGGCTTTTTGTTGTAAATGCTTTCTTCTCTCAACATTGAATGTATACCTCTTAGTGAATATGCAATGAAAGGTAGGGAGGGAGGGAGGTAGAGAAAAGAGTATGAGGAGTTTTGATTGCTTTGACAAACCAACCCCCCCCCACTTTGCTTGCCTTGACCAAAAAAAGAGTGATCACAGGATTTGGGGTTGTAGTGCCCAAAAGGATTTTAGAGAATATCAAGTAGAATCATCTCATTTTATATATTAGAAAACTGAGACCTAAAGAGGTTCAGTGATTTGCCCTAGGTCACAGGAAATAACATAGCTAATATTTATTTGAATCCTAAGCCTAGGACACCAAATTCAGTATTATTTTGACTTTATTATACTTGTCAAATTTTCAAATAATATTCATTATATTGACAGAGTGAAATTTTACAACACGGCAATTAGTAACATAATTAATGTTCATACTGTACCAAACAAATTGTCATAGTCAGGTGATTCTCAGACTTTTTGGCCTCAGGACCTTCTTATACTTTCAAAGTTAATTGACCCTCCAAACTTCTTTTGTTTCCTTGGCTTATATTTATCATATTACCAATATTTACCATATTAGAAATTAAATATGTTATATTTTTAGAAAAAATTGTTTTAATTGATATGAATCCTCTGAAATCATTTCAGGAACCACCTTGTGTCACTGGACCACAACTGGAGAACTGCTAGTCATAGACTATTGAGCTCTTTGTCAATTTCTTAGTTCATTTTATCCACATATTCATGTTTTCAAGACAGGGTTTTGTGATGTATGTTCCAAATTAATGGAAGTGATGATGCCGAACATCTTTTCCTGTAGTTTATGTGTAATTAAAAAATTCTCCAGAATATCATTTTTTTTAAATATGGAATGATGTGCCAATATTAAAAGCATTAGAGGATATAGACTTTGCTAATCTATACAACTATTCTCCAGTGAATTTAAAAAAAAAAGATTTTTTTTCCTTCTTTTGTTTTTGGGATTCGGTATTCTTGGAATAAAATATATCTCTCTAATCTACTTTTGTTTGTTTCTGCTTACTTTTATTATTTTGTTTGACATTAATATTCTTGGAATAGAGATAGAGATAACTAGAAATAAGTTGAAAAGTGACAGAGACAGATGCCATGGAATGTTCATCTAGTTGAAAAAAAAATCCAATCTGAAATAATAAGTATGGACCTAAACCAAATGAGCACTAACATTATTTCCTAATTGGCAGATAGGAGGGTTTGATCATTTTCCAAGTCAATTTCAGATAGTTCAGCATATCTTTACTTGACTGTCTGTTTGTAAGTTATTTACAGTAAATATATAGTTGATTTTTAAATAGCTGAATTGGACAGCCTAGAGCATCAGCTCCAGAATGTGACAGCTGCTACATAGCAAATAATGACAGCAAAGAATGATAGTTCCTACGATGAAGGAAAAAAAAAAAGATTGACTAGTCAGTCACCAGAGGACATTAATCCTCAAGGTTTTCTCCTTCAAGGCTGAACAGAGGGGGTGGAACATGTGGATGATTAGGAAAAGGCTACATCGATTGATCAGGAAAGTGAAACATCCAACTTGTGCAATCTGTGATTCAACCTAGGGGATTCATGAAATCCAAACATCCACAGGGATTCCTTCCTTTATGAAGTACTTCCTAGAAAAGCTGTCATAACATGTTCAGGGAACTAAATGATTACTCCTAGGTGAGAACTGAAATCTCTTTCTTGTTTCTGCTGTATGCAACAAAGAACCATCCTTAATGGTACCTTCCAAATCTGGTTTCTAGCAGAGATGGTAACTAAGACTTCTTGATTTTCTTTCCCTTCAAAGAAGATACGTGGATGGAGGGAAGAATAGGTAAGAAATTTTGAGAAGATATATTCCTTTGATATCCAAATAGCTTTCCTGACTCATAGAAGTACAGATAGTAGGTAGAGAGAAAAAATAAAAAAGAAAACCATGTTCTACAAGCAAATGATGAGTGCATTATAGAGATGCTGGCTAATTGAAATTGTGAAAGAGAAAGATGTCATCTATCATCACTGGCCTAAGATTCATTGTCTCATCCCATCCCTCTTTTTCTGTACTCTTTTCTTCCTTATTGTATCTTTACTGACATTTTCATGTTTGTATGTTATTTTGAACCTCTTGCACTCGTATAGGAAATAATATAATTCATTTATACTTCAGTATTTCAGTCAGAACATTATCTCTTAAGGCAACTTTAGTTTTAAGCTCCCTACCTAAGTCTTGAATGGTTTTGCATCTTTTTAACCAATGGGGTTAAAAAACTGAGTAGTGAGCAAAAGTTCTTTTTTTTTAATCAAATGCTTTATTAACTTCTAGGTTATATCATTCATTTCTGTAAGATTTTGAGTTACAAATTTTCTCTCCATTTTTCCCTACCAACCACCCCAATAGAGCAATCCCACTGGATATCCCTTCTACCAATCTGCTTTCTCCCATATCTTCTCCCATACCCCTCTGACTTCCCAGTAGAGCACGGTGGATCTCTATGCCCCAGTGCCTGTATATCTTATTTCCCAGTTACATGTAAAATCTTATTTATAATAGTATATATATATATATATGTTTTAAGATTTGATTTTAAACTTTGAATTCCAGATTCATTCCCTTCCTTCTTTGTCACCCACCCTTTCTGGGAAGGGAAGCAATTCAGCAATTCAGTATAGGTTGTACATGTGTAGCTATGCAAAACATTTCCATAATTGAAAATTTTTTTTGATCCTGTCTCTTTTTTTAATTTTTGGTGTTTATTAATTTGTTTGTTTACTTTTAGTTTACAATATTCAGTTCCACAATTCCGTGAGTTTCAAATTTTCTCTCCCTCTCCCCCCCCCAATGGCATACAATCAAGTATAGGATCTGCAAAGACTTTCATATTAGACATTAGTCAGGTTATAAAGAAGGATTGTTTCAGATGGAATGAACAATGGGAAAGATGAAACAAAACAAGAAAAAGAAAAATATCAGGTAGTTTGCTTGAATCTGGATTCAAACTCAGTTCTTTCAAGCCCTTTCTCTGGATGTAGACATCTCTCTCCATCATGAGTCTTTTGAGGTTGACTTATTATTCCCTACATTGCTGAGAAGAGTCTAGTCTGTCAAAGTTGGTCGTCAAACATACATTGTGTCTGTAATTGTGTACACATTTCTCCTGGTTCTACTCTTCTCACTCAGCATCAGTTTGTATAAGCCTCTCCAGGTAAATATGAAGTCCATCTGCTCCTCATTTCTTTTTATGTCTTTCTTGAGTCTTGTAATTGGAGATAAAATTTTCTTGGCTTTCTCCTCAGCAAAGTCTGGAATTTCCTTATTTAATTAAATGACCATTTCCTTGCCTGAAAGATTATGCTCAGTTTTGCTAGGTAGTTAATCCTTGGTTGAAGTCCTAGCTCTTTTGTCTTACACAATATCAAATTCCAATCCCTCTGATCTTTTAATGTAGAAGCTGCTAGGTCCTGTATAATCCTGACTGTAGTTCCACAATATTTGAATTGTTTCTTTTTAGCTGCTTGCAATATTTTCTTCTTAATCTTGTAATTCTAGAATATGGCTACTATATTTCTTGGAGTTTTCAATTTGGGATCTCTTGCAGGAGGAGACCAGGGAATTCTTAAGATAACTATTTTACCTTCTGATTCTAGGACTTCAGGACATTTTTTTTTTTTTTGACAATCTCTTGGAGGATTTTGTCCAGTCTGTTTTTTTTTCATCATGGCTTTCTGGTAGACCAATAATTCTTAAGTTATCTCTCCTGGATCTGTTCTCCAGGTCCGTTTTATTTCCAGTGAGATATTTTACACTTTCTTCCAATTTTTCAATCTTCACGTTTTGTTTCATTGACTCTTGGTGCATCACAGAGTCCTGAGCTTCATTTTGACTGATGCTAATTTTTAGTGAATTATTCTCTTTGGTTAGTTTTCGAAGGTCCTTTTTAGGGAGGTATTTTCTCCAATGAGTTTACTAATTTTACTTTTAAGGATTTGTTTTCTTCAGTGAGACGTTTTTTCCAATTTGGTCAGTGCAGATTTAAATTTATCTTCTACCTCACTAACCTCACTAATTTGTCTTAGCTCCTCCAAGAATTCTTTTGGGGCTTGAGACCAGTTCATATTTCAATCTGTCATCTCAGATGTGGACACAGAGTCCATGGTGTTTCCTGATGTGATTCTTCACATTCAAAATAATAGGATTATATTGTCTTTCATCTTGCCTTTGCAAGTTGCTTCCAGACCATTGTAATTGGCTATTTCCTGTCCTTTGAAGTATATTTCTGCTCCTGGAGTACAGAGGGCTCTGACCCAAGCTTCTCAGGCTGGGAGCTAGATGCCTAGTTGTTGGTTTTGTGTGTTGTAGCCTCTGGGTGTCTAGATTAAGGCCAAGGCCAAGATTCTCAGTGTTTCCCCTGAGTTACTCTGAGGCTCACAGAGCAACCCCCTGTGGTGGAGGGGTTGTCTGGACACTTCAGATTTCTGCCTCTATGCCCCTGGGCTACTGCTTAGGAAGGCTTTTGCTGGTCAGGTGAGGTGGGGCTTGTTGGGACCCCTCCAGCTCACTCTTCTCTTCAGACTCCTTATTGCCTCAGTTACACCTTTCTCCATGCCTCCTAAGCCTGAGTCTATTTCTGCTATTTCAGAATTTTACTCTGGGCAGGACATTTATCTCTGGATTTTCTTTGTCAGAGAGGGGGGATCTGAGCAGACAGAGTTTACTTTGCCATCCTGGCCCCTGGAAAATCAGGCAGGTGATTTTTAAACTTCCAGGCTGTGGGCTGATAGCCCCAGCAGAAGCTGCTGCCTCTGCTGTGGACCCTGAGCTTTGTCTTACCCAGCCAATGGATCCTCCCATCCTCTGGTGAGATGACTGAGAATCACCTTTGGGGTGGGTGAGTCAGCTGGATGGGGCTCCTTCTCTCTCTACTGTAGTCTGCTCTCTAATCTGAGCTGCTGCAGCCCCTGCATGTTCCACACTCCCCCTGCCCCGACCCACATGGACACTTTCCTGGGCTGGATTCTGCCATGCTCCATCTCCCAGTGGATTCTGACACTCCAAAATCCATTCAGATTCACTTTTTAAAGCTTAGTGATGGGATTCATGGAGGAGCTTAGAAAAGTTACTGCTTCCATTCTGCCATCTTCATTAGCAAAAGTTCTAATAGGGTGGGAAGAAGACAGAAGAGGGAAGAGAAGAGAAAGTAGGTCAGTAAGGTAATCTCCTATATGAATATTTAAGAACAGCTCCGCCACAAAGGAGGCTTCCTTACCTTATTTACCAAAGTTGCAATTTTGGGGAAAGATACAAGTGAAGTCTGTATCCCTAGGCAGTGGGATAGGTAGGGGATAGCAATTTTCCTCCTCTCCTACACTTTGTGAATATACTTAATCATTTCAACTGGTCCATATGCCATTGAATTAAATGACTATGAAAATGTTTTAATACTTAATATATATTAAATTAAGATTAAAAAAGGGTTTTAAGACAAAAATAATGAAGCCACCAGAACATATGTTATTCAAAGCAGACACAGGAAAACTATCAAACCAGACATAAACCACTGAAAAATGTATCAGGGGGTGGCTAGGTGGTGCAATGAATAGAGAACCGACCCTTTAGTCAGGAGGACTTGAGTTCAAATCCAGCCTCAAACACAACACAAAAACTAGCCATGTGACCTTGGGCAAGTCACTTAACCCCAATTGCCCTACCTTCCCCCCTCCAAAAAGCAAAAAGAAAGAAAGAAGGAAGGAAGGAAGGAAAGAAAGAAAGAAAGAAAGAAAGAAAGAAAGAAAGAAAGAAAGAAGGAAAGAAAGAAAGAAAGAAAGAAAGAAAGAAAGAAAAGAAAGAAAGAAAGATTTTTCAGAGAGTTTTCAAGATTTCAGTAAAATAGTTATTTAAGCTTTGAGCTTCTGGGTCCTCAATTAATATAAGCAAAATATCAAGAACTATATGATTTTTAAAGACATCAATGTGTATTCAATCTGTCTATTTCAACAGAAAAATGGGAATCATGTATATTCCATGACAGGAACAGAATTTTCTCATATTAAAAAAAACATTTTCTTATAAAACAACCATAAAAATTCATAACTTTACACATATGGATTTGTATACCTCTCAGCAGGAAATAAGATACATTTTACACCTCCCTTCAATACTTTTCTAGTGCTATGCTGTGCCACCAGATAAAGACAAAATTTGTTATCCTCACCTAATTTTTAACATAAAAATATCTATCTTCTGTTTATTATCTTTCTATATTTCTTTTTCTCTTTCTATTGATTATATGTGTACATATAGAAACATATGCAGAAATACACATTTTCATTAACAATATTTTTGAGGAAAACAAATTATAGAAATAGTAAAGTGACCTTCTTACAGGACTTTATAGCTATTTTTCCATCAGTAAGGGAACCTGTGTTTTGTGGAGATGGGTGGGAGGGAAATTTTGATTTTGAAAAGGATATATATGTATGTTGTATGTCAGAAATCACAGAATAACATTATCAGAATTACAAGGACCTTAGTTGCTATATAGCCCAACTCATACCAGAAAGGAATTAGGACTAGATCAAACCTGACAAATAGTTTCCCAATCTCTCCTTGAAAGACTCATGGGGGAAATAATTCTTTCTACCTCTTGCATCAGGAAAATCTACTCTTTATAGTGCTAATTTTAGGAAGTTTTCTTGCAAACAAGTCAAAATTTCCCTTTTCATTTGTTTTTTAACCTGTTGCTCCTAGTTCTGATTTCTGGGACCAAAGAACACAAGCTTTATCCTTTCTCTCCACATGATAAACATTCAGGTATTTGAAGAATGCTATCATGTTTCCTAAGTCTTTAATTCTTCAGCCTAAAATGCCTTGTCTTTCAACTAGTCCTTGTACAGCATGGACTCTTGGGCCATCACCACCCTGGTTGCCCTCTTCTGGGCACTCTCCAATTATCAATGTTTATCTTAAATTCTACAGCCCAGATTTGAACAGAGCACTCCAGAAAATGAATATCAAGAGCAAAGTATAGTGGTATTATTACATTATTACATATACATGTATAAATGTATGTATGTATGTATGTGTGTATTGGCTACCTCATCACACTGCTGATTGATACTGAGCTTAAAATTCACTAAAACCCCAGATTCTTTTCAAAAACCACTTTGTTCTATTCAAGTGTCTCCAATCTTAACCTTGCAAATTTGACTTAAGAATGTTTGTGACTAAACAATCTTTTGAGATGGGGGATACAAGAAGAATCCTTTTGAGCTAGAGGGAGTCAGAGGGTTTCTTTTAACCACTCAATTTCTCCTCTTTTCCCCTGTGTGTGTGTGTGTGAACATTTCCATATCACTCCTTTCAGGATCATTTCCTCTTCTTTTTTTCTTCCTCTTCCTTTGTTGTCATGATTCCCTACTACCATTCACACAACCTCCTTCCAAAGTCCTTGGTGGTGATGAGATTATGGACCTGATTGGGAAAAGGGGATACATTAGAATTTTCTTTTTGATTGTGTTTGACTCAAACACCTGGCAGAAAATTATTCTTTAAAAAACAATTAACATTTTGGTAACCACAGATGAAAATATATTATAAAAAAGATCATTTTCAGTCAATGAGACATCAGTTCCCTCTCTCTCTTTGTCTCTCTCTTCATCTATATATATGTGTGTGTGTGTGTGTATACATATATATACACATGTACACATACACACACTTACATAACTTGCCACAAACATCAAATTTTTAGGCAATGTTTAAGTTTTCAGCAAGTTATTTTCTTTAAACTTACATTTAAAAATATTTTTTTGAAACAATGAATGAATAATGTGCTATTTCAATGCTAAAGTCATTTTTTTCATTGCCTCATTTACTTAGGAACTAGGCATAAGGGACAGTTCAACTTCAGTAGTCCACAAACTATATAGGCCTCCCCTTAGCATTATTTTGAACTAAAAGCATGTGATTCTTGGTTTTAATCCTAGCTCCTTTGACATCTGGAATATCATATTGCAAGCCCTTCAATCACTTAATGTAGGAGCTGATAGATCTTGTGTTATCGGGATTGTGTTTCCACCATACTCAAATTGTTTCTTCCTGCCTGCTCATAAGATTTTCTCCTTGACCTGGGAACTCTGGAATTTGGCTATAATATTCCAAGAAGTTTTCTTTTTGGAATCTTTTTCTAGAGGTGGTCAATGAAATCTTTCAATTTCTATTTTGCCCTCTGGTTCTGGAATATCAGGGCATTTTTCCTCAGGAATTTCTTGAAAGATGATGTCTCGGCACTTTTTTTTTTATCATGGCTTTCAAGTAGTCCATTAATTTATAAATTATCTCTCCTGAATCTATTTTCCAAATCAGTAGTTTTTCCAATGAGATATTGCACCTTGCTTTCTGTTTTTTTCATTTGTTTGGATCTGTTTTATAGTATCTTTTTTTCTCACGAAGTCATTAGCTTCCATTTGGTCCAATCTAATTTTGAAGGCATTATTTTCTTCAGTGAGTTTTTGAAATTCCTTTTCCATATAACCAATTCTGTTTTTTTAGGCATTCTTCTCCTCATTGGCTTTTTGGTCCTCTTTTGCCAGTTGAGTTAGTCTATTTTTAGGTGTTATTTTCTTCAGTGGGAGTGTTAACTAATTATTTTTTTCAAGATTTTCTTGCATCATTCTCATTTGTCTTCTCAACTTTTCCTCTACTTCTCTTACTAGAGTGATTTTCTTTTCTTTTTGGAGGGGGGAGGGCAGTGTAATTGTGTTTAAGTGACTTGCCCAAAGTCACATGGCTATTTAAGTGTTAAATGTCTGAGGCTGGATTTCAACTCAAGTTCTCCTGATTACAGGGCTGGTGTTCTATTCACTTTACCACATAGCCTCCCCTTACTAAGTTTTCAAAATCCTTCTTGAGCTCTTCAGTGGCTTGTGGACAATTCGTATTTTTCTTGGAGGCTTTTGATGCAGGAGTTTTGACTTTATTATCTTCTTCTGGTTCTGTGTTTTGATCCTTTGTCCCTAAAAAGGGATTCTATAGTCTGATTGGCTTCCTCTGTTTGCTCATCTTCCCAGTCAATTACTTGACTTCTGAGTTCTTTGCCAAGGTAGAACTCTGCTTCCAGAGTGGAGAGTGATGTGTCCCAAATTGCTAGGATTTTGCACAGGAATTGTCAGAGTTTTTTTCCAGGCACCTGCCTCAGAATTGAGAGGAGGACTTTCTCTCCAAAGCCACAACAAACTCCACCAGCTCTTCTCACCCCAGGACCACCATGCAAGACTGTGAACCCAGATGCAAGTAAGGCAAAGCAAGAGAATCCTGCCTCAGTGCCATCACAGAGATTCCTACAAATACCCTTTAGACAGTCACTTGATCTCCCTATGACCTATAGACCTGGAGCCAGAAATAGCAGCAGTGGCAGCAGTTGCAGCCGCTGTCACCTCCACCACCCCAGGGGTTGGGGTCGGGCTACCGTCTTCGTTCACCCAGGATTAATAGGCTTTCCCATTGACCTTTTACTTTCTCTTTGGCATTTATGGTTTGCGAATTCTGGAAACCACCACAGCTGCCAGTGATTCACTTTCCTGAAGTCTGTTTTATCCAGTCTCTGCCTCTGGTAGGTGCCGCCCTGGGTCTGGCCCTGACTGGCTCATGCTGGACTACACTCTGCTCCCAGCCTGGTGTGATATACCTTTC
This sequence comes from Petaurus breviceps papuanus, assembly GCF_028583685.1. Taxonomy (NCBI): domain Eukaryota; kingdom Metazoa; phylum Chordata; class Mammalia; order Diprotodontia; family Petauridae; genus Petaurus; species Petaurus breviceps. The sequence goes on along the minus strand of NW_027186315.1, from coordinate 1,027,799 downwards.
CTGTTGGCCTATCAGGCCACCTTCAGTGGGAGATTTTTTTCTCTCTGTCACTTTTTGGGTTCTGTAGCTCTAAAATTTATTTAGAATTAATATTTACAGGTATAGGAGGTGGTTGGTACAGGAGCTCAAGCAAGTTCCTGTTTTTACTTTGCCATCTTGGCTCTGACACCGACAACTATAACTTTGTGATAGAAGTTAGGCCTTGATGGTGACATTGTCCAACAATTGTGGGAAAATTCTACCCATGTTAACTCAGCATAGATGATCACAGTCAAAATTTAAAAAAAAAAAGATCATTATCGAAGGATTATTCTATAACAACACATATTTTAGTTTTTAGACAGAGATGGTATATTCTGCCTTAGTCCCTTGTTTTGCTGGTGGACTTTTTTTTTAAGCAATTGTGGTTAAGGAACTTGGTTAAGGTTACACGGCAAGTTATTTCTGGGTGTGGTGCTAAGTATCTGAGCCCGGATTCGATCTCCAAGTCATCCCAACACTGGGGCCAGTGCTCTTACTTGCTGTGCTACCTGGCAGCCCCTGGACTTTTTAAGTAAATGAGAGGTGTAAAATTACTCCCTGAGTTTCTAAAATTATTGCATGTTGTCAAAAGGTAGACATTTTCTGTTTGGAAGGGAGACATTCCTTCACAGTCAGTTTGTACCGAAAGGTAGATAGAAGAAATTCCTAGTATTGGAGGCTCATGAGCACTTGTCACTGGATAAAGAACTTTGGGGCTTCCTCCTTTTACCTGGTGAGAGAATCTCTTACAATCTGTGCTATGATAGGAAGAGAAGCTGGTTCAAGAGTGATTAATACTTTTGTATCAAGGAAGTGATACATCAGAAACATTAGGCCATGATCTGGAAGTTGAAAGTCTTTCAGTTCATCAAATATCCATTTTTTTCCGTTCAAATTTATACTCAATTTTGCTAGATAAATTATACTTATTTGCTCTTTAAAACATAATGTTCCTAGTCCTACTGACTTTTAGTGTAGGAACTGCCAGGTCTTGCAAAATCCTTTTTGTCTTTCTGCAGCATTTATTTATTTTTTCCTTGTTGTGTTATCTTTCACCTGGGAATTTTGAAACTTGACCATCACATTCCTGTAAGTTTTCTTCCTAGATTCTCTTTGAGGTGGTGATGAGTGATTGTTTCTATTGCTATTTTACCTTTTTATTCTAGAACTTTAGGGCAATTTTCCTTAATAATTCCTGGTAACATTGTATCAATATTCTTTTTATTATACATTTTAGGTAGACTGACAATTCTTATATTGTCTCTTCTTAATCTGTTCTTGGCCCCCATTGTTTTTATAATGAGATGTTTCATATTCTCTTCCTTTTTTCCCCTATTTTTATTATATCTTGGCATCTTATCATGTCATTCAGTTCCACTTGTCTATTTCTAGTTTTCATGGAGTTATTTTCTTCCTTAAGAATTTATATCTCCTTTTCTAATTGGTTAACTTAATTCTCATGAACTTTTGAATTACTTTTATTATTTTTTTCTAATTTTTCCTCCTCTTTTATATGATTTTGTCATTTCTTTTCTAGTTCTTCCAAGATTTCTTTTTGGACTTGTGACCATTTGATCTTACTCTTTAGGGTAGTATTGGCTATTTTTTTAAACCTCACTATCTTCCACTGAATATGAACTCAAATCTTTTACACCACATTAGTTAACAATGGTCAGGTGTTTTTCTTTTGATTACTCATTTTTATTTTTAATTTGTGTTATTTTATTTTAGCAGGTTAATATTAGTGTAATTACATTTTAATTCCAGTTTGTGAATAATGTTGCCTTAGGTCTCAGATTTTTCTTCATGATGTTTTTTTTTTAATACTGCCCAGGGCTGAATCTCAGATCCTCCTCTCTTCCATTCCTAATCCCTAGTCAAACTGTGCCAAAAATGTTCTTGCTCCCTACAGTTCTGTTACTGTACTCACTCTTCACCACAATCACAGCTGGTGATCACATCTGGTCAGCATCACTAGGCCTGAATTCCTGAAACAGTAGAGTGTCTTTCAATATTCCATCACTGAGATTTATGCTTATTCCTTAGATAAAATTTTATGAAGTAAAAGTTCCTGAGGTGAAATATCTTGAGACCTAGTCTGCTTCCCTCAGAGCCCACTGTTTGTTGATTAAGTGGAGTCAACCTAGCGGTGTATACTTCACTTAGGCCAAATCTTAGCTCCTGGAGGCTTCGCTAAGTTATTTTCAAGATACCTTAGGAGGACAACTGCTTAGCCATCTTATTTTTGTTGTTCTAAGTTCATTCTGTGGTCATTTTCTGTATGTGGAAGAAATCTGCAGAGCCCAGAAATTCCTGACCTACTCCATCTTCCCAGAATGCATCCTGAAATGTCTTTTCCTGTGGTCTTCTCATAGTGGAACATCCCTCCCTGCTCATCTTTCATCATAGTTTCTTTCAGATATTCCATTTTCAGGAAGGTGATCAGACATACCATTCTTCCTTACTCTCTCAGCTATGCTTTTGACTTTGTAGACTTTCCACCATGCCTTAGTTTCCTTCTCATCCTAGGATATCCCTCTACTCTTGTAGCTCCATTCTTCCTTATGCATATTTTTGTTCTCAACACTTAGCACAGTTAGTACTTAATACAGGATTGTTGACTGACTTACTAATAGAAAATATTGAAATTCAGATGATACACTAAGCAATCTAATACTCTGTTAGATTGCTCTTCTTTGACATTATGATGACACCTTAGTGCAAGTTATCTTGACCACTTTCACAGATTACTACAAAAACCTCCTAATTGTTTTCCCTCCCTTAAATCACTCTCTTGTCCAGTTCATTCTATATATAGCTGGCCAGATCTGACCTTAAGCTTAGATCTGAGCATATGACTCCCTACTTGGTGAACTCTACTATAATCTCCAAGATACAATAGGAACTCTGTTTAGCTTTTAAAGGTTTATATAACCTTTGTCCAAACAACCTTTTCAGTGTCATTGGACAAAACTTCCATTTCTGAACTTTACTAAACTAATAATTTCTTTGTTCTGTGTTTAGGACACTCCATTTCCTATTTTTGTGTTTTTATTCTGGCCATACTACAGAAGTACAATCCATTGTCTCACAGAGTTCTCTTCTTTTAAGATACAGGTCAGATACCTGCTTTTGCAGGAATATTTTCCTGATAGCTCTTAACTGTGAATGCCTTCCTACCCATAGTACCTTTTATACACACACACACACACACACACATACATACACATACACACACACATACACACATATATATACATATATACACACATAAACACATATATATGTATATATGTGAATTCTTTGTGTGTGTGCATATATGTATATGTGTATATCTACCTGTCATCTATCTTTCCGTGTGTATGTGTATGTGTGTGTATATTCACCTTGATTATAAAAAGCTCATTATGAGTAGGGTTTGTTACATTCTTTGTACTTATATCTCTAGTGCCTAGACTCACAAGTGGGGAAACTGTGACCTTCAGGCCACATGTGGTCTTCTGGGTCCTTTGATGCAGAGTTTCAACTGAGTCCAAATTTTAATGAAGAAATCCTTTTATTAAGGGGATTTACTCTGGGAAGTTTGAATTCAGTCAAAGGTGTCTAAAGACTAGGTATTTCATATGTATTTGTTGATTGAATTACTGATATACACCAATAATATTTTATTTTGATGTAATACATTCAAGTAATTAAAATAATGGTCTAATTTACATGCCTAAATACATTGAATTTTGTTAAACCAAAATTTCTAATATTAGCTCACTTGGTACCTATAAACTTTTATTTCAATTGTCATTCAATGGCTAAATATTGGTCTTAGTTGTAGTTAATGCACATCAAATGATTGTAGTTAAAATTTTTAAGACCTATACTCTTTAATGAATAGTGGAAAAATGAATAATCATACCATTTTATGAATGGGTTCATTAAAAATTGGTTGCTAGATTATTCTTCTAGGTATTTAGTTCTTTGGAATATTTAGAGGCAGAGATAAATATGGAGGAAAACTCTCAAAGTAGAATCAAAACCAATGAATTAAGTCCTGACCTTAATACTTGATGACTTTATTAGTCTGAGCAAGTCATCTAGCTTTTCAAAGCCTTTCTTTCATAATGTGTAAAAGTGAAATTACATTTGTATTATATACAACATAGGTGTGATGAAAGCACTTTGCAAATTGTGGCATAGGGGATAAAGCATTGAGCCTAGAGTCAGGAATATTTGACTTCAAATTTGACCTCAGACACTTGCTAGCTGTGTGACACTGGACCAAATCACTTAACTCTATTTCTCAGTTTCCTCATCTGTAAAATGAGTTGGAGGAGGAAATGGCAAAACACTATAGCACCTTTTTGAAGAAAACCCCAAATGGGACTGCAGAGTCAGACTTGATTGAAAATAATTGAAAAATTATAGCAACAAACCATAAAATGGAAGCTGCTATTATACTTGCCTGACACAGCCATGAGGGTTTTTAGGTCCTGTCGGATGAGGAAGCACTTCCTCTAAAGTGAGAATATAATTCTACATCTCTGCATTCAATGAGTACATAGGGAACAGGGGTATCAATCAATGAAACTCTGTATAATAAGAAACCTTTTGAGGTCATGAAATCCATCCTGGATATAAAAAGTGAAGCACAGGGGTAAGACCAATCGTTTTTAAGTCAGACAGAGACCTATTCTTTAAGATTTCCCTCAACTCCACATCCTGCCTTGTCCCTAGTTACTAATGCTTTGCACTTAAAAATTACATTGTGTTTGATTTTTTCTGTTTAATTTTTGTACATCCAAATATGTATATGTTATGTCCTCCATTAAAATATAAAGTCCTTGGGTTCCAAGACTGTTTTACTTTTGCTAAACACACACACACATTTTATGCATGTATATATATATATGTGTGTGTGTGTGTGTATTTATGTGTGTATGTGCATGTGTTGACATATAGAAAATATGTGATAAATAATTGATTCATTGTGTGGTTGGATCCAAACCACAGCCTTAGCACATATTACCTCTTTGACCCTAGGAAATCATTTTGTCCCATGCCCTACCTCCTCATGTCTTAGTATCTTCATTTATGAAATGAAGAATGAGATTATGATAAATTGATAAGTCACTGCTTTAACTACCTTAGTAGCTTTACTTCAGTGTCAAGAAAGTTACTTCCATCTGAAGCAGTCTATTCAAGTATATGGAGAGTTAACAACAATCTTAGTGAAATCTTAAGATATTAGAGTTTTAAAATGTATCAAGACATTTGAGATGCCCTATAGATGAACTCTAAATATTGAAATTTAGAGTATTCTTCCTTGTAATGTCTATCCACTAATACATTTTTGTTCTACTCTGGGTCTAGGCAGATGTTATAGTAAGCAAAGAAGTACTTAGCACATTGTTTCAGTTATTCAAATATTTAGCATCTTGTTTCAGTTCAAGTGTCTTTGGGCCTTGCCCATGATTATATAAAAATCTTTTAAGAAACAGAAACTGTGAAACCCCCAATGCCATATTCACAATGCCTATGGAGATTACAGATATGCTGATAT
>NW_027186315.1:916813-1017224 GCF_028583685.1 Petaurus breviceps papuanus | reverse complement strand
CAGGTAGATAAAGTAGAAAGCACCCACATTTTCAAGCCTTTAAAACAATCAGGCTACCTCAGGCAAAGGTCCTCCTCTCCCCACTCACAGCAACCACCCAGTGTCCGGGAAGTGCGCTCCCAGCAGCTCCGGCCCCTGGCAGTCCTCACAGGAGTCCTTAGCAGAAATTCTGTCTAACTCAAAAAGGGCTTTGCGCTGCCGTTGCCTCTGCTGCTCCTGCCGCCGTCGCCACCACCACCAGCCACCACAGGAACTCTCCTTTGGCTTCTGCTTCCTCTTGCTCCGCCCCTTCCTGCTACGTCAGCAAGTCCAATGGGGCATGGAAGATCTTTAAATCCCATAACCCTTACAAGGAGGGACTTGCCAAAGACTGGAACAGGAAGGACAGAAGAGGTGGGCAGAAGAGAGGAGCCATATAAAAGCGGGAGCACAAGCTGGGACAGAGCAGAACTGGGAGGAAGCACGGCTGTGGCACCGACAGTTTGTCTGCCTGTGTTGATGTTGATGTTGATATCAGACCTGTCTTATGACAGAGGATGTTGCTGTTTTTATAGAAGCCCTGGGACCTCACAGCTGGTTCAGAAGCCCTGAAGAGGACTCTCTTTTTGTCTGTTTACAGAAGTACTGGAGGAGGGTTTTACTGATGTTTTCAGAGGTCCTTGGACTTTATTGATCATTTGTGTTGATTTCTCACACCTTATTTGTGGTTTGATTTCACAGGCAGAAAGTGAAATGATGATGGTGCAGGCAATGCATGTTGTTGTGACTGTTAAGTATTGTCTTCCAAGAAACAGAAACTGTGAAGGGCTTGAGGTAAACTGGTCACTGTGAGCTTTAAAATGGAATGGGAACTGAATGAGGAACTGGACAAGGAGCTGGAGCAGGAGCTGGACCAGGAGTTGAGAGTTGCCTACCTGTGAATCCAGGTGATGGTTGGGTGAATTCATGGGAGAGCTGGGAGGAATGAAGAGGAACCACGGAATTTGGGAGGCAGCCTCAAGACAAGATGAAAGGACCTTTCCTTGGGTACTTACTGCTGACTGACAAGATCATGATTTATTGTGACCTAGGTGTAGGAGAATTTTTACTTTGTGCCACTTTAGGATGATTGAGTTAAGGATGATTGGAAGCTAGTCTCTAATCAAGAAGAAAGAAGACTTTCTGACTGACGAAATTAAGATAATGTGACCTAGGGGTAGGAAATCTTTGTACTATGTTTAAAACTATGTGGCCACCTTAGTAATAACTTGATACATTTTATTGCTGTGAATGTTGAAGTTTGGTTTATGTAAATGTTTTGCTTTAGTTTACTGCTGAATAAATAGAGAGTTTACTATATCATTTGATCAGAATCTTAAATATATTCATAGCAGCAGTCCTCTGGAAAGCTGCTTATGCTTGGCTTTACAGCAGAATATACCTAACTTTGCTCCTATGAAACAATCCTTCAAATATTTTAAGACAGAAATAATTTCCTTGCTACCTTTAATTTTCTCCATGCTTAATATCTGAGGATCCTTTAAACTAATTTTCATATAGCATGGTTTCAAGTCCCCACATTATCCTTGCTCTCTTCCACAGACATATTCTAACTTGTCAGTGTCCTTTATAAAATAAAACACTGAGAAAGGAACATGCTGTTCAAGATAAGACTAATCTTATCAGGGCTGAATACAATGGAACAATCTTTTCTCTGATAAATAAAAATTTAACATTTTTTCTAGTGTTAGTTATCTAGATATCTGAGAATCTCAAACCTTATCTGAGAAAAATTGATACAATGCATTTGAAAACTGCCCTTCTTATCCTAGATGCATTAATTTTGTTTGTGGAAAAACTTTTTCAATTTCATGTAATAATTCATTTTATCTTTTGCATTTGTCTCTATTTATGGTTTGGTAAAGAATCAATAACCTATTCAGAATTGTGAAAGGATTACGTGACCTTCTTGCATTTTAATACTTTTCAAATTAATGTCACCTATCCCTTTTGAATTTATTATGGAATATAGTGTAGGGTGTTGGTCTAATTCTGCCTGACTGTGTTCTAGTTTTCCAAGAAGTTTAGATCAAACAGGGAATTATTTTCTAAGTTATTTATTTATCAAATTTTATGTTTTTTAAATTTCATTTTTTTCTGATTCTCCCTTTCACTTACTTTGATCTTAATTAAAAAAAAATCAGATGCCAAACTATTTTGGTTACTGCTGCTTTATAATATTGTTTAACTTCTGCGAATGGTTTCACACTTCACCTGTATAATTTTTCATTATTTCATTTAATTTTCTAGATATGTTCTTTCTCCAAATGAATTTTGTTATTATTTTATTGAATTCTTCAATGTATCTCTTTTATACTATAGTTGTTATAATATTAAATATAAATTAATTTTGTCAGTCTGAGATAAAAACTCATCTTCTATAGGAACATTTTTTTGATATCTCTCTTAAGTATAGTACCTTTCTTCTGTTGTTTATTTTCTATTTGTTTTCTGTATAGTTTGTTCATACATAGTGGTTTATTATTGTCCCCATCATTGGATTGTGAGCTCTTTGGTGCAAAAGAATATCTTTGCATCCACTGAATTTAGCATGGTGCCTGGCAATGGGCATTTATTTTATGCTTGTTGGTTTTTATTACTTTCTCTAAAAAAATAACATTGTCTCTTGTGCCATTGCTAATGCTAACATTTCTAGAAGTGCATGAAACAATAATAGGGAGTGTAGTCATCATGATTTTACTACTTCATTTATTAGGAATGTTTGTAGTGTGTCCTCATTACATATGATGATTGCTTTTAGATAATACTTTTATGATTTAAAGTGATTCATCAATGCATATTTTATAGGCTTTTTAGCAAAAAGGGTTTTGTTTCCTTAATGTTGAACTATTCCTAAATCTCATTTTGTTGTAATGAATGACATATTTCTTGGATATATTACCATAATATGTTAATAATATTTTATTTGTCAATATTAATTTAGCATTGTTCAGTCAATGTTCATTAACGATATTGGTCTATAGTTCTTTTGTACTTTCTCCTTCTCTGGTTTAGGTATTAGAACAACATTTATCTTATGAAAATTAGTCTGGTAAAGTGCTATTTTTATCAGTTTTGGGGACTAATTAATATAATTGATGCTTATAAGTTTGAGAGAACTCTCTTGTGAATCCATCAGGGATGGATTTTTTTCTTTGTTAGTTTTTTGAGAATTAGTGATTTTTATTTTTTCTCAGCTTATATCACCTAGTATTTCTATTTGGATTTCTCTTAATTCAACAATATTTTATTTTAAGGTATTCTGCTAATTTTTTGGTACCTTCAGGGGTTTTTTTGAAAGCATTTAAATCTGTATAAAGTCTTTTGATAAGAATTTTTTCTTCTAATTTTGTTGAAATCCTGTTCTTCCAACTTGGTTATTATTTTATTAATTTTTTTTTCTTTTTAATCATATAGGCTACAGGGATATCAATTTTCTTGTTAAAAAAGAAAACTTTTAGTTTTATTTACCTTTTTTGTAGTTTTGGGTTTTCAGCTTATCTCTTTCCTCTCTAATTTTTAATCTTTTTTCTAAACTCATTTTAGTTTCTTTGCTATTTCTATTTTAAAATATATATTCAATTCACTGATACTCTCTTACTATTTTGTTGATGTATCTATGTGAGATATGATTTATACACTAAGGACTGCTTTGGCTGCATCCAATAAATTTTGGCATATTGCTTACTCATTATCATTTTTTTTCACATTGTTTCACATTGTTTCTGTACTCTGTGGTGCTCTCCTGTCATAGCATGTGGGGGTCCGAGTGAGTACATCAATGCTTAGGATTAGCTTTACCATTAGTTCATAGGATGGTTACATCATTAGGCTTTTTGATATCGTAGTCCATGGAGACAACTCCAACTACTTTATCTCTTCTACATAATTTTATTGTGTGGAGAATTGAGAGCTTGAGAGGATTTGAAAATAAGTCTAATCATCCATCTTATTGGTCATGTGATCCATATATTTCCATATTCATTAACTTAGCTTAATCTCTAATATCTTTATTTTTCCTTGAAGTTATCAAACTTCAACTGTAACTAATTATGAATGCAAAACATCTTCATTTAACTCCCACAGTTTCCTGCCTATGACATTGTAAATTGTATAGTGATTTTCTATAGGTTTTATTTGGCCATATTAGTCATGCCCTATATGAATCTCTAGATGTAGGTAGCAGCCTGATGATTTATAAAGTCTTGGGAGATTCATTATCATGTCCCATATATTTGCCCTTTGAAGAGAGAACCTCCAACAGCTGGCCATGCCATGTTGATATATTAACTCCATGGATAACACTTAGCAAGGAGTTACCAAATTCAATGATCATTTTTTTTTCAATTTGGAAAGTAAGTGATTTTCTACACATCTGATAGAATCTGTGTAGTCTCCTTATTTTATTAAGCAAAGAATAATTACTTTTGGAATGTGACATGGTAAGTAAAAAGACACAGACTCTTGAATCAAAAGATTTAGGCTTAAATTTCACCTCTGACATCTACTACTTTTATGCCCTTGGGAAAGTAAAAGAGAAAAAAAACAAACCTCCAGATGTCTCAGTTTCTTCATTTGTAAAATTGTGGGGGGGAGGAGGGATAGACATGATAGCCTCTAAAATGTAGGTCAATTTTAGATCAATGATATTTAGAAAGTTTTGATGCAACATGAAGAGAAGGAATACAACAAAATTGTAGTGGAAAGGATGGTGAATCTAGAATTAAAAGATAAGAATTCGACTCTCAGCTTTGCTATGTAATATCTAAATTACTTCAAGTTACATAAATAACTGTACAATTCCTTATAAATATAATTCAGATAGTTGTAAAGTTTTATTCTTTTAATCTTTTCTCCCCAAATTGCTTCATACTAACTTAGATTTTATCAGATTTCCTCATCTATATATGCATACAGGCATGCATACATACATATACACACATACATATATGTGTGTGTATATATATATATGTGTATATATGTATACATTTCCTCTCCTAGTTTCTTTTTGTTACCTTTTTGGATAATATGAAAATATGCTTGTGACATTTTTACTTTCTCTAATATCCCAGAGAGCAGAGATAAATCCTTTTCTCCTTGCACCTTCTTTACCAGGAATGCCAACCTTGCATGCCATACACATCCCAGTATTAATCATATATATCCCATTATTAATCATATCTGGAAGAAACAAACATAAAATCTCTTCAGTTCACTGCCTCATTATCAATATTAATAGTGCTTCTCACAGGGATTGAATGAAAGACTGAAATGCCCAACTACTACATTAGGAAATATAGACTGTTTCTTTGGAGGGAAGGTAGGGATTTTAACTTATGATTTTCATTATAATTTAGGACCAAAATGCTTAACTTGAGAAAACATCTATGAAATAACAGAAGCATGGTATTTGGAGCTGGTAAAAATTTTAGATATCATCTCATTTATCCTTTTCATCTTACAAATGAAGGAAAGTAAAATCCAGAAAGTTTAAGTTATTTCCCCAAATATCATGGAAAATTCAGGAGATGTAATGAATTTTCTCTGGTTTCCAATTCAGTGGTCTTTCAAACATTCCATGATGCTTCTCTTAATAACAATAAGGGGTAGGCGGGTAAGGAGGTATTGGAATAATAAGACACAGTGCTATATAATGGCTTGAAAATCTGTGTGACCTTGGATAAGTCACTCAACTTCTCATTGTCCCACAACAATTCTCTAACATTACAATTTGCAGAGCAAGTGAAAACAGGTCTGGTGCAAACTCCTGCTCCTCCTCCTCCTTCTTCTCTCTCTCTCTCTCTCTCTCTCTCTCTCTCTCTCTCTCTCTCTCTCCTATGCAAATAGTCACATAATATCTAAATGCTTCATGTGTATATTTGGTGTTTAGGGAGGAGTAACATCTCTGATATGAGGGCTTACCAAACCCTTCTCAGTGATGCCCATATACCTTCAGTGTCTAGTTATCACCCAACTCTCATCTTTGGTTCCAAGAAGCTGGTAAGCACAGTAGCCATACCCCAGGAAACCCATATTTTCAGGAAGGCTAAACCAGGTTGAAGGTAACAGATAGGACTTCCTTAAACCCATTGGTAAAATAGAGGGATGTTTACCCCAAGCATGTGAAGATTTCCCTCAGTGGGATGGGTATATAAGAATAATTTCTTCCAAAAGCCAAAATGCTGGAGCACTTAAAATTTGGTCAGACACTGAAGATGCCAAGGTCATCTATATCATCCCAGGCTGTAGCCAATTGTCCTGACTATTTTCCTGTCACTGAACTTTGGTGACTCTGGAAGAGAGAGTGGGACTGATGACTCTGTGCAACTCTGCCTCACTTAAATCCAATTCAGGAATAAGGAAAGATATCACCCATTCATGATGACATTAGATCTCTTCAAGAATGAAGGATGAAAAGGAACAATAACACAAATGTTTCATGAATATATGTGTAGTAAGGAATAAAGCTTAATCACCACCACCACCACCACTACAACTTCCATCCAAACTAGGCTACATTTTCTTGTAAAAAATCATAGTGATTGATTCAGTGCAAGAAAAAGCCATCACTTCCTTAACACCTTGGTATAAATTAACTGCAAGGAGTGATTTAGATCACAAAGAATACTGTAAGTAAAAAGAGCTTCATTCAGCTGAATCAATTTGAGGTTTCCTTAATGCCTATTCTTTTTGAATACTCTTCTACTGCTTTGGCTAAGAAAATCTCTCTTTTTAAAAACTGCTTAACAAGGTTTAAGTTTCTCCTTTCATTTCTTTATTGAACCTATGTTACCAGGGAGTTGGCCTCAGAAAGGGCCAGCCCCAAATAAGGATGTTGCTTTTCTCTTGTGCATAGAATAGTACAGTTTGATTAAATGGGCTAGAATACTATTGCTAAGGAAGAAAGATTCTTCCACACTTTTATCATGAAACATTTGTTTGAAGATCATCTTGTACACGTTTATTCAAAAGGAACAACCCAAAGGAACATCAGGGAAGAAGGATGTTGAATGTGTTTACCTCTTTTTGTTTAAAGGAAAAGTGGCACAGTATGGTGGTTTGACTGCTGGAAATGCAGGTTGAAAGAACAAGGTTTGTTTGATCCTCCCTCTGACTCTTACAAGGTGTGTCACCCAGAGAAAGTCACCCTACTTCTTGGGGCCTCATATTAAATTGACTTCACACTTCACTTCTTCATTTCACATCTGTAAAATGAGGAAGTAGGATTTCATGTCCTCTTAGGTCCCATTCAGCTCTAAATCTATGATTTTTATGATGTTATCATTGTAAATTAAAAAGGAAATTAATGCCAAAGATAATTCAAAAGCTTAAAATTTCAAAGGTATTAAAATATCACTTATCCAATCTTACTACAAATAAGGTCTTTAGACTTCAGAGTCACAGGTCATTCTATTACATAGTATATTGAATCAAGCATCAAAGATATGGGAATAAATCAACCCCTTTGTGATCTATAAACTAAAGCAAAATAAAATTGAATCTTTGTAATTAAATGGTGCCAAAACTTTGGGGGCTATCTCTTCCTTCCTGCTTGAGTTATTTTACTTATCTTATTTCATATACTTTACCATTATGGCTACTGACACTTCTTATTTCAGATTTTATGATGCCTAAATTTTTTGTAGTGTTTAAAGTATCCTTCTGCCCTTCTTTCATATTAGAAAAATACTATATAGATCTAAAGAAAATAAGTCCAGATTTATGTGAATATTAATAACTTTTATGAAAAATAATTCAATGGGGAGTACAATCAATGTGCAATTATATGATTTTTATAAAACTTTTTTTATATCACAAGAACAAAGCACTACTAAGGAAAATAAAGCATTAGAAACTAGGATATATTTTCATCCATTGGTGCAATAGTTATGTTATATCCAAAAGAGTTAGATTATGAAAGGATTAGATTCCCTTAGATAGAACATAATTCTTAGGGACAAAAGGATTTTAAATCCTCGTTGGTTTGAAAAAAATTTAATATAGCATTATATCCTTTAAAGAATGATGTTTCTAGCTGTAAAGCCTTTTTAAAATGTATGTACTTTCTATGAAAAATGAAAGATAAAAATAAATCTACCTTATTCAGAGAAAAAGCATTTTTACTAGAGAATAAAGGATTGAAGTGACATCTAATAATATTAATAAAAGAATACAGACCATGTAGAAGTAGACTTCACCTTTCAATATCAGTGACTTAGACTATGTATCAGAAAGACCTGATGATTCCAGACATTTCTCATAGAATCAAATAGTCATAGAATTTTAGCATTGAAAGGAACTTCAGAGGTCACATAGTTCAACAGCTTCTCTCTCTCTCTCTCTCTCTCTCTCTCTCTCTCTCTCTCTCTCTCTTTCTGTCTTAATTATTTCTTGATCTCTTATAATTTCACTGGCTTCATTTTGCCCAATTCTGATTTTCAAGGTGTAATTTTCTTCCTTAAGATGCTGCATCTCCTCTTTTTTCTTTTTTTAATATTTTCTTTTCTTTTTCAATTTTGTTTATTTTTATTTTACATCATTCATTTCCACAAGAATTGTTACAAATATTCTCCCCTTCTTTCCCAAACCCACCACTCCAAAACAGCAATCCCACTGTATACCCCCTCCCCAATCTGCTCTCTCCTATATCCTCCCCCATTCCCCCTCCAACTTTCCAATGGGGCAAGAAGGATCTCTAGTCCCAGTGCCTGTATATCTTATTTCCCAGTCACACTAAAAATTAAAATAATAATAATTATTATATATTTTAAACATTTCATTTTAAAACGTTGGATTCCAGATCCTTTCCCTTCCTCCTTCATCACCCACCCTTACTGGGAAGATAAGCAATTTGATACAGATTGTACATGTGTAGCTACACAAAACATTTCCATAGTGAATATATTGTAAAAGATTGACTGTATTTCCCTCCCTCCTATTCTGTTCCCCACTTGTTCTATTCTTTACTTTGACCCTGTCTCTTTTCAAAAGTGTGTGCTAACAACTTCCCTCTCCCCAAACTCACCTCCCCTCCACCATCCCCCATCTCATACCTTTCACCCCTACTCTCCTGTAGAGTGAGATACCCTATTTAGTGTGTATGTCATTCACTCCCTAAGCCAAATTTCATCAGAGTAAGGTTGACCCTTTTGTGTTCCTGTTCTTCCCCTCCATTGTAACAGTTTTCCTTTACCTCTTCTATATGGAATCATTTATCCCATTCTGTCTCTCCCCATCTCCTTTTATTATATTCCTCTCTCACCTCCCAATTGCACCTTTTAAGTATCATCTCTTCCTATTAAATTGGTCCTGTGCCCTCTGTCTATGTATACCTGTACACATATATACACACACTCACATATGTATTCATATGCTTATATACCCTCCTATATAGATAAATGTATGCACTTATACATATACATATATATACATTTATATTCCCTTCAACTATTCTCATACTGAGAAAAGTTTCATAAATAACAATTTTCATTTTTCCATGTAAATTGTTCAACTTTGATAAAATCCTTATGATTTCTTTTCCCTGTTTACCTTCTCATGCTTCTCTTGCTTCTTGTATCTGAATGTCAAATTTTCTATTCAACTCTGGTTTTTTCATCATGAATGCTTGAAAGTCCTCTATCCTGCTGAATAACCATAGTTTCCCCTGACACATGACACACAGTTTTGCTGAGTACGTGATTCTTGGTTTTAATCCCAGCTTCTTTGACCTCTGGAATATCATATTCCAAGCCTTTCGATCCCTCAGTATAGAAGCTGACAGATCCTGTGTTATCTTGATTGTTTTTCCACAATATTCCAATTGTTTCTTCTTGGCTGCTTATAATATTTTCTCCATGATCTGGGAACTCCAGAACCTGGCTATAAAATTCCTAGGAGTTTTCTTTTGGGGATCTTTTTCAAGAGATGATCTGTGGATTCTTTCAACCTCTATTTTGCCCTCTGCTTCTAAAGTATTAGGGCGATTTTCCTTGAGAATTTCTTGAAGGATGATTTTTAACTTCTTTTTTTTTTGATCATGGCTTTCAGGTAGTCCAATAATTTTTACATTATCTCTCCTAGATCTATTTTACAGGTCAGTGGCTTTTGCAATAAAATATTTCACATTGCTTTCTATTTTTTTTCATTTGTTTGGATCTATTTAATAGTATCTTGATTTCTCATCAAGTCACTAGATTCCATTTCCTCCATCTAACTCAGAAGGAATGATTCTCTTCAGTGTGCTTTTGAGATTCTTTTTACATCTGGCAAATTTGTTTTTTTTTTTTTAAGGCAATCTTCTCCTCAGGCTTTTTGAGCCTCTTTTGTCATTTGAGTTAGTGCATTTTTAAGGTGTTATATTCTTCAGTCAGATTGTTGACTCCCTTTTCATGATTTTCTTGCATCATTCTCATTTCTCTTCCCAATTTTTCCTACATTTCTCTTATTTGGGTTTCAAAATCCTTCTTAAGCTCCTTTATGGCCTATAACCAATTCATATTTTTCTTTGAAGTTTTGGTGTGGGAGTTTTGACTGTGTTGTCTTCCTCCTGTTCCATGCTTTGATTCTTTTTGTCCACAAAAAAAGGAGTACAAAGTCGAATCGCTGTGCTTGCTTTGTTTCCTTTTCTTGCCCATGTTGCCACTCAATTACTTGACTTTTGACCTTTTTGCCACAGTAGAACTCTTCTTCCAGAGAGGAGAGCTTTGTCCCAAATGGCTGGGTTTTACTCAGCTGCTGGGGCTATTATTTGGCTGCCCTCTCATAAGCCTCCTCTTGCTCTGGCACACTGGTCACGCACCCCAGGACCTCCATCTCAGACAATGATCCAGATCCAAGCAGGTTAAAGCAAGAGATATTACAGATTTGTTGCTTGATCTCCCTACAATCTTGCAGGCCAGGAGCTCTGAAGCAGCCATGTGGTGCTACTTCTCCCTCTTGGGGGCAAAGACCAGACCACACTTACAGAGCCCCTGTTCCCTAAATCCTCTGACCTGTCACTTTGTCTTTGGCATTTATGAGTTGATAAGTCTAGAAATCACTGTAGCTGCTGGTGATCCACTCTCCTGATGTCACTCTAGCTGTGTCTGGTCAGGCTGTGTTTTAGCTAAATCCACGGACTTACGTGGGCTTGGGATCTGCTCCCAGTGTGCGGTGATTGACTCTTTGTGCCTCTCTGCTGGGCTGTCTTCAGTGGGGGCTTTGTTTATCTCTGTCACTTTGTGGATTCTGTAGCCCTAAGGTTTGTTTAGAGTCATTCTTATAGGTTTTTGTGGTGGTTATGGTAGTGCAGGGAGTCTTCCTGCTTCTATGCTGTCATCTTGGCTTCATCCTCCTTCATCTATGCTTTCTTTCAAGCTCTTGTTTAAAATGTTGCCAGAATATGACAAAGCCCTGCATCACACCTATATATTTTCCCATAGACTAATGTTTCATTGACAAGTCTCTCTGATTATCTGCCCAGTTATATATCTTAATTATGCTTTCATTCAATTTAAATCCAATTATCTTTCATACAAGCACATGCATATGATGAAAGATAGTAAAATGATGTGTTGTATTCTATATCCATATACATGTCCATATATATATATATATACATACACAATACAAAAATAGAACTTTTTATTAGAAAGAGATCTCAGTCGATAAACATTTGTTAAGCACCTACTATAGCCAATAAGTATTGATCTCTGGGTCCACAAAAAGAGACAATGTCTCAAGGACTTCAAAATCTATCTGCTTTAGATATCTCCATCACATCTACATGTTATCTCTATGTTAGTTTTATAACTGAAGGAAGATCTTTTTTAATGCAATTCTTCTGTATGGCAAGGTGGTTTGTAGTATATTTACACTTTATCTCTCATTCCTCCTCATTCAAATGTTCTCCCTGTACTTTCTCATACAAATATAAATCTTAATATGAGTTTACCTTCTTGACATGCAGTGTCACTGTACCACCACTTTTATCTAATGTTGCTTCTGAAAAATTCATACACTTCCTTTGATATTTTTAAATCACTAAACCTCTGAACTCATTGAAATTTTTTTGAATTTATTATAATTTTATGTTCATCATTCTAGAGATGTGAGGTCATATGTATAAATGTCTTCCTTTGTATTCAGTTTCTCCTTCAAGTGACTTAACCTTTTGTTTGATATAATTTTTCTAATGCCATTCTTTGGCTTCTTTTTGCCATCTATTTTAGCAGGTATATCTGGGAAGTTTTTTTTTCCTTGTCCCTACTGCTTTTAATTTAAAAACAATGGAAATCAGATCATCCAGCTTTCCATGATTTTTTTCTAGCCCTTTTAAATGTATGCTGTTCCTAGAAAAATAACAAACCTAAAACTTCAGCCTCAACAATTATCTAGAAAACAATTCCAGCTCTAATACCAACTTATTATTTTAATTGTCTTACTTATATTTTGTTTCCTTCATTCAACAAAAAAATTATTATGTACCTTCTATGTTTCAGACATTATATTAGTGGAATATAAAGGCAAAACCCTTCCCATTAGGGTAACTACATTCTGTTGGAGAAAATAACATACAAAAATATGAACACCAAAAATAAATGCAAAATATATACAAAGGATATATGAAGAAATCTCTTGGAGCACAAGAGTAGATGAATGGAACACACTATTTACTGTGGTGCTCAAATCAACACCTGTGAACAAAATATCCTTTTCAATTCCAGCTTGCTCTAGAATCTCCTGAGAAGTAATGGAAAGGAGTGACAAATGAATCAGAGGATGTACCACTAGAGATGAGTGAACAACAACAATGAAGTGATCCTTCCTCAAAAAATATAAATGTCACAGAAACAAATGATCACACTTATGTTATAAGAATACAGATCTGAAGCAGTGTCTGAAAGCATCCCCATTTTCCCCATAGTAGCCTCATTTAAAATTGTGGAAGAAGGAAACTAAACCTGTTCAGGACTGTGGCAATTTCTTTTCCACTCCATTAGCGACTCAAGGAGAGTTCAGAATGGTAAGCAAGATTTCTCCTTCTTCATCCATAATCCAGAGATGAAGGAGGGCTCATTTTGTTTCTAGATACTACTGCTGTCACAGTCAAGATAAAATTATAAGTTACTGTCCTTCTCTCTAGAAAAGATATTTTTAAAAATACGATTCACTGATTTTGTTTAAAAAAATGAGCCCATTTAGAAAGCTAAGTAAAAAAAAAGTAGCCTAGAAGAATATGGAATAATTTATTTACCTTGGTCTCATCCTTGCCTTTTGAATTTTTTTTTGCAAAAACTGGAGAGTTACTTTTGCTCTGACACCTTTCAGTTGTGTGATGAATTAGCAGCAACAACTGATGAAAACCTCATGGTCAGAAATTCCATTTTTGTCAAATTGGGATGTGTGTGTGTGTGTGTTACAGCAATAAGGCAGGATTGACTGCAGGAGTTTCCATCCTGTGGTCAAATCTACTTTGAAATGCTGGTCTCAGCAGTTGTCTTCATGCACAACACAATTCTCTCTCAGCTCCTACATCTGAACCTGTTCTTTTGATCAAAATTTGGTAGACAGGAATCATTATTACCCAGTGATTTTTCAGGTCCCCGCCATGTCTAAGCTTCCAATTAAATTGATCTTTACCAGGCCAAATATCCCAAATCACCATTTTCTCCTGTCAGGTCTCTGGAATTATTAAAAAGGCATCTGTACTATTCACTCCCCAAAGTACTAATCGCCATTACACATTTAGCTAAAATTCTGCTTGTTTTTGGAATGGTGCCTGGACATCATTGTCCTTTATCGTCCTTGAACAGGAAAGTGCAGTGCTTTTCTGCATTTCTCCTTTCTCCTTTACTATACTCATAGTCAGCTCAGAATGTCCTGTCCTGGTCTCATGGAGAACATATAAGCTCCAGATGGTTTTCTCCCTCAACTCTTAAGCTCACAGTCCTACTACAATTAATAATTACTTGCCTTCTGTTTTGCTATAACACTGCAATCAGACTCTTTGACATGTATAGGTATGTGCTTACTCAAAAAGAAGCACAAAGCATCTCAGCCTAGAGCCATCTAGGGAAAAGCAAAGCACTAATGTGCAAACCAACAAGGATATTCCTTCTCCTAGGTTCCTCAAGGCAATATCCCTGTACCTTTTTCTTTCAAGCCACAAATGAAAAACAAACAAATGAGATTTTTGTTTGTTTTTTTCATGTCTGAGGAAACTGTTCTATCCAGCTACTGGAATACTCAGGATTTTTACTTTTTATCACATGATTATATGTGGATAAAGCATACCCAGGTTTCTTAAAATACACTGGCTTCTCAAACTTTGTCTTGTTTATACCTAGGACTTTAATATGCATCAATTTAGCAAACCTCTGATCCCTTTCATTCCCTTCCCCCAACACACATAATGGGGGAAGGGAATGATCTGGGATTTCTTCATGTTTGGGAAACTCCTGATGGAATATCCTTTCACTTACTGAGTCTGGAAAATTTTTTGTTTGAGTTTCAAGGGCACTGAGATTTCAAGTTACTTACCCATGGTCAGTTAGGTAATATGTGTCAGAGACAGATCATGAACCTAAGTATTCTGGATTTCAAGGCTAGCCCTCTATCTATTACATTATACCATCACCAAATTCACCAGTGTCATCATAGCATAGTAGAAATGAATCTACTTTTCTGCTTTCTTGAATGTCATGGCTCCCATGAAGAAATCTATGATGAAGAGCAACAAAAAAGAGAAGTAACTCCTCAAATTTTCCCTGGATTGTACTCATCCTGGGGAAGATGGGATTATGGATGCAGATAATTTTGAACAGTTTTTACAAGAATTTATCAAAGTTAATGTAAAGGCTGGCAACCTTGGAGGCAGAGTTGTGACCACTGAAAGAAGCAAGAGCAAGATCGCCATGATGTCAGAGGTGCTATTTTTTCTAAAAGGTATTTGAAGTACCTGACAAAGAAATACTTACAGAAGAACAATCTTCGCAATTGACTTTGGGTGGTGGCCAATAGCCAAGAGAATTATGAATTATGGTACTTCCAGATTAACCAGGATGAAGAGGAAGATTAAACCCTTTTGGGTCTGGAAATGTTTTGTATATTATCTTGAATAAACCTGAACCAAGAAAAAATTAATCTAAAAATAAATATTAGAGGTTGTTTAGCCAAATTAATCATTTTACATATCAGGAAATATGGTGAGGGCTGTAAAACAATCTGTCCATGATCCCACAATTGTTAAGTGGTAGATCTGACTTGTCAATCCAGTTTCTTTTTTTTGAACGCAATACCCTTAAGAATCTTTTCATTGCCCAAGCTAAGCTTCTTTTAACTCAGGCCAATTATCCACCTTCATGACTTCTAAACAGTTAAAATGTGACAGGTGTAAGTTTGTGAGCTGTGTATGTGGAGAGAGTGTATGTGTGTGTGTATGTGTGTTTACGGAAGAAATGGGTTGATACTACATACTCATTTTAGCATGTTCTTTGTAATAAGTTACAAACAAAAGGTATATTCTACAACGTACAACAACTTTCAGAATTCTAGCCTGATGATCCTCAAACTCAATTCAACAATTTCATTGAACTCTCAAATTGGGCCCATTGAAAAGTAACTGAGATAATGTGATGGAAGAGACAGTGAAGTGTCTGTCATTCTTTGGACAAGAGAACTATGTGCATTGGAAAAAGAATTATAAAAGAATGTGTCACAGGAGGAAAAATGTATATGTACATCTATCTATCTATCTATCTATCTATCTATCTATCTGTCTGTCTGTCTGTCTGTCTGTCTGTCTATCTGTCTGTCTGTCTGTCTATCTATCTGTATGTGTATATCTATATAAATATTATGTATGTATATATGTACACACTTTCTACTATATTGTATAATTTATGTATATTTGTACCTGTGAGTATACACATGCTAGAAAACGTAATTAAAGGAGATATGCCACAGGCCATTATTATTTTTTAAATCCAGGCCTCTGATTTCATTGGATTACACAGCTCCCTAGTGAGTAAATTCCTTCTACTAAAGAAGATCAAGAACTGTTGTGCAGCTAATAGTTTTAAAGAATTGGCTGGGTGCACAGAGAGGTTAAATAACTCTCCCAGGCTCACCAAGACAATATGTTGAAGAGGCAGGACTCAAACCAGGCCTTCCTGATTCTTAGGTTAGACCTTAATCTCCTATACCACACTGGGCCTCCCTTGTTCAACCAGTATTTATTGGGTTCCTGCTATATAGTCTTATGATAGTAAAGTAGGAAGTGACAACTGAGAATTAAAATGGTAATTCTAAAGTTAAAATAAGTTGGTGTTTACTGAATTGAGAGAGAAAATTCTTTAAAGAGTCAATTGTGCATGATATGGGTTATGAAAATCTGTATACTCTAGAATATTACTAATAAAACATTTGCAGTGACTGTATAGGGTCTATGTAAAATTGTCAATATTGTAATCAATGTTTTTTTTCTTCAAGGTTGTACTTAAAATCATCCTATAATGACAAGATACCATATATAAGACTAATCAAAGACCTCCTATGCATATCCTGAAATGTTTTAAAATTGGGTGAAGTACAACCCTCTCCATTACTGAAAGAATACAGCACAGCAATAATAAAATAAATGAATACATGAACCTTGAAGTAATAAAGAAATTGTTTTTTATCACAAATTTAAAAAAGTATTTAAATTCATTCTTGAAAATACTATAATTGGAATGATGGTTCATAAAATGAGAGATCATGTTTAAAAGACAATAGTAGAGTTTGGTAGCTATCACTAGGTTTTTGGAAACCTCCCTTCCCCAACCCCTCAACTTTGTGTTATATGTTTGTTATTTTGACAACAGAATATCTTTACTCCTAATTTTGGGAGGTACATAAGTCAACTGAATTATCACTGAAGAATTTTTTTTTCCCCAAGACCAAACAATTCTGCAGAGCCTTTGAGAATTGCTCATGGTCACATAGAGAGTAAATATCTTTGGCAGGTTGAGTTTACTCATGGATTTTGTAGTGTTATTTCTAATTTTGGATTCTTCAATTTAAACACATAATTTTCTCCACTTTCCTTATTATGAAATGGTGTTGGATTTGTTGACCTCTAAAGTCATCCTTCAATTTTTTTTATTCTATATTCATTGTTTTGTTTTGGTTACTGTTGGCATAACCCCAATATTTTACTGGTGACTTTTTAGTTGAAAAAAAGTGGCACCATTGCTTAATGATTCTTTTTTCTCTGGTGCTAGAATTGAATACTTTCTCTGTGTGTATGTGTATGTATACATAAACCTAGTAAGAAAGAACACTCTAAATTGGAAATCAATAGTACCCTTGCTTGGTCTTAATGCAACAGAGAAAGTCAGGTTCATATTAGATCTCTTTTAAAATAAACAATGGTAGCATGGATCACTTCCAAGGGAAACAAAAATTCAATCATCCTAAACAGGTGATAACTCTGTTGTCATTGATTGCAATTTCAAATATCAGCCAAGACACTGCCCTGATTTTGGTTCTGTGAACTGACATTTCTCACAGGTTGTAATCAATAAAAATCTACCCAGGGGTACACTGAATTTTCCAAAGTTCAATAAGACTATATTTCTCTCGTTTTTCTAAATAATTTTAAAATCAATGGTTAGTTATAAGAAAATATGAACCTAAGGAGTCTTGATTTCAGATGAACTATGGTAAAATGAACTGGTAAGAACTATGCATTTTAATTTAGTTCAGGAATGAAGTTGGTTTCCCCAACAGAATCACAGCTGTGGGAATAGGAACATTTAAATTTTCACTTCGCCTCAAAATATTGTTACAAGAAGCCACACAATCACATATAATCTTTCAAAATATTTATGATGAGGAAAAGATAAAAGAGAAGAGGTCTGTATTATTAAGTTGCTCAAATCAGCAGATAAGTTTTAAAAGAATAATAAAGATCTTTAAGCAGGAAACATATCTCAGATCTCTTGGGTTTTTTCCCAATTTATTTATTTATTTTTAGTTTTCAGCATTCATTTCCACAAGATTTTGAGTTACAATATTCTTCCCATCTTTCCCCTACTCCCACCCCAAAATAGCAAGCCTACTGAATACCAATTCCCCAATCTGTTCTCTTTTATATCCTCCCCCATGATCCCCCTAATTTTCTAGTACGGCAAGATGGATTTCTATACCCCAGTGCCTGTATATCTTATTTAGCAGTTGCATATAAAAGAAACATTTTTTTAAACATTTGTTTTTAAATTTTGAGTTCCTGATTTCTTTCCCCGTCTTACCTCCTCACCCACTCCCAGTGGGAAGATAAGCAATTCAATATAGGTCAAAAATGTGAAGTTACCCAAATCATTTCCATGGTAGGTATATTGTAAAAGACTATATTTCTCTCCATACTATTCTGCCCCCCCCCCATTTATTCTATTTCCTCCTTTGGCCCTATCCCTTTTCAAAAATGTTTACTTCTACCTACTCTTTCATCCAAACTGCCCTCCTATAATCCCCACTCCTATCCTCTACTTCCTTATTTTCCTGTGGGGTAAGATACCCAATTGAATGTGTATGTTATTCCCTCCTTAAACTAAATTCATTGAGAATAAGGTTGTCACATTCCCTTTCCCCTTCCTACTCTTCCCCTCCCGTGTAACAGTTTTCTCTTTCCTCTTTTATATGATATAATTTGCCCTAATCTATCTCTCCCTTTCTCCCAATAAATTCCTCTCTCACCTCTCAATTTTATTTTTAGATATCATCCCTTCATATTCAACTCATCCTGTGTCCTTTGTCTATGTATACATGAATAAAAATATGCCCAAACTCACAGATGTATTTATATACACATACAACCTCCTATACACACATATATAGTATGTATTCATATGTATTAATATATATTCCCTTCAACTATCCTGATACTGAGAAAAGTGTTATGAGTTACAATTATGGTTTTTCCATGTTGGAATGTAAATAGTTCAGCTTTAATAAGTTCCTTATGATTTCTTTTCTTGTTTAACCTTCTCATGCTTCTCTTGCTTCCTATATTTGAATGTCAAATTTTCTGTTCAGCTCTGTTTTTTCATCAAGAATGCCAGAAAATCCTCTATTTCATTGAATGACCTTATTTTCCCCTGGAGCATTATACACAGTTCTGAGAGGTAGGTGATTCTTCGTTTTAGTCCTAGCTCCTTTGTCCTCTGGAATATCATGTTCCAAGTCCTTTGATCCCTTAATATAGAAGCTGCTAGGTCTTGTGTTATCCTGATTGTGTTTCCACAATACTCAAATTGTTTCTTCTAGATTGCTTGCACTATTGTCTCCTTGACCTGGGGCTCTGAAATTTGGCTATAATATTCCTAGGAGTTTTCTTTTTTTGTCTTTTCTTTCTTTCTTTCTTTCTTTTTTTTGGAGGGGGGAAGGTAGGGCAATTGGGGTTAAGTGACTTGACCAAAGTCACAGGGATAGTTTTGTTTTAAGTGTCTGAGGCTGGATTTGAACTCGTCTTCCTGACTAAAAGGCCAGTGCTCTATTCACTGCACCACCTAGCCACCCCTGGAGTTTTCTTTTTCAAGAGGTGATACATGAATTCTTTTAATTTCTCTTTTGCCCTCTGGTTCTAGAATATCAGGGTAATTTTTCTTGATAATTTCTTTTATTTTCTTTCTTTTTTTAAGCAATGGGGGTTAAGTAACTTGTTCAAGGTTACACAGCCAGTTATTTTTGTGTGGGTGACAAGTATATGAGGCTAGAACCGATCCCAGGTCTCCTGACACTGGGGCCGGTGCTCTTACTCACTGCACCACCTGGCTGTCCCTTGATAATTTTTTGAAAGATGGTGTCTAGGCATTTTTGTTATTATTATTATTATTATTATGGTTTTCAGGTGGTCCAATAATTTTTAAATTATCTCTTCTGGATCTATTTTCCAGGTCAGTGATTTTTCCAATGAGATATTACACATTGCCTTCTATTTTGTCATTCGATTGGTTCTGTTTTATACTATCTCAATTTCTCATAAAGTCATTAGCTTCCAATTGCTCCAGTCTAATTTTGAAGGAGTTATTTTCTTCAGTGATTTTTTGAAATTCCTTTTCCACCTGGCAAATTTGGCCTTTTAAGGCATACTTCTCATTGGCTTTTGGGGCCTCTTTTGCAATTTGAATTAGTCTATTTTTAAGGTGTTATTTTCTTTGTATTTCTTGGTCTCCTGTAGCAGGATGTTTATTTACTTTGCATGATTTTCTTGCATCGCTATCATTTCTCTTCCCAATTTTTCCTCTACGTCTCTTACTTTATTTTCAAAATCCTTCTTGAGGTCCTCTATGGCCTGTAACCAATTCATATTTTTCTTGGAGTTCTTATTTTTTTTGTTTGATGCAGGAGTTCTGACTTCACTGTCTTCCTCCTGCTCCATACTCTGATCCTTTTTGTTCACAAAAAAGGATTCTGTGGTCTATTTGTGCTTCCTCTGCTAGCTCATATTGCCAGCCAATTACTAGACTTATGAGGTCTTTGCCACAGTAGATATCTGCTTCCAGAATGGAGAGAGCTTTGTTCCAAATCACTGGGGTTTTTGCAGCTGCTGTAGCTATTGGGAGGGTGCCCTTTCTACAGCCCACACTAGCTCTGGCTCACTGGCCACACACCCTAGGACCATCACCCAAGACTGTGATCCAAAACTAAGCAGGTCAAAGCAAAGCAATTACCCTCTGAATGGTCATTTGTTCCCCCTAAGACCTGAAGTCCATGAGCTCTGGAAGTAGCCACCTGGAGGCAGCTACACAGATTCTGTACTGCCTCTGCTTCTTGCCCTGGAGGCAGGTGACGGACCATTCTCTTTCATCCATCCCTATTCTAACTGAGTTACACACTGATCTTTTACTTTGTCATTGGCTTTTATGGGTTGAAAAGTCTGAAAACCACCACAGCTGCTGGTGATTCATTCTCCTGAAGTCTTCTCATGCCATTGCTGTTCAGGCCACCCTGAGGCCAGATTCTTGTGGCTCCTATGGGACTGTGTATGGCTTCCAGCTCAGCACAATAAACCCTTTCTTTCTGCCTTCCAGGCTTCCTTCAGTTGGATATTTGTTCCTCTCTGTCAATTTTTGGCTTCTGTAGTGCTAAAGTTTGTCTAGAATCATTTTACTTTACATTTAGTAGAAGTTATTGGAGTGGGAGCTCACACCAAGTTTTTGCTTCTACTCTGCCATCTTGGCTCCAGCCCTGTTATTTTATATTTGAAAATTCAGATGTAGGTTATGTTGAGTTAACTGGTCATTTAATTAGAATGTGGTGATTATTTGCAATGTGTTTATATCATCTTTGTTCCTTTCAATTCTAAGAATGTAACTTTAAATATGGGAGAATCCAAGGGTAGGCATGTGCACATTATTGGGCTAGCCATCAAACCCTTATTCTCTTACTTGAGATAGTGTTTTTTTTTTTACCTCTTTGTTTATTGGTTTATATTCAGTAATAGCACAAAGCTAAATTGCACACAACAGTTATTAGATTTGTTGAAATTCCTCTACTCTGGGGTGGTAAATCCCATATTTTCTGTCACCTGGAAGAGGAAAAAAAAGCAGTATAAGCATGCTTTTTAATACAATTTACAATGTAGTTTGCTTTGTGTGACAGAATGAATTTCAAGTGATTCCAAATATTAAAACATTTATAATTTACATGATCACACAAATAATATAATGAGAATGAATAAGAAGGGTTTCTCTTTATAGACCATTGAATAAGAGAAGGTATGCAAAATGGAAGTATTAGATGAATTGTTCCAAAGGAATAGAATTTACAAGGTGAAAGGGACAGGGAGTGTTTGGCTCTTAACAGGTTGAATAGGAGCAAGTATTTAAAATTTTAAAAGCAGTTTAATTAATTTGAGAGGGAGCCAAAAAGGAATGAATCTTCATTTTATTAAATGTTTACCAATTAAACACGATGGATATCTTTCTCATGGAGTGCCAAGGTAAATAACTAACTGTTTAGGAAACAAATAAGTGGTGGGATTTAATATTATGATCTGAAGAGAATTTAATCTGCACTGTGTGAGTTTATGAAAAATTTAGAATCGTCTTTGGTAAATGCATAATGATTGTCATCTTCACTATATTGTTTACTGGGTTTATAGGGATAGCTACTATTTCTCTGTCCATGAAAATGGTCTTATAAGTATGCCCTTGTATTAATCTGTGTACATTTGTACACAGGGTGATTCCTAAAAGAAGCATAGGGCATAAGATTACTTCTCTTCCACCAACTTCCAAAACATTTTCACACAGGTGAAATAAGGTTGAAATCAAGAACATATCTTGAAGGGATAAAGTCTTCTGTGGTAGAAAAAGCTCTGGATTTAGAATCAGAAGGCTCTGCCACACGTCATCTATTTGACCTTGGGTAAGTCACTCAAACTCTCTGAGATTCAGTAGAATGGAATAGGACAGGTAAACAAGACATCATATGATCCTCTGTTATAGGAAGGCAGCATGATCTGGATGTGAGAAGGAGGCTGGAGTGATACTGTCTGCTTTCTTTGTCTTGGTGGTGTGAAGTTATTGAAGAGAGCATAATAACTGCATCATGAACAAAAGCAGTTCATAACATTCATACAGAAACTAATATGTACCAGGCACTTTATTAAGTCCTTTACAAATATTATTTCATTGAATCCTCACAACATCTCTGAGAGGTAGGTACTATAATTACCCCCATTTTCCCATTTCAGATATGACACTCTCTCTCTCTCTCTCTCTCTCTCTCTCTCAATATAGATATATGTATGTGTGTGTATGAATATATGTATGTGTCTGTATATATGTATGTGTTTGCATTGAAAAAATAAGCCTCCTTTAGCACTGCCTGAGTCATTCCAAATTAATTCCCATAAGAATATTGCATGGGGCCCACAGTTATTTTGTGTACAGTTATGCATGTATGTATGTGTGCAAATATGCAAGTTTCCCTATAGTCTTGAATGATTACAGTACTTACTAAATATCTAGTTTATGCTACCAAATATAACCTTTTAACAATGTATGGTATAAGGGGTATGTAGCACTTCAACACAAATGGAATATTACTTCAAAAGAATATTTAAAATTTAATTAAATTGAAAATATGTAGTAGATGTGAGAACTAATATCTCACTATTTATGGGTTTGTATATATGAAGCACACAAGTCATTCTGATAGAAAAACAAAATACGAATAAGGCTGTGCTTAGTAATTTCTAAAATCAAAAAGAAATACCTTGAGAAGTGTCGCAGTCAAAGCTTTATGCTATTTTATCAGATTTAGGGTAGGTTTTGAGAATATGCATATAAACATGTACATATACATGCATGTGTCTATACATTATAACATATATACACATGCATATATACACATAGAAGAAGACATAGAGATGGTAAATAAAATTGTCTATCAGACAATTGTACTAGGTAGCGTCATTGTTATAATAAACAAAGCAAAACAAAACAACAAAAACAAAGCCTTCCATTGAAGGAAAATAAGCATTTATTAAATGTGCATTATGTGCCAGAGACTTTTCCAATTGCTTTGCAAATATCAGTATAGCCAAATTAAAATTGAGAAAACTAAGGTTGCATCTGAGTCATGATCATAAAGCAAGTAAGTTTCTGAGACCAAAACTGAGCTGAGGTGTTCCTAACTGCAGGCCCAGTCCTCTACCTACTGTGCAACCTGCCTGACAATGAAAGAGAGAAACAACATGATCGAGATTTTAAAAACTAATTATTTGCTTTTTATTTTTGTTTTGAATGTATTTTTTCTTCATAAATCCAGAATCCCTGGATCTCAGAATTCAGAGGTACTGCAGAAGCTATTTACCTAAATAGAGAATACTTTCTACAACATCTCTGAAAATAAGAACCTAGGCTTCCTGGAAAACCTCAAATAAAGCAGGAAGTCTCTAACACAAATAATTTTCTTCACCTTTGGAAACCATGTGACTAATTTTTAGCAATCTTCCTCCCCCAGACCTCCATATGGTGGCACAAATTGCTCCTCTGATATCATTTATTCTTTGCTTAGTGGTACCTCTACCCTCTGGGTCTCAAAAAATACTTTCTTGATGATTTATCCAATCAACTACAAGTTTCCTTTGAAAGAGTCTTTCTGAAGTACCCAGGGGATCTAGGCAAAACTTTTAAAATTATATTGGGACTTCAGAAAAAGACTAGAAAAATGGTGGATTCTGAAACTGTAGCTTGAAGAAGGAAAGTAAAATTAAATTTGTGAAGATCTGCTCCTCTTCTAATATCCTTTCCTTTTTTTCTCTCATACATTCTTCTTTTTTGTTAGCAGCTATATGTATAAAAGAGAAGAATATTGTTCTTTTTCTTTGTTTTTGAAGAGGATCAATGACATCACTGGGTAATTTAGTGACTTGCTTGTGAATTGGATTTAAGTGAGCAGACTTGCACAAAGTTGTCAGCCTCACTCTTTCATTTAGTCATCGAAGTCCGGTAGCAAGACAAAAATCAAGATGACTGGCAAAGGCTCAGGATGTAGTGGATGACCTTGTGCTCTTCCTTGTCTAACCAAGCTATAAGCACTCCACAGTGCTTGCTTCAGTCACCTTCATGGTGGTTGGAACAAATTGTTCTCTTCTGCCCATTCCAGTGTGGGAAGTCTTCACATGTTGGGAGTAGACAACTCCCTAACTTACAAGCAGGTTTCAGGACACCCTGGTTTAGCCCATCTGCCTGGATGGTTTTACTGGGGCGGGGCTGCTGTATATGCTACAACTCCTTGGAGCCAGAGGTGAGAATAGGGTGGCTGGACACAAAAGGTGAATGAGCAGTCCTGAAAATGGCTTTATGTAAACTCTCACACCAGAGCTACTAGTCCTCCTTAAATACCTTCATTCACTCCTGTTGGATATAACTGCAACATTCACAACACAATAAACATCAAAGAATTATGCTTTTGTCATTCACCTTGTCCAATGTTGGTATACTTCAAAAAATCTGAAAATAAAATTTAAAAAGAATATTAACTTGGTTCTTCATTCAAAAGAAATCAAATCAATGAAAATTTACTGAGTAACTCCTATGTGCAAGGCACTGTACATGCAAGTTACTGTTGTCAGAGGGTCCTTAAACTTTAGAAAGTTAAAATTGAGTTAGTTCAGCAAGACTCATACAAAAAGAAAGATAGAAAAAAAGAAGGAAGGAAGCAAGAAAGGAAGAGGAGGGAGGAAGGAAGATAAGCCTTTAAGATGATATTGATGAAAAATAAGGGAAAATAAATACTATTATTATTACAAAATGCTAAATAAGTACTATAATATTAACTGAATTAATTATAGATATTTGAGGGGCTATCAAAAAAGTTAAAAGGACAGGTTGATCAGTGACTGGCAAGGATAAACAAAGGTGACTTCGGTGACTTCATGAGAAAGGGCATATTATTATCTTTAAAAGATGAATAAGATTTAGATAAATTGAGAGAAGAACAGGAAAATGTACAATATTATGTTATAAAAGAGGTACAGTATCCCAGAGATTGAAAGAATCCCAGGGGCCATCTTGTACAACCCAAACATGAACACAAATCCCTTCTTCAATGTCTATGACAGCTGGTCATTCACTCTTTGCTTGGAGATCTTCAGTGTAGGAGAACTTCAGTACTTCTGTAGTCAGGTTGTTTTACTATTGGATAATTTTAATTGTTATGAATTTTTTCCTCATATAAACTATCTTATATTAAGATATGATTTCCAGCCTTTGTTCCTAATTGTCCCCTCTTGGGTCTGGAAGAAAAAAAAATCTCCTCCCTCTTTCTCATTACTAGTCTCCAAATACTTGAATATGGTTAACATGTTCCCCCGTATGTCCTTTTCTCAAGGTGAAATATCTCTGATTCCTTCAACTATTTATCATATATCATGATCTGAAAGTGCTTCACATTTTTTTTCCATTTAGTGATATTGTTCCTAAAATATGACACCTAAAACTGAAGATTTAAAGCATCGTGTTTAAAAAAAATACCTATTGGGATTATATGGCTGCAAACAACATTTCATATTTACATGGTATCCTAAGTTCATAGGCCCAGAGGGTATGCTAGTACATCCCATGGTAAGCATAATCATTGGTCCTCCCTTTCCTCTCAGGGAAGGTAGGCAATTTCCCAGGGATTATTAACCGAATCAGTACATTCTCTAAGCATGTTTATACCTAGAGCATACCAAGTTATTTCTCTATGACAACCCTTTGATGGTGTACCCATTTGGATATTATCTTCACTTTATACTTGTGGAAATTAATGCTGCTAGAGGTGTTAAGTGACTTGACAATAATCAAGCAAATTTTGAAGCTAGGATTTGGACCCAGGTCATCTTACTCCACATTCAAAATTGTCCCTTCTCCTTTCCCTTGCCTCACCCCTCCCTCATTTTCCTTTCTCCCTCCATTCTTTCCTTTTTTTTTTCTCTTTGTCTCTTTCTATGTAATATACCCTCCTATATGAAGTCTAGATTGGTAAATTTATGTGGAATTTTCCCTATATAGCTTTCATTTTCAGTTTAATTATCTGTTTATTACATTTTAAAGATTCCAGTTGTACAAGCTCTGTGATTTAAGTGAAGGATAAACATCTTGAGAACTTAGATTTTTTTTTTGCCTTTGTATATCTAACCCTATGAAGATCCTTCCATATAGTAGCTGTTTATCAAATATCTGTTGAATTCAGATGAATTAGGTGATATCTTTCTCTAATTAATTGCTAAAAATACAATATTTTAAGACATATTTTAGAAATATAGATCTTATGCTTGTACATTATCATTGAGAACAAAGGTTCACTTCCAAAACCCATGAAAATTTTCCTAAAATGATGTTGTTATTGAGCAGTAAGGTGAAAAACATTGCCTACTCATCTAAGGTCTTTAGTGTTTTAATGTGGATTTCTAAAAAAAAAAACAGGTGGTCTTGGTGTCTAGACTGACCTAGGATAATTGATATTTAAATTTAATTAATTTTTTTTAATTTTCTTTAAAATAAAAAATAAATATACAGTGACAAAATTCTTTGGATAGTTATAGCATTCAAATGTTTACATAACTCATTTTTACCCTTTTAGATATTAGACCTTTAGATATTGAAACATTTTTCCTCATACAATAACCATCAAATTTTTACTTGAAATTTATATTTCAAGTGTGTTCTGCCAATAAGTATGTATTCCAAGGTTTTCGTTAATTATCTTTCACTTCTACTTGTGTTTACTATTTTTGAGTCTTTTAGATTATAAGAAAGGTGATATACTATACTATTAGCAGTAGAAATAAATATTTATCATATTTGTACATATAGGTATATAAGCATGTAATTATACACAAATATATATATATATGTGTGTGTGTGTAAGAATATATGTATAATTTTGTGTATATATATATATGTACATACACACATAGTAGTGAACATGAAATAGCAAATCTCAAAACAGAAAGTATAACTACTAAATAACTAATTTTTAAATGGATGATTTTACAGGGACTGAGGAATACATTCTGAATTTTTCAAGTCAAAGAGCACTTCATTTTTTTAAATAGACACAAAAAAGATCATTTGAATAACCAAATATCAATTTTAAATGTAGGAAATTAATGTAAAAGTTGGTAATTAAAGATAATGCCACCTGGTTTTTTAGCATTTAGAAAGCAAATATACTGTTGAAAAATGGAGAATATATTAGGGGCCTTAAGAGAGATGACAAAAGACACAAACCTAGGAAATATGAATCTAAAGAACTTAATAAAAAGACATTTTTGCCAGCTGTTTCCAGATTTTCTAAATTAGAGTAAATGAGTTTTAAAAGCCATGTACCAGATGGGGGAAATGTTCACATTTCCTAAAGTGTTAATGAAATTTAGTTATAGGAAAGTTAGATGAAGAAAAAAAATGGTATACGGACTTTTAATGACAATGTCAAGCCTGCAGCTGTCACAATAATGTGATCATCTTCCCAAATGTAGACATATTTCCCATATTGGTACCCAAACTTATAAAGATAATGAAAAATGTTGAATTTTGATGCAAATTGGGTTTAATGGGCATCATTTTTTTTACTAGACAGAGGTTCTAATGTTATACATATATCTCATAAATGTAATACTTCTGAGACTAGTGAATGATTTAGATAGACAAAAATCTCATTCAAATCGATAACAAGCACAATCGCACAGAGGACCTATATTTGAAAATATCTTAAATTTTGATGTAAAAGTTCACACATGTGGAACCCTGTTCCTCTTTAGGGATCCTGTGTATTTTTTAGAAGCAGATGTTTTAAGATGCAGACAATCAGGAAAAGAGACAATAGGTCGCTAAAGCACAGGAGTGGAAGGAAAGTGATAGATGAGATTGATACCAGAGGGAACTCAAGTGACTCCTCATATTACCATTTACAAAAGGAATTCCCTCAGACATGGTGAACTATTTTCCTCAAAGGGCAGCAGGTAAAAATAGTAGACACTCCTGAAATGCTGAATATCCCCCAATGGGATAAACCAGAAGTACTCATTGAAAAATGATGCAAAAGTAATTGATCAGAATGGATTTTGCCCTAGAAACAGGAAAGGAATAAAATCCTTCATTCTGAATTTTAATAGAATAATTATGTAAAATAGATGTGTGGTAGGAATTATGTTAGTAAATTGCCAGCCCTGCTTCATGGTTGCCTGTCCTTCATATCCACAATACAGGGAAGAAGAGACTGAGCAGAGAACAGGTCAGAGAGGTGTTGGCATTATGCCCAGACCAAGTGTTGGTGGCAACTGTTGGTGATTGGATAGATTTTGTATGTTTGTGTTTGTGTATAAAGTGTGTATATGCACGTGCATGCCTGAGCACACATTTGTGTGTGTTTGTAAGACAGCAACAAAGTCAGGGAGACATAAATTTCATTCCAAAGCCACATATAATAATATAATGGCTTGGAAGATTATGTATAATTTCATTTTACCTCTACTTTTCTTTATTCTACAATATAAACAA
Organism: Petaurus breviceps papuanus; assembly: GCF_028583685.1. NCBI lineage: Eukaryota > Metazoa > Chordata > Mammalia > Diprotodontia > Petauridae > Petaurus > Petaurus breviceps. The sequence continues at coordinate 988,164 of NW_027186315.1, read as the reverse complement.
TTGAAGATTAAGGACTTATTATCATCACTGGATATGAGAAATGTCATTATCAAGAGATGTGAGGCTGTTTCTAGTCTTCAGTAATAACTGACAAAGGTAAAAGCAGACAAGCAACTATTTTCCATAAAATCTTAGGACTGAAAAGATGTTAGATTTAAAGCTGGAAGTGATTTCGAGGGTCTTTTAGTTCAACCTTAAATTTTATATATAAAGAAACTGAGACTTAGAAAGGTTCATTGATTTTCTGAAGGTCACACGTCATATAGGATAAGTTGCAGTACTGGGATTTGAATCCAGATTTTCTTCACTTCGTATCCAGCTCCTTTTACAATATATCATCTTGTCTCTTCTTAAGCAAGAGCAATGTAATACAGTCATTTAAATGATGTTTCCTGTTAAGTATTTAGCACATAAAAGGAGACTTAGCTTCATATACTGCCCCTGTCACTAACTATTTGACCCTGGTCAAGTTGTGTAACTTTTTCTAGTCTCAGGTTCCTCATTTCTACAATAAGGATAATAATACCTGAACTATTCCCATAATAGAGTTTTCATGAGGTTTTTTATAATATAATGTATTTCAAGCATATTCCTAAGATTAAAGATTCTGTAAAGTCAGGGTATTTTTTTTTCACAGAAGTATTGAAATTGGCTATGAAAGCTACTCTGATGGCATTTGAAAAAGCCATAGTTATTAATATAGGATGATTTAGATATAGTCTTTACTCGAGATAGAAAATAGGGAAATTCCTGAGCTATTCACATCTGAGATCTTATGAAAATACATGAAGAATAATTTTACAAATGCCAACATATTATGAAAATAATAATTTAATATAAAAATGCCCTTCCAAGATTTTCTCTGAATTCTTTCCTCTAATGCTTTGTATGCATTCTTCAAAAAGTCCCATTTGGCAGGGGTATCTGCTATGCATGCTTCAATTGATTTCCTTAAGAGGCCAACACTGTGCGCCACTGCTGATATTGCATTACTGCCTTGGCACACTGTATCATGGCTTTGAGCAAGTGAACAATCAGTGACAATGTGAGACAGGATGAAAAAAGCACTGGATGGGGAGTAAAGAAATCCAAGCTACCTCCTGGGGTTCACCACTATATGACTTCAGCACTTAACCTAGTTTTCTTCAATCAGTAAGAATAACATTCCCTCCCTCGCTGGAAGGCTGAGACAATTAATGAGATAAGTTCTAGTGATGATTAATGAGATAAGGAATCACTTTCTTTACACCATAGACTACCCTTAGATCAAGAAATTCTGCAGGCAGAAGGGAATGTATATAGCACATTTGGGTATAGGTGTCCAACAGTGATCAGAAGAAGGGTTGCTACTACTCTGATGATGGACGGGAGCCTTGAAGAATGAACAAATGGATATGACCTGAATCACCTGGTATGAATTATTAGTAGAGTGAAATTGTATCTTTCCAACAGAGGTGAGCTTCTTGCTCAACAACAACAATAACAACAACAGCAGCAGCAACAACTGTATACATAGAATCCAATTAAAATCTTCTCCATCAACACCCTCCTTTCTAGTGTAAGCATCCTCAGCATTACAATGCTATATCGCACAGCTTTTCTTTTAAGTCTCTTTGGGCTAGCTATCTGAGTCTAAGGACAGAATAAGAAGCAAATTCCCATTTCTTTATCAGATCCTTGGTATTCCTCAAGTTTTACAAACAATGGGTGTCTAACAGACATGAAAGAACTTTGCTAATCCATTCAGATAAATGAAAACTATATGACATAATTATTTTCTTAAAAATTTAATAATGCAATTCATTTAAATATGCGGGTGTATTTATACATTTCTGCCTTCAATTTTCAGGGAAAAAAAGAATCCATAGATAATTTGGTATAATAAGACATTTCCTTGGGGAAAACCAGAGTTCTGCAGCTTTTTTTCATATATAATATGCTTTCACTGGTATCTTTCTTGTTTACAGATGATGCTGTTCACATAGTCCCCATCTGCATCACCAGCTTGCTTGCCTTCCCTTAGGACTTAGGGGTGTTTTCATAATAGGCTTCCCAGACCCCCACAGCAACAAGAAGTCTGATAAAATAAAGAGAAAAGAGGACTGAAATAATCCCTAGAGAAAGAAAACATATTTTCCTATTTTCTTTTTCAGTCCACAACAGGATGATGGGCTGTGCTAATAAAAGCCCACTGGCATTTTAGCAAAATAAAATACATTTTGCTTGTCAGGCAGTAATTATGTGTTCTAAATATTAACATTCACAATTTGATTTTGCCCTATTTCTTTAAGTATGCATAACTAATACATATGTCTATATGTTGGGTCTCATCTCAGTACTCATTTTTAGGAGATACATATGAAAATTTGTTCAATGAGGCTCTCTTGATGACTCTTTTTTAACAGTTTGGTGACTTGCACAAATTAGAAAATCTCTGTACTAAGTTCAGCCTGAACACCTTCCTTAACAATGGTCAGGGAGTTTTAATGTAATTTCCCTTGTCGTTCAAAGTTGACCAGAACAATTTTTTTAGCCAAAACTCTCCTCTCTACAGCCAGCAGAATTAGCAATCTTTGCACAACAGTGGGCATGCTCTTTATAGTGCCATTCCCAATTACTATTTTCCTTTGTCCTTAAAATTTTAGCCTCTACTATGGTTATCTTACAGAAATAGTAGTAAGACATAATCCATAACCCAGATATGTCCTGTTTATGAATCTATTCACTAATATTTTTTAATTGAGGAATTAAGTCATCAACAAAATGAAACATTTTAAGATATATTATTAACTTTTCACAAGTCCAAATCACGTTTTGGCCAACATAATTGTGGCTTGCAAGTAACCTATAGGTCCAATCTTCTTAATCAAACTGAGCATAACAGAACATAGAGTTAACATATTAGCTTCTTAATCAAACTGAGTATAACAAAAGTTAGAATTAAAATATTAGGTGAATTAGGGGTTATGCCCCATTTATGAATGAATTCATTAAAAGTTAGATAATTACATTGTTCATTTTATATATATATATATATATATTCTTTGGAAATTTCTAAGGTCAAAGGAATAGCTTTAAAAAAACCTAGTAAACCTGGTAAGACAATTTGTAGAGTAATTCACTCAGTTTTCAGTGTCTCTTTTTAGAAAGGATATTCAAAAGCTCAAGACTGCACAGAAAGAAGCTACTAAGCTACTAAATGATCTTGAATTTGTGTCATGTAAAGTTGATATAAGTAACTGGGGATTTAAACGTGTAGAAGAGAAGACTTAGGGAAATCATATTAGATGATTGCTTATATTAGGAGAGGTATTGGAAAGAGGTATTATTAGACTTTTCAGAGAATAGTATTGGGAGCAATGGGCAAAAGTTGCTAAGTGGCAGAAATAAAAAAATATGTATGTGTGTGTATTTATAATATATATGTACATTTACAAACATATCGTTACACACATACATACTTGTGTATGTGCATAATTAACATATGGACCTTCTCAGGAGCTTCCTCCCTCCTTTCCTGCCACCTCTTCTCCATTGGAAATTTCCATTCAAAAGTGAGATGACTACTTTGGGTCTATGCTTTAGAAGAAATGTGTGTTCAGGTATAGGTAATACTAGATAATCTTTGAAGTCTATTTTTGACTCTGAGGTGTTTTAATAATAAAATTCAATATTTATATTAAAATTCTAATTTTAAAAGTGCTTCACATTTTACAATGCTGTATGGTAGATAGTGGAAGCATTATTACCCCACTTTTAAGGGGTGAGACAGCCTATAAAGTGACATCCTCAGAGTCAAATAGCTACTAAGTATCAGATGGAAGATTTGACCCTCCATCATCACATTCCTAAGTTCAGTGCTTTCCCTTCTCCCCTCTCCCTTCCCCTTCACCCAGTATACCAGAATATTGTGCAGGATACATAACTTGAATAGTCTCACATCATTTCAATCTATCCTGTACTTATTTGTGAAAGAGATTTTCCTAAAGTATAGATCTGACAACCCTCTCACTTAGCCCCCCACCCCCACCTCTTCAAAATATTTCAGTGGCCCACTATTACTTCTAGGGTCAAATATGAAATTATCTTGTTGGTTTTCCACATCCTTTAAAATTTCACTCCTTTTGGGAGGCCAGGTGGCGCAGTGAGTAAGAGTGCCAGCCCCAGAGTCGGGAGACCTGGGATCGAGTCCAGGCTCAGATACTTAGCACCACACCCAGAAATAACTGGCTGTGTAACCTTGAGCAAGTTACTTAACCCCGATTGCTTTAAAAAAAAATTACTCCTTATTTCTCTAGTCTTCTTACACTTTACTTCCATGATTACTTATTCTATGACCTAGTTGTTCTTTGCCCAAAGTGTTCCATATCCCAATTCTGATGTATTTGCATTGGCTGGAAATTTGTCTCTCTTTACCTCTGAGTTGACTTTTGTGGCTTCCTTTAAGACATTTCATTTTTTACTATCCACATTATTCAAGAGGGCTTTTCTGTTCTCTATCAACTCTTGCACCCTAGGGCCTTCTCTCTAAGATTACTTTTCATATAGTTCTTAATATAATGCCTGACACACAGTAAATGCTTAATAAATGCTTATTAAATGTTGACAGATATTGCACATAGCAGGTACTCAGTAGCTATACCAGTCAGAATATTACAGAGATATGATAAAGATCAATTATACACAGTAAAATTTCAACAGTACTCATGAAAATAGTAATAAAAGTAATAATAATTATATAAATATTTTATTGGTATTTGATGCGATAGAAATTGTTACTTGAAGGTGAAAATGTATAAACTAAAAAGAAATGAGAACTAACAGAATAAACATTAAAAAAAATTCTTTTGGGATAGGAAAATAAAGCCCAACAACATGTTACTGGAATAATGACAAAATTAGTACATTAGGGAGAAAGAATGCAGTTTGGGAATACCCAAGGGTAATTCTGTGGTTTAAATAAAACTGTTATTGCTACTCAAACAGTCACTTTAGAGCCCACTAGAGTCTCAAGTTATAGTATGTTTACATATAAAATATGAACTAGGAGAGAAACAAGAAAAGAATTTTCCATTTGGAAATAGTCAGGGATCATAATGATAATAATATGGATAAATTAACATTATATAGACTTTAATTTTCTTTTCGTGTTGTCAGTGACAATTAACTGTCTAAAAATCCTTGCAACGAAGTTAATGATCCCATTATTTGGGAAGTATACTAGGTCTATGTCCATGTAATAGCATCTCCCTCATAATACATGCATGTATACACACATGTGTGGATACACACATATGCATGTATACATGTATGCATGTACATACATATGTGTATGTGTATGCTTGTGTGCCCACATATGTATATTATGAGGAAAACTTTGTGCATAGAGTTAAGGCCTAGAACATCTATTCAGATTTATTAGAACAACATTTCATTTCATTCATATAAGAATGAGGGTAATGGGGGATGACTAAAAAAATTACTTTTGGGGGACTGGAAATAATTGCCCTCTTCTGAATCACAAATTTTGAATCTGTTATCCTAGGAAATATTTTTTTTAATTTATTCTTTCTCCATTTGCCATCAACCAAAACTGAAACTCTTACACTTTAATCTGAAACTATAAGTGAACTTGATATCTTCTGACTCTTTGGACTTAGTGTTTTGAAGCTCAATATCCTTTAATTAAAATGAGATTTCACTGGAACATAAATGTTTGACTAATTAATTATGTGAAGAAATAAATGGAAAGAAAATACAGAACTGTGATTCATGATAGTATGGTGATATTCGGAATTAATCTGTCAAAACATCAAATATTGCAAAAGTAGTATGGGTGCGATTTATGTTGATACTCAAGACATTGTACTTGGTAATATAGAGAAGATTCCTGCCCAGATGTCAATCAGCAGAAACAATCTAGTATTTTGTTATTTAGCTCTACCCACTGTCAACACCACTAACTTTAAATCACTTTGCCTAGTTACAAAGCTTAATATTTGTTAAGGGAATAATATAACCATGAAATTTTTAAGGTATTGTCTCAATCATCCCTCTTAAAGATTTTCCTTATAATTCCTTAACTACATGCAATGAATGCTTAGGATTGAGGCAGACACTTTGAATAACACAATTGTAGAGAACATAGACTTGAACCCTTGTTGAACTCACAAAATATTTGGGGAAACAAAACAAATTTTGCTATAACCAAAAAACAAATTTAAGATGTTATAAAGTAGGAGAGAGACAGAAATTGGAGTTAAACATGAATCAGAAGTTTATTATTGTTCACTAATTAACTTGCTTATTTACTCATTGTGTATGTATTATGCATGCATTCATTTATGTATGTATGCATGCATTCATTTATTTGAAAAGTATTTTCCACATGCCCTAAATGTTGATTTTTTTTCTTAAGTAAAGTGTATTGAATATAAACTTTTCCAAATCAAGAAGGGAACTCAGAAGTCTCCCAGTATAACTCATTACTTGACACACATATGTTCTCTCCATCATTTCAAACAATTGATCATGCAGACTTTACATGATGACCTCAACTGACTGAGACTTTACCTGCAGTGATAACCGTTCCATTTCTGGCTACCTTTAAGGGTCAGGAAGGTTTCCTTATATTAACCAAGTAAATCCATTGATCTATCATTTAGGTCACATCTCTCTATCTTGTCTACCAGTAGGCTGAGTTTTTGTCAAAGTCTTTGCTGGAAGCCTGTAGCTTGATTTCATTAACAAAGAAAAGTAAGGCTAATCTTTTTTTCTTCGTTATTCCTCTTAAACTATTTGAAGACAGATATAATGCTCCATCTAGGTTTTCCATTCTTTAAACTAAAGATCCCTACTTCCTTCAAACAGTTTCCATGTTGTATGGTTCTTATTCCTTTTATCATTATGATCATTTTCTTCTGGACCTTCTTTATCCTCTAAATCTTTTTTCTAAAATTTGACCTTGAGAACTAAACTCAGTGTTTGAGATATAGTCTGGCCAAAGTTGTGGAAGGTAGCACAATCAATATATAGCCCAAAATTATATTCATATTTTTCTATTGTAGTATCACATGACTGAATCCCATTGATATTGCTATTCATGCAAAGTTAAGTATTGTTTTATTTTTTTTCTAATGAAGTAGAGTGTAGTTATAATTACTCCATCCAGATATCAAGTGAAGGTGTTTTTATGTGTTGGTTAGAGATTCAACAAGACTTCCTTTACTAAATTATAGATTTGTCTGAATTTAGCAATGATATTATATTCATGTTTGCATTCCCAGCATCAGAGATCTTTAGACATAATAAATATTTAACTGAGACAACTGACTTATAGTGTTTCTGCAAAATCTAAGATGATATGACTGCATAAGGATGCAAGTGAATGTATCACCTGATTTCTCCTAAAGGATAGTTTTCAAGTTGTTTCTCTGTGTTGAAACCCTATTGTTGGGCCTTCCCAAGACAGTTCTATTGGCAAATATTGTAGCTTATATGATATTAATGGTTTCTTTTTTCATTAAATCATCAATTGATTGAAAATAAGTTTTCTATTAAGTACCTACCATGTGCCAACCATTTTTCTAACTATAATGCTTAATTTTACCAATTTAAATTTTAGCAGTTTTCCCCTTTTAAGATCATTTAATTTTTTTATCTTACCATTTGAAATATTTTCTTTATATTTTAATCATATTAATGTGGTCTTCCATCTTTGCATTCCTCCATTGATAAAACATGCTAAAAACCCTAGTTCACAGGAAATTAAAGATATTCCATTAGTCAAAAGTATGTGGCTCTAGTCATTCAACTCATTTTTAATCCATCAAACTATATTATCATTTAGACCATATCAATCAGGTCCACAACTACATTGAGAAAAAATTGTCAACTGTTTTGCTGAAATCCAGATATGCCATGCACATAATTCCATGATCAGATAGTCTTATTATTCTCTCAAAAGATGTACCAGTAGTGTGACCCTGAGCTAGTCACTTAACCTCTACCTGAACTTAACCACTCTGCACTTCAATTTTCCCATTTGTAAAATTTGGCTAAATAGCATAGAGTTGCTATGATTGTCAAATGGGATTGGGTTCTTACAGAGTTTTGCAAATCTTCAAGTATTATGTATACAAACTACCAGCTACTATTTTATTATCATTAATCATTATTCTTGTTGCTGTTATTATTATTGTAGTTATTATAAGTGTGCATTATAATTTTAAATGTATTTAATACAGTTTTGCATGTATTTATCAGTAAAAAAATGTGTTCCCACTCTAGGAAGTAAGTTTCTATATGACTGTCTTACTTTTGTATTTATTTGTCCAGTACTTAGCAAAATGTTTGGCACATAGCAGGTACTTATCATATTAATCGTTCTAATTGCTAATAATATTTTCAATATTGTGAGTTATAATCTGCCTCACTTTAGGTTTTATTTTTGCTACACACAAGTAAGTATAAATACACACACACACACCCTAGGTTACTGGACAAAGGCCATACTGGAAAAGGAGTAAATTCAAATTTTGAATTCAGGTGTTCTTAGCATACTTAACTTCTACATGAGCTATAACTATATGTCATCTGTAAAACTAACAAATGTAACTGACAAAGAAGCAGGACTTTTGGTTGTCGTGTTTTCAGATCACTAGAAACTCGTGAAGTAGGTGGGGTGGGAATTATTCCTATTTTAGAAATGTGAAAACAGACTCGGATAGATTAAATGATTCATCCAAAGTCATGTGGTGCATTATTTATGAAGTCAGGATTCTCAGTTCAGCGCTTTTCCCACAGCATATGTAAAAAAGCAGATGAGTAAAGCTTTTAAGGATATACTCAATTCCACAATAAGTAAATTGCTTAGAGACAGAATAAAACAACAGGAAGGACTATGCTCGAGAGCAGAATGAGTTTGGTTCTGAGAGAATTTTTAAAGTTTTTCTTTTCAACAAAGTCTTGAGTTTGAAGAAACTCTTTGATATTTTGGCAAAACCTTTTTATCTTGAAACAGTTTCAGTGTGTGAAAGACAAATAGCCTTTAATATTCACATTATAAATATATTTCTAAGAACACTGATATGAAAGGAAACAATACTGCATCTACAATCTCCATGAAACTGCAAGTTCTGAAATAGAATGTCTATCTTTTCGAGTAAATCACATAGAAGTTGAGCCTTGATTTATGTGGACAGATTGCAGATTACATAGCTTTGCATGCATTTCAGGTAAGTATAACTGAACCCTGTTAGGATATGAGTTTCAGGGGCTAAAGATGAATCTCAGATTTCTGCTTTCCATGCTCAAGCTCTGGGGCTGTATACAACATCCCTGTTCTAAGGCAAGCAAGATTTGAAGGAATGGAAGAGTGAGAAAGATCACAGGGGTGCATAAATCTCGATAACTTATTCAGAACTTAAAGAAACTCAATCCAGTCCCATAAAGCAATGATATGACACTGGAAAAAAATAACATCTGCATGTTGGTATTTTTTTTTATTTTCACACCAGATGCCTTAAAGCCTTAGAGTAATGACTTCAAGGGCATTTTGAAATCTGCAGTGTTTCAGAGATAACTGATCTATTTAAATTTGTTTATCCTACACATGAGGGAAATGAGGATGAGAGAAGTTAAGTGACTTGCAAAGGTCATATAGTCAGAACCTAATCTAGAATTCAAGAATCTCGACTGCCAAAATGTTTATTAGATGCTGTTAAAGAGAAAATGCAAAAGCAAAACAAAACAAAAACCCTTCCACTTTGTTTTGTTTTATAGTCAATACTGAACCTACTAATGGTTGTCGGACTTGAGCCACAGAGTTAAACATTGACACTGTTGCTTAGACCACAGAAAGGTGTTAACAATCTTGTTGCTTCATTTCTAACTTACAACTTAGACTTTTTTGGCTTCCTGATCCAGAATGGGTATTGATCACACAAGCTGGCTTAACTGCTGCATTAAAATGAATGTCCAGGAGGAGGACGCAGAGCCAGGCAGCTTTTGCTTACATATCTGCTGTCGCTTTGGCACCCCTACTGCTGCTGTTACTCCCCTTCAGTGGGCCCCTAGGGCTTAGTGACAGTGATCAGGGCTGTCCCAAGCCAGGAGGAGGAAGCCAAATTTTGTAATGAGAAAACTGAAGTGCTAGAACTGAAGATTACTGTTGTCTGCTCTAAGAGGATAGGACTTTGGTGAATCAAAGCTTGGTTAGTCAACACACTATCGGTAAAAACAGCAGCTTCAGAAAGAAAATAGAGCACTTATCTGGCACCACAGCTAACGAGAGTTGAATTGTTTTGACAATAGTTTGGATTAAATCTAGAGGCAGTTTAAATATATGCATTGGACTTGGAATAGCATTAATCCCAAATATGTAATTATAGGCAAAGGTGACCAGATGTTCCACTTTCACTGATTAATTTGTTGCCTCAATTAAATGTCCTTATGGTTTGATAGTTTTGGTCTAATTTTTTAGTAATTCTACTTATTTTAGCTCAGTATTGTGTTCTAAAGAAAAAATAAGTGTAACTAAATTTCCTAGAAATCACATTTTTCCAAAGTATGTATTCTCTACTCTTTTTACCTATGTAGTGATTAACATAAATTCGAATTTATTTTCTGATAAATAGATGGTTCTAAAGTAGCTGAATGAAAAGGATCTGATTTCTGACAGTAATTAATATTACATACAACAGTTTCTGAAACTATCTATTCATTCATAAACAAATCTACTCAAGTCTTATCTATGTATACCAAAGAAAAATGATTGATATACTGTCACCAATAATCTTGGTAATCCAGGACAGATGCTAAAAAAGGAAAGAATAATAAAAGAGTTCAGTGCTGTGCACATTAATCAAGGTTTCAATTCATAGAATTCACCAGATCCTTAGTGCACGTGGGGGCTGGACTCCTATCAAACAGCATAGAAAATCAATATCTAACTTTTTGGTAAGGGTAGATTCTGATAGGTAGATTTTTAAAAAGCTAATCATAAAAATGTTGTGAGTTTTGTAGTTAGAGTAACTACTCAGTAGACCTTTTTTGAAGTTCTTACTTGGGATTGTATGTTATATAGAACTTCATTTTCCATTGCAGATCTGTAACTGTTCCATAATTCGTTGTCTTTCCTAGGTCACTAGAAGGTGTATGGGAAAGGTAAAAGTGTGGTTTCTCAGAGACTGTCTGCTAAAGTAAGTAAGTCCTTAGGCCTTAGGCCTAAATTTTCTTTTTTTATTAGAAATTATGTGACTTTGAAACTTTAGAAATCTTTCTGTATAATTGCTCTATTCTAGTCAGTTCTTACCATGAAAAAAATAAATTTCTATAGAATTGCAAGAATTGCTGAACAAGACTACTGATAAGGGAGAACAGGCAGTAACATTGGAAAAGAAGCTCAGTCCCTGGTTCCCAGATAAACTCCTAGATAATACTAAAAATAATGAAGAATGGAAGGAGCTGGCAGCAGCAGGTGGATTTGACCAATCAAGGGACAGACAGTAGCCTTGGGACCCTCAAGTCCAGATAAGAATGTATCAAGGGTACACTGAAAGGAGGGGTCCAGTATTCTGAGGTTGTAATACACAGACATAATGGACCTAATGTATTATGTAACAAGATTAGAGCCTCATTAGTAATAATTATGTTAATATTCGTCACCCTTTCTTATTTAACCTAGCTTTAGCTTCTGTATGGCGGCCTCCTCTCTCTTGGTGCTGTCCCAGAGGCTGGACCTCCCTCTTCTCACGAGATTCTAATAAATCTTTCTACCTTCACTTTGAGAGGTCTCTGAGTAGTCAATTTGGGTTAGGGTCTCTGTATCCCACACAAAAGTTAAATGATTTAATTAGGATTACACAGCCAATATTTATTGAAGGTGGAATTCAAACCAAGGTAGTCCTTACTTAGAGGGCAGCTCTCTACCCATGCTATCAGTTGTCTCCAAAATTTGTTGATAATCACTTTTCCATATGTGAGAAACAGCACACAGAGTTCTGTTTCCACAAAAAGATACTTCAGCAAGGTTATTGGAATAGAATAAGGAATGACCTGTAAAACCACAAAGATGGTCATAGTCAAACTGATAAGACAAACTAGTAACTGGTCAGGAATTAGACCAATTGAAACTGGAGTTGTGGTTAAACCACAATATTATGATAAATGAGAATAAGGGGAGGAGAAATGGTTTGATAAAATTGTCTAAAATTGACTATTAAACTCATCTCAGAGTGTACCTATGCATAGGACACTTGATTTGCAAGTTCGTATTAAAGCTTAGCTGACTTCATCAGTGAGTGTTGTTCTTTTCAGAGTGAGCAATTTTCTCGCACGTATTAAAAATGGAAAAAAAAGGTTCATATCCCTTTAATATACTCATATTTATTCATTTATAAATTATTTCTATATTCTACCATATAATTGTGTAAATTTTAAAACTTTAAAAAAACAAAAGCAATTTTAAAAGGATGAGATGAAGAGGAAATAATATTTGATCCTAAAGTAATAGAGAACCAGTGAGGGGAGAGAGAAATGACATGCTCAGCCCTGTGCTTTACGAAAATCATTTTGTTAACTATTAAGGATTGATTGGAGAAGGAAGAGATTTGAGGTAGGAGGTCTGGTGGGTTATAACAAGTGAGCTGTGATAAGTGATGGAACTAGGTTAGTGACTTGTAGCAGCAACCACCCCAGTGTCCCCAGGGTGGCTGCCAATACAGGTTCTTGGATCTGCTTTGATAAAGGAAAGCAACTCAAAATGGGTTAACAAGCTTACTTTAATCAGTCAAACATATATGGCTTACCTAGTTCAGGGGAAAAATGTCAGCACCCCGAACTTCAGAGTATACAAACAGAATTATCAAGACAGAGAAACAGATCAAATAGACAGATTTCCAAACTGTCCAACCATTACATCTATACCAAATCAATATCTGGGTTTTTCAAAGCCAGGGGGCTCTCAACAACAGCTTCCCAGAGTCTTATCTGATCAAATCACAGAACACTTCTCAAAGTGAGCCCCAAAACAAAGCCTCAAATCAGGGTTTATATAGCTTCTCCTGGCTCAGAGAATGTAACAACCTTCTGGACCCACTGGCCAATCAAAAAGTATCTACTGAAAAACAAGCCTCCCACCCCAGGCTCCAGGTGCACTTTAGCCTAGGGGCAGGGAAGATCTTAAAAATTTACATTCCCATTACATGACTCTACAAGTAGAAAGGTAGAGATATTTTAGAGGAATAAAGATACAATTTGACAATGGTTCTGATATGTGGGGTAATGGAAAAGGAGAAATAAAAAGTGAAACCAGTATGTGAACCTGACTGATTGGAAGGATAGTGCTGTCCTCTACAGTAATAGTCAAGTTTGGAACAGGGCTAAGTTTGGGGTAAAATGCTATAAGGCTTGGCTAGTTCTTAACTTGGAGTCTCTGAACTTCTGTAGAAAAAAGATTTTGATAATTATATTCTTTTTTTTTTAAATTGTTTCCTCTGAACTCCTACATATTATATTTCGTACATTTGAAAATTAAATTCTGAGAAAGAATACATAGCTTCACCAGCCAGCCAAATACCAAAAGGTCTTTGAAAGAAAAAAACAAAAAAAGATAAGAACATCTATTATAATGAGATGCAAAATGAGCATTACAATCCCTCAGTGGAGAGGTAAGGCAAATCTGAACAAGAAATAGGAGGCAACATGGGCCAATGCAAGTTAAATCAGAACCATTTTCCTGTCCAGCCCACTAAAAAGACAGCCCAGAACACTGAATTCAAATGTCTTGGAAACAGCAATTTGAACTCCATCTGTATCGTTCCTCTTCCCAAACAGGTCCACTTCTCTCATTACAACTAATAACAACTGCTGACCAATAGCTACTAACAGGTAGATTGTCACTAGAGCCCTGGGGGGTGGCAGCACCCCCCTGAGCACTGCTTGTTCTGCCATCATCACTGTTAAGTTATTATATGAATAAGTAGCTCCTATGAAGAAGGGTCCAGTTACCCCAGCCAACTGCCCAGCAACTGCCATTTACAGGGCAGGCAAAATAGCCTGAAGGATGTAGACATCTACCCAGAGGGAGAGACAGTAGGTAACATGGGCCACGCAAGTCTAACCATGATCAGAACTTTGAATACCACCTGACCTCAGAGCCCAGTGGAGAGAGTTCAGGACCCTGAACCCAGGAGCCTTATAGCAATGCTTCCAGCACAGCATACATAGCCCTTACCCTTCATTAGAAGCAATGTCAATGGAAATATAGACTCACTTCTCCCAAATGGAGTTACAGTCACAACTACTGAAGAGACAGAAGATAATTTTCTTAGCACCAAAGTCCTTAACACTGTCAAATGGTTTAACATTAGAAATCAATGTGATTTTATCAGTGGGAAAGACATTAAAGAGACATTAATATCTGTTTTGCCACTGCATACCATGGACCACCAGCATCTCCATTCAGTTGAAGAGGAAATTTTTAGTATGTTTTCTATTAGAATGAGAGTTTCTGGAGGACAGGGAAACTTTCATTGTTTTGGAAATTTCTTTTACACTGTCAGTCGCCTTACTTCAATGGGATAATTGTGTTCCAGTGCTGCCCAATTATGCCAGTATAGCTATAATGATTCAGGAAAGTACTCTGATATTTCAGGTTTGATAAAGGAATGAATTAAAACACTCATTCTTGAGTTAATAAAAGCAAAATGACTTAGCCATAGTAATGGAAAGATATTTAAAAAGTATATGTATCTAGGACACCACAAGCTACTTTAGTTCAGTGATCTTCGCACTTTTCTCACTAAGTTGCTCATTAAAATTAGTGCAATAGCAGAGGGTGTGAGAGTCTGGAAGCACCTTCCTTTTTCTTTCTGGCACCTTGGCAAGGAGGAAGTGTTGTCAACAGCCAAAACTTTTAGTTGCCTGTACCAATCAGATCTCAAAGACAGTTTCAATATGTTTTAAAGAACAATACATACTATCCTAATTAGACACAATTAGGTAAAATTATTCTATACATAAACTTTTATTAGTCATTTCTTTCTCTTAGTGCAGATAGTATCTTTCTTCCTATGTCTTTTATAGTTAATTTGGGTATTTATAATAGTCAAAATGATGTATCCAGTAAAAGTCAATATTTGTTACGTTAATTTATTTATTTATTTCTCAACATTTACTTCCATAAGTTTTAAATTTTTACCCCTTTGTCCCATCTTCCTCCTTAAGATGGCATATAATCCTGTATAGGTTTTACATATATACATTTGTATTAAACATATTTTCACATTAGTCATGTTGTATAAAATAATTAGAACGAATAACAGTAACCATGAAAGAGAAAGGCACAAAGCAAAACAACAAAAAATGAAAATAGTCTGTTTTGATCTACATTTGGACTACATATTTCTTTTTCTGGATGTGGATGGCCTTTATCAGAGAATCTAGTAAAAAAAATTCTTTCCCAGTTTTCTACTTCCTTCCTAATCTTGGTTGCATTGGCTAAGTTTTTGCACAAATCTTTCAATTTAATGTAATAAAATGATATATTTTGTATTTTATAATGTTCTCTATATTTTGTTTGGTCATAAATTCCTCCATTATTCATAAATCAGATAGATAAATTATTATTTGTTGCCCTAATTTGTTTATATTATCAGCCTTTATATTTAAATTGTGTGCCCCTTTGGGGTTTATTCTGGTGTACAGAGTCAGGCACTGGTCTATATCCAGTTTCTGCCATACTATTTTCCAGTTTTCCTGACAGTTTCTGTCAAATAGTGATACTTTATCCCAGAAAATGGGATATTTGGGTTTCTCAAACAGTAGTTTGCTATAATCATTGATTATTGTATCTGGTGTACCTAATCTAATCCACTGATCAACCCCTCTATTCCTTAGCCAATACCAAGTAGTTTTGATAATTTCTGCTTTAATTTTGAAATCTGATATGACTAGGTCACCTTCCCTAGCATTTCTTTTTATTGATTCCATTGATATTCTGGACCTTTTGTTCTTCCCAATTAATTCTGATTTTTTTTTCTAGATCTGAAATATTTTTTCGTACTTTGATTGGTAAGGTACTGCTTAAATTAACTTAAGTAGAATTGTCATTTCTTTTTCTATTAACTCAGTCTAATCACGAGGAACTGATATTTTTCAGACTACTTAGATCTGATTTTATTTGTGTGAAAAATGTGTTGTAATTGTGTTCATATATTTTCTGTGTTTGTTTTGGCAGATAGACTCCCAAATATTTTACAATGTCTACAGTAATTTTGAATGGAATTTCTCTATTTGTCTCTTTTAAATTAAATTTTATGTTTATTTTTAGTTTATATCATTCATTTCCACAAGATTTTGAGTTGCAAATTTTCTCCCAATTTTTCCCCTAGCCACCACCCCAAAACAGCAATCCCACGTAATACTCCCTCTCGTCTCATTATATTCCTCTCTCACCTCTTAATTTCACCTTTTAAGTATCATCCCTTCCTATTCAATTGGCCCTCTGTCTATGTACACCTGTACACATATATACACAAATTGACATATGTATTCATATGCCTATATATCCTCTTATATAGACAAACATGTATGTATACATACACACATATGTATATATACACATATGTATATGCATTTCTATTCCTTTCAACTATTCTCATACTGAGGAAAGATTCATAAGTTACAATCATCATTTTTCCATGGAGGAATGTAAATAGTTAAAATTTGATAAGTTTCTTATGATTTCTTTTCCCTGTTTACCTTCTCATGCTTCTCTTGCTTCTTGTATCTGAATATCAGATTTTCTATTCAACTCTGGTTTTTTCATCATTAATGCTTGAAAGTCCTCTATTCCATTGAATGACAATATTTTCCCCTGAAACATGATGCTCAGTATTGCTGGGTAGGTGATTCTTGGTTTTAATCCCAGCTCCTTTTACCTCTGGAATATCATATTTCAAGCCCTTTGATCCCTCTGTGTAGAAGCCACCAGATCCTGTGTTATCTTGATTGTGTTTCCACAATATTTAAATTGTTCCTTTCTGTTTGCTTATAATATTTTCTCATTTGATCTGGGAATTCCTGAACCTGGCTGTAATATTCCTAGGAGTTTTCTTTTGGGGATCTTTTTCAGGAGATGATCTGTGAATTCTTTCAACCTCTGTTTTGCTCTCTGGTTTTAAAACATCAGGGCAATTTCCCTTGCGAATTCCTTGAAGGATGATTTCTAGGCTCTTCTTTTTATTGTGGCTTTCAGGTAGTCCAATAATTTTAAAAATTTTCTCCCTGGATATATTTTCCAGGTCAGTGGTTTTCCAATGAGATATTTCACATTGCCTGCTATTATTTTTCATTCTTTTGGACCTGTTTAATAATATCTTGATTTTTCATCAAGTCACTAGCTTCCATTTGCTCCAATCTAATTCTGAAAGAATGATTTTCTTCAGTGAGCTTTTGAGATTCTTTTTCCATCTGGCAAATTTGGCTTTTTAAGGCATTCTTCTCCTCATTGCCTTTTTGAGCCTCTGTTGCCATTTGAGTTAGTCTATTTTTAAGGTGTTATTTTCTTCAGTCTGGTTGTTGAATCTCATTTTAGGATTTTCTTGCATCATTCCCATTTCTCTTCCCAAATTTTCCTCCACTTCTCTTATTTGGTTTTCAAAATCCTTTTTAAATTCCTCTATGCCCTATAAACAGCTCATATTTTTTCTTGGAAGCTTTTGTTTCAGGAGTTCTGACTTAGCTGCCTTCCTCCTGTTCTACACTTTGATCCTTTTTGTACCCAAATAGGAGTCTAAAGTTGGATTACTGTGCCTACTTTGCTTCCTTTGCTTGCCCATGTTGCCACTCAATTACTTCACTTTTAAGCTTTTTGCCACAGTAGACCTCTGATACTAGAGAGAGGAGCTTTGTCCCAATCACTGCTGTTTTCTTAGCTTCCAGAGGTATTAGTGGGCTGCCTTCTCTGAAGTCTCCACATGCTGTGGCAAACTTGTCGTGCACCCCAGGACCTTCACCCTAGACAGTGATCCAGATCCAAGCAGGTTAAAGTAAGAGTGATTACCCTTCAGAGATATGAATTCCCTCCACTAAGTGGATGGTCAGGCCCGCCCTGAGGCTAAAACCTAGGGCTTTTGTGGGTCTGGGCTTGGCTCCCAGAGTGCCATGCCCCCTGCTTCCTGCTGGGCTCTCCTCAGCAGGAGGTTCGCTTCTCTGTGTCATTTTGTGGGTTCTGTAGCTCCAAAGTTTGTTCAGAATCACCTTTTACATGAATTGGATGAGGTGGAACCTGGAGCCCTGTTTCTATTCTGACATCTTGACTCTGCCCTCCTTCCCTCCCCCCTTTTCCTGACTTTTAAAGTGAATCTCTGTTTTTGGAGCTCAATCCCATGCTTCTTCTGCTGGGGGTGAGAAGCCTGGTCTGATTTTGTTTGCTGGCAGCTGAAAGCTATATAAAGCTGTAATTTACCTGCTGCTGAACTAGAGGTGTTTGGTGTGTGATGAGGCCAGGTGAGGTCTTTATGTGTTTACCCTGTGTTACATTGAAGCTGACAGTGTGAGGTGTGGGGGAGTGTTGCTCTGGCTGCTGGAGGTATCCTCTTCCCCAAAAGTTGTACTAGAGCGCGAGTAGGTTCAGCTGCTGGTAGATGCCATCCACTCTGGCGTCTGCCAATTTCCCTGGCTGTCCAAAAGCGCATGTTGGGTCCTGGTATTGGTGGTTGCCTGTTCCTCTACCTGGGGATCAGGATCTCCCACTGTTCTGCTGAGGTTGGGCTTGCTGATGGTTTACTAGAACACCTTCTGTCCTATACTGGTTCCTTCAGTCACATCAAAAAAGACTTTTCCTATTAATCTTCCTAGCCTCCATAGCCAAAAAACTGCTGCATCCCATCTTTCTGCTGGCTCCACTGTTCCAAGATTTTTCCTGGGGCAGCATTTTCTGGTTTTTTCAGGGTTGGTAAGGGAGAATAAGAATGACTTACTCCACCATCTTAGCTCCCCAAAGTACCTGAGGCTAACCAAAATCAATCTTAAAAAAAATTGCTGTTGCAGTATACAGTGGTCTCCTGTTTCTCCTCATTTTGTTCTTCATTTATTTTATGAAAATCTTTCCATGTTTTCCTAAGATCACTGAGCTCATCATTTCTTATAACACAGTAGCATACCATCACAATTATGCACAACTTCTTTAGCTATTCTTCCTTTGCTGGGTATCTTCTAATTGGTTTCAGGTTTTCATTGAGCTTTAATTTCTGTACTCTTGCTTCTCTATGAATTAATTAATAAGTCATAAACAATCCCACGAGCATACTCTATTTTACAAAGTGGGACAATTTCAAACAAAACCAATTATGAAGGTTCTTAGCCTTAAAACTACAAGGGAGTTTACAGGTCATCTAGTCTAAGCCCCTAATTTTACAGAGATATTAAGTCACCCACAATAAGTTATAATTCTAATTTGAATTCAGTATCTCTGTCTCCAGTGATTGCATTCTTTTCATTACATCAAATTACCTTTTGAGGAATAGTTTCATTAATCCTTAGTCTACAAATATAGTTACTAAACTAGGTATCGATTCAGCACATATTTATTAGTTGACTACTATGTACCAGAAAATATGCAGGGTTATAGAGATCAAAAAAATATATCAAATATTCCTGATTATCCAAAAGTTTAAATTTTCTTCTGGGAGAAAAATATGAACACATATATGTGTATGTGTGTGTATAGCTATATCAAGTATATGTTTATGTAGAAATATACATGAATATACATACATGTATGCACAAAATATTTACAAAGTAAATACTAAGTAGATTTCTGTTGGATGAGTGTTGGCAACTAGAAGAATTAGGATTAGCTTCATGAAGAGGGATACTTTAATACAGAGGTAAGAAGGGAATGATTTAAAACAGGGAAATATGTCATGGAAAAACATGAAAGTGGGAGATGAAATGCTATGCTTATTCAGGAAAAGATAGCTCATTTTGGCTGGATTATAGAGTTCATGGTGATGAATCATGTGTAATAAGCTTGCAAAGCCTAGAGACAAATTTTTAAAGGGCTCAAAAGCAAGACAGAATGCATAAACGAATGAATGAGGAGTTACTAAGTGTTTATTACCACTGTACTAAGTATTAGAGATATAAAATGCAAGGAGGAAACACAGTCCTTTTTCTTAGGAAATTTAATTTTTTAATGATATTCTTTGTTTTTTAAAATCATCAATCTTTTTTCTCCTATGTCAGTCCACAAATGGTCAACAAAAGAAAAGAAAAGAAAAGAAAAGAAAAGAAAAGAAATAGAACAATAGAACCATGTACTAAATTAACATAGTCAAGCAAAGAAACTGCTTTGGCCACCTCTAAAGCAATTTGTCTTTCTCAGTCTTTGTTTTTTAGCCATCATCTTTCGTCATCATTAAAATTCTTATGGTTGGAGAACAAAACATAAAAGGAGGTAGGATTGGGGAGAGATACATGTGACATTATTTTTCACTTGGTTATGGATGAGAAAAGCTATCAGATCCCACATTCCCAGTGTTAGAATCAATAAGAAAGGAACTGAGAAGGATGCTAAGTGTACAAGGGAGGGGGAGGGGTAAAGGGAAATAAGTAAGCATTTATATAGCAACTTTCAGGCACGGTGCTAGATGTCTTTTACAAATATCACCTCATTTATTCCTCGCAACAACCCTGTGAAGAAGGTACTATTATTATTTCCAATTTATCTTTTAAGAAATTGAGGCAAACAGAGGTTAAATGACTTGCCCAGGATCACACAGTTAGTAAGTATCTGAAGATGCATTTGAATTCAGGACTTCCTGATTGCAGGCCCAGTGCTCTATCCATTTTTCAACCAGTTTTATGACTTGAAAATTACCAGAAAGATAAAAATATATGGGAGAGTTGGTATTTTTTCTCCTTAGAGACAAGAGGGAACCTCTTCTGGTATCACTTGAATCTCTCAATATTCACAAATGATGTTATGACTGATTTTTCTTCTCTTAAAAATTTGACTTCCATTTAGATCAAGGGTTCTTAATCTTGTGTGTGTGTCATGGACCATTTTGGCAGTCTGGCAAAACATATGGACAATTATGATAATGTTTTAAAATGCATGAAATAAAATACATAAGATTATAAAGGAAATCAATCATATGGAAATAAACATTTGTCTTTTCTTTGACCAAGTTAGTGGACTTCTTGAATTCTATTCTTGGATCCCTAGGTTAAGAACCTCTGTTTAGATTAACACCATTTATGAATGATTTAGGAATTAATTATAGTTAATATTTAGGCAATTAATTAGACATCTTCGTTGGTGAATCAGATTTGTGAATTGGCTACTTCATGCTAGTAAAGTGTCAGTATTAGAATGTTTCTTTCCTTTTTTGCTTTTTGGAGGGGCAAAGGCAGGGCAATTGGGGTTAAGTGACTTACCCAAGGTTACACAGCTAGTGTTAAGTGTCTGAGGTTGGATTTGAACTCAGGTTTTCCTGACTCCAGGCCAGTGCTCTGTTCACTGTGCCACCTAACCTCCTCAGAATTTTTATTTCCAAACAAAAGAAAAGATAAGGATTTAAGACTATTACCAGTAAATTATGTGAATCAGGCTGTCTCCATTCAATAGACTAGGCACAGGAATTTAATACTGATGACACAGTAAAAAATAAGACAACATAAGCAACTGAGGTTTAAAGTCTTTTTGTAATTTTTCCCCTCAGAATGTTCTGTTCCCAGGACTATATGTGCCAATAAAATGGCTATGGAAGTTTAAGCAGATGCCTTCACTTCTATAGAACTATTTGATCATCTGTAAAATGAAGGAGTTAAACTAGTTGACCCCTTATGACTCTTCTTGCTTTAATGTTCTCTAAGTCTATGAATGTAAAGATCTACATTTATCATTAAATCTTATTTTCCAATCAATAGAATTCTGGTTAGCATGTGGTGTATACAAGATTATTTTATTGAAAGAGAAAGGATCTTTGAAATGTAAACAAGACAATTCAAAAACAAATATTTTGTACATTATTGGATGTAAGAATGAGACAGCATCATTTCAGTAAGAATATGGGAAATAATACTGCTAGCTTGTTAGGCTCCCCACCCCTACTCGTAGGCTTAAAATGAGACCTTCATGTAATGTTACAAAATTGAAGATCTGACAAAAATTAATGCAAGTTAGAATAATATTTAGGTATTTTCCCAAAAGAGGAGAGAGAGGTCTATGGTAGTTTTTTTTGTTTTGTTTTTCATTTTGTTTCCATTTTATTTTTAATTTTAAATATAACACCATCAGGGTTAATTCCTAAAATCTACAACTAGGCAACAAAAACAAATGCAAAAAAAAGCATAAGACTTTTTGTATCGGAGGAAAATTAATTTAGATAATTATTTGGAGGGCAAGGATTAAACTGTTCCACCAAAACTCCTAAAATCCCTCAACTCCCATAAAAGATGCCCTTACTCCTCTAACCACCCCTGGGAATCATGAAATATTACAGTCTCCAAAGAAAGGCATAGGTAGTTATAAATGGCCTGTAATATGCTATTAATGAAGCATTAAAAACTAGAACTGATTTTAAAATATTAGCAAAGCAAAGAATTCTGGGGAAAGAAGTAGACATGAAAACATAAACATATATATATATATATGTATGTATATAACATGAAAAAGGGATAAATGAGAGAGTTTATTGGCTCTATTGGTATCCATGCAATTTCAAGAGACCTAGAAATAATCTCTCATTATATGTGATGCATAGTTATTTAAGGTTATTGGGGAGAAATGTACAGGATGTATTTGGATGAGTTTTAATCTGAAATGCTAATTTGGTTTCATTGATGTGGGTATAAGGATACCCACATCAGTGAGATAGAAAATCCATCAAAGAATACCTTGGAAATAAGCAGTTAGCAAACATTTATTGAATTGACTTGAATTCATTGAATTTTCACTTTTAATGTTTAAATAACTCATACCCAGTTAAATAACTGTACACTTAAATTTGGAGAAGGTTTGGGAAATATGTGTTTTCAAACAAGAAATGGAACCCAAAAGGTAGAAAGCACTGGGGAATTCTGTAAACCTCTTGGGAGAGGCATATCCATCAACAGGATTCCAAAGATTATTGCTCATGGATAAAAGGTCAAACTGAAAATAGATTAATTAGCATGCTAAGAAGTCTTCTGTAGCAGATAGCAAATTCTTATTACTGGGGTAGTCATTTAGTAACTTCAGGACTGCTGAGAGTACACAGACAATCAGTGCTATTCAGCATTTACAAAGAATAGAAAAATAAAGTTTTAACTAGGAAAGGAGTGGTAGAGAAAGAGAGGCATCAGTCAAGGGAGAAATGAGGAGTGTTGGGAATGCAAATGAAAGGATCTATTTTCAGAATAAGAACACATTCCTTCTTCAAGGGAAGGAGGCAAGGGGAAGAGATCAAATAATTTTATAATCATGGAAAAATGTCTTTTTAGTCAAAAGAATAGGGTATCTTATCCAAGGACAGCAAGAAATTGTTATAATAGTGTATTCAACCATTTACTTTACTATGCCTTTGCAAAGAGATTGGGAATTAATATTAGGATCCTATGGAGTTGATGGATTTCTATATTGTTGGTTTAACAAGATGTATCATAATGGTTTGGGTTTCTATTTTTTCCCGTACAGAAGCATTATTTAAGTCTTTACATCAATATATAGTCAGTTAGAACTGAATCACATCAGAGAATAGATTTACTTTTTTTTTTTCCTGACAGTATAGTTGTCCATTTATAATTTTGGAAATGGAGAACAAAGGAATCATCACTGCATATCCCTGAACTTTCTAGTAAAGTCTTATGGGAGCATGATAATTTGGATTATTAACAGTTGGGAAGAGCTTCAATTGTTTGTCCAGCCCAATGCTGATTAGGGACTAGTTTGGGGTATTGTCTACCAGTCTACTGACCTGAAATTTGTTACCATCATGCCTAATACATCAAAACTATGTTGCAACCTTCATTTGCCAAAATATACCTATGGTAACTGCAAGCCCCCTACTCCTGGACAAATTCTCAATCACTAGACCTAGAAGAATGAAACACCTTTCCTCACTCTGCCCTGCCAGGGATTGGATTTGGAAATCTCCAAAGGTGTTAAACTCAAGACCCAAGGGTACTGAATGTCCCACAAAATCCCCTAATGCATCCCAAACCACATTAAAACGTAACTGGTAAATATTAAAAAAAAAACAATAAAATGCAATAATTTGTTGATCTCTAAATAAATATGCAACACAAAAAGATCTATTTATATTTGGATTTGATATCCCGGGGTCACCTACTGTCGTGGGTGGAGACATTACTATTCCCAACATCTCTGAGGAAATCAACAATGCCTGATGATTTCATAGGCATCAGGCACACAGAAAACGAATCCTCTTGTTACAAAGAATCAGTACTAGATCCTTAGGTACCACCCCTCCTGCTGCCAGGACCTAAGCAAGTAGCAGAACCTCAGAGGGGAAAACAACAACAACAAAACTCAGAAAAAAAAGAAGCAAACAAAAAACACAAAGCCCTAAGTCTAATCCTCCATGCTCAGGATTTCCTTTGCCTGGGTACTAGCACAGATCTGGAACATAGGAGGCATTCCACAAATTCTTATGAAGTATCAATTATCTCATTTATCTTTGGATGAGGCAAAGAAATTGTCACTAAGTATGGTTACAGTCAGAGCCTTTGGGCAACTTATGATCAGGTATTTATCAATTCAATCTTCTTCTTGTCTAGTGTTTGTGACATCATTTGACAAACATGATTAAACACTTAAGAAAATCAACCTACATACCTATGCTATATAAATCAACCTATATTTATATCTACTTATCAAAGAAGGGAAGAAAATAAGCATTTATATAGCACTGACTTTGTCCCAGACACCGTGCTCAGTTCTTTACAAATATTATTTCATTGGATCTTCACAACAACCCTGTGAGATAGGTGCTGTTTTTATCTCCATTTTACATGTGAGGAAGCACAAGGAAACAGAAGTTATGTGACTTGCCCAGGGTGGTGTAGCTACTAAGTGTCTGAAACTGAATGTCAACTGTGTCTCAACTAATTCCTGGCCCAGTAATCTATCCACTGCTTTACCAAGCTACATAACCAAGAAAACTCACATGTTGAATAGAGATATAATCCTAGTACAATATTCTTATCATGTTAAAAATGTATCTGCCAATTTTTCATATTTTTTTTGGCAAGGAAATCAAGGTTAAGTGACTTGCTGAGTGTCTGAGGCCAGATTTGAACTCCAGGCCTCCTGGTCCCAGACCCAGAGCTCTATGCACTGTGCCACGTAGTTGCACCAATTTTTCATAGGTTAATAAAAGAAGTTGATTAATGTAATTGTTTGACTTCATCTATATCAAAATCTGTCATTTAGTCTTAAAATTATAGAAAACATGATTTTGACTAACTATAGGTGTATTATTGTCTTGCTTTTAGGAATAATAGCAATAACAACAACAACAATAATAATATTAAATAGTAGTAGTAGTAGTAGTAGTAGTAGTAGTAGTAGTAGTAGTAGTAGTAGTAGTAGTAGTAGTAGTAGTAGTCTTAGAGAGGGACTAGGTGGAACTATGTTAGAACCCATAAAATTTGTTTTTTGCTAAAGACCAAGAAGTATAAGATCATTTTCATCTTTCATATTTAAGTCAAAGAATGTTAAGCATATTTTATATGAGCTTAGAGCCAAATTTGAACAAGGTATTCTTCTTTTAGAAATGCCTTCTTCGTGGCAAGGGTAGGAGATTTAGTTTATAACATTCAAATAAGATTTTTTTTTAATTTGTTATTTTGAAGTCCCTTAAAACTCTGCCCAAGGTCAAAGCCAGACTTTGTGTCATCCTGCAAAGATTTAATTTTCCTTCAAATCGGTCTCCCTGAGAACTTTCTCATGGCTCATTCCATTTCTATCCTGGCCTCTGAATAAGGTTAATGGAAGTTTCCTGAATATAAGCAAGATGTTTCCATTAGTAGCTGGTTTCCTCTTTGTCATTGCTGTGACACGACTACTTGTATATTTCTACATTTTTTCATGTTGAGAGTTAATTAAAGAATAAAGACCTGATTTTGAGCTTGTAGAATTATACTTAATTTTGATTTATGTTTTGTTGTTACTATTAATACTGACTTCAATCAATTAATGAGTTCAACAAGCATTTATTAAGGCTTTATTCAAGTGCAAATTGCTTGTCTCTTTCCTTTAAAACATATTCTTTTGCACATTGCTTTTTATAATTCAGGAAGAGAAGATATTTCTTTTTTGTCCACATACATTTTTCCAAATTAATTTTCTCTTCTAATTCCTTATTCCTTTGGATGATTAATTATATTTTCAAGTTCTACTTTGTTAGATTTCATACTTGTTCATATTTGATCTTAGAAGTATAGAATTTTCTTTTACTTCTTCTTTTGGCATAATCTTTGAAGAAGGCAAAAAAATCTGTGTATGTACTCTACTTTCTCTTAAGAGTGACTAGTTTCATCTCTCAAATCACCTCAACGGTGTTGTTTATTTTATATTTACAAGCAGATGGATCACAGAAGACCTCCCCCAGTGGGAAAATAATTCACTTCCCCATTCTGGAATGCACTCTAGTGCTGGCTCCAGTGACAGCATTTCATCCTCTGGCTTAAAGAGCACTAAAGGACATCTAAAACTTTCCCTCAAATCTAGGAGTGATTCTTGGACTACAACAATTTATCTCCTATAAGGGGGTTCTAGTTTTATACCTGATTTCTTCCTCTGCTGTGTGTTGACCAGCAAGCATACTAGGACTTTGACAGATATTTTGGCACCTGTTTTCTTATTGCAGCTAGCAAGGCATTAACATCTGCAAAGAGGAGATTACAGTCATGCATCATATTGATATTTTTTATGTACACTTCTGGTATTGCTTCAAAAATCCCTCCCTTGTGACCTACTCCACGAAGGAGCTAACAAGTCTGCAGGCAACAGACAACCTTGAAACACTTCCACTGGTATTGAAAAGTAATTAATGGTAATGTGTTGCTCTCTCTCTGAGCTTGCTACAGATTTATTTTTTAAAGGCACCTGGCTATGGAACCATGTAGTACTTGGGTTACAGAGAAAAGCTTTCAAAATTCTATTTTCATATTAACTTATTTTCCTAAACTTCACAATCCTTGTTGATCAACAATAAAGCAACTTCCACATAAATAAAGTTATAATTCTTATTTTGGACTAGAGAATGGTTATTTATCCTTCACGGATCAGGGAAATCCCTTTCACAGTGATTCCCTGAGATTGGAATTTAGCTTGATTTCTTGCCATTCATGGAGATTTGGAGATTCATAGGGTTCTTAATGATTCCTCTAATTACTCCGAGGACTTGGCATAATGATCTTCATCTGGAAATACCTTCCTGTTTTGGGATTTGCACTTGTTTATGACTGAAGATTCAGATCTGTGTGATTCTGATTTTAAACTGGATTAAAGGTAACAGAATTTTCTTCATTACATCATAGTCCAAATTGGATTTGGATTGGACAAAACATGAAGAAAAGGGTGCCATCTCCACCAATAGTGACTACTGTCTAAATGCTACTAAGTGATACATAGTCACAAAAGTGCTGTATCAGTATCCCTAAGAGCACGTTTCCTTCCTGATCAGCCCTTATAACCATATTCTAAGAAAACAAATCTTGTGGAGAAGAGGTCAGCCACCCACCACCCTCCTGACAAGAAGCAGGCAAACCAACCTAGCTGGAACAGCAGGGCATTTTGAGGAAGCGAAAAATTGAAACACTGGAACTTCAGTACCATGGTCTTCTCTTAGAAGCAGACAGAGACAGAACAGGATCCTGAACCCTACAACCTTGAGAATGACAATCCTTCCAGCCACTGCCATCATCTGTCATTTTTGGAATTAACCCTGTTGGAGAAGCAATCATGCAACTGCTCCTGCAGGTCTTATAGGCACTGCTACTGATGACCCAGAAAAGAATGTTCTTGCTACCAAAGAGCTTGGCACTATCAAATGTTTCAACGTGAGAAACTAACATGATTTTATCAGTAGAAATGACACTACAGAGGAGGCATTAACCATCTACTTTGTTACTGCAACCTAAGGACCATAAAAACATTTTGTTTTTCTATTTGTGGCTGAAATATTCCATATGCATTGACTCTCCCATTAGAATGTGAGCTACTTAAGAGGAGAGATGGTCTTACTGCTCTATTTGTATCTTCAGAGTTTAGCATGTAAGCAAACATTTAATGAATGCTTATCCATTTACCCTAATGGGTTAAAAATGAGACTTTCTGGTGTTTAAATATAATAATCTCTATTCAGCTCCTTCATGTATATGACGCATTATGGTGTAGAATTGTCTATGAAAGGGCCTCACAATCAAGATCTGTGTTCAAATCCTGCATTTGGCATGTACTGTTTTTGAGAAGTTGAATAAGTCACTTTCTCAATGGTCCAGAAGAGTCAAACTTGAGGCCCACATCCCAAATATAATTTTAAAATGTTTAACAAAATAAATAAAAATGGAATGCAACATAGATAATGTTAATTTATAATTTAAATCAATATCCTGTCCATTTCTATTTGAATTTTACATCACTGGCAACCACCTACATACTATTCAGTATAAAACAAGTGCATTGCTAGATGGTAATACACAATTAGCATTTCCCTAAGAAAATGAAATCACAGGTCTGAAACAAAAGCATGTATGTGATGAATATGACAATATAAAAAATTTCCTCAATGCAGAGTTAGTCACATACCCCCTACACCAATAATCCAAACACTTATTACTGTAGCAGTGAGGAAAACTGTGGCTTTAGTACTAATTCTAACATTATGTGACATTAGGAAAATGACTACAACAAAGAGTTATCATGAGTACTGAATACAAAAAATAAACAACAGTGTATGCTTTGGGGGAAAGATGGAGGAGAAGCATTATGAGCATCAAGTATCCTGCAAACATAAGGCATTTTTATTCAGTATTTTTAATTCTTTTCCACTTTAAGGAAACACTTATGTACTAATCTGGGTCTCCGGACTTAGATCATAAGGTCTGTAAGGACAGGAACTGTATCTAGTGAACATGAATGTTACAACATACCAAGCTAGCTCCACATGCCTTACAATGCACTTTCTGGTCACATATAAAACAGACTGTTATGATTGATCTGATTCTAATCAGCATCTTGTTATTTTTGTGTGCTCTGAATGGTATGGCTCTAGGAATATATATTTGAGTTATATTAAAATTATATTTCTCACTTAGGGCTTTATTTTAGTGTTGTACAAGACAACTTTGGTCTGTTCCTCCCAGAAGGCTGCTTTGTCTGATTCACCTTTATGCTAAATCATGCTGCCTCTTTATGGGGATTCTAGGTCAGGAGTGGAGTAGAGAAAATCTTCATTCTTATTAAGAGACAACTCTTCCTTGCAGTATATATCATATCACAGAAATTTTCAAAATAGGACCACATTTGTCTTAGTCATTTATTTAAAGGTAAGAAACAATAATTCATATTGCTGGCACAATATTTAGATGAAATATCTCCATTAAGTTTCTGTAAATGCCAACATTTAAGTAAACAAAAATTATATTAAAAAGCAAAAGGATAACAACATGATTTTAAGAATTCTTTATCAATTAACTAACCTTACTAATAATATAATATTATGCCATTAGAAGAGCGGGTTAGACTTTCTAGAGGCAGTGTATGGGGGCGATGTCATCCACTTAGCACATGACCAATCTTTTCAGGAGCATTGCCAGATAAACTAGATGGTTACAATTGGCTACAGAGTCACACTCTTCCCCCTCTCCCGCCAAAAGGAAACCCAGAGGTCTTAATTTTTTACTTTTTTCCCCAACAGAAAAAAAAATAGAATTGAATTGTAATTAACAATATGAAAACAAATTGTTTTCTAATAATTCTTTTAGATATTGATTGTTGGTCATTAAAAAAAAAAACATTTTCTCCCAGAGGAATAACCTTATAAATGGTGTCTGGGCACCCACACAAACCTGGTTAGGCCAGAATGCTACTGAAATCCAGTGGTTATAAAACTACAATTATTGAATTCTAGAGATAGACACTTAGAGAGATTCGAGGGTATTTCGTTCTTGAGGAAATTGAGGTCCCAAACTGGATAAGTGATCTGACCACTGATTGCAATGGAAATGCAAATTTAAAAATCTTCCCTGCCCCTAGGACCATTGCTAGGCTTAAGAGACTCTGAGAACCTTCCTTGTTTTGAAAATATACTCTGACACCTAATAGACTGAATGTTGTCACATGGAGCCTATGGTAGGAGGCTTGGTTTTCAGGAATGCCCACACCTTGATGCTGTGTGATTGACCAGTAGGTCAAGAGGGTGGTTACATTCTCTGACCCAGGAGAAGGCTATATAATTCCTCATGTGAGGCTTTGCTTTGGGGCTCACTTTGAGAAGTGTTGTGTGATTTGACCAGATGAGACTCTGGGCAGCCATTGAGAGCCCGCTGGCTTTGAAAACCCAGATGTTGTTGCTTCCCTCTCTGCTAACTGACTAGGTATAGATGTAATGTTTGGACAGTTGGAGGCCTGTCTGCTTGAAATATTTCTGTTTGCTTGTAACCTCTGTATACTCTGAAGTTTGGGGTGCTGATCTTTTTCCCCTGAACTAGGTAAACGATATATGTTTGATTGATTAAAGTAAGCTTGTTAACCCATTTTGAGTTACTTTCCTTTAGAAAAGCAGATCTAAGAACCTGTGTTGGCAGCTACCCTGAGGAAGCTGGGGTGCTTGCTGCTGCACTGATCAAGGAGCTAATAGTCAAATCCAAATAATTTACCTAGAGTAGAGGAATAAAGAGGTATAATTGTGTAACAGGCAAGATCAAGAATGGGAAATCAGTAAAGATAAGGAGAAACACCCAAGTATTTCAGATAAATAGGGGAAAAGGATGAAATCTACAATATTCTTATAAGATAGGAATCATAATACTAATTTAGGAAAATGAATAAATGGATATCAAGAAATTTGCAAAGGACTTGCCCAACAAAGATTCGGCATCGTAGGCAAAGGAGGTTTATATATATATATATATATATATATATATATATATATATATATAAACAAAGGGATGAAGCAACAGTCACAGAAATGGAGATCAATTTTGATTTGAAAGCTTTGTGAGGGGTAGTCTCTATATTTCCTCTTATTCATAGTGAGAATTACATTTATTTGAGCCAGTAGGGTGAGACAAATAAATAAACCTGGCTAAATATGAGAAGAAGAGGTGGCATGATTTAACATATAGATTTCTGTCCTCGGATTCACAAAGACCTGGATTCAAATTCTGCTTCCATTTAGATACAAATGAGAAAGTATTCACATTGTATAGATCTGTGAGGCTCAGTGTGTATAAAATGGGGATTATTAAAACTACAATGTCTATCTTCCAGGGGGTATTGTGAGGTTCAAATGAAATAGTCTGTGTGAAGTGTTTTATTAATCTTAAAGGACTATACATATCAATCATTGTTGATGAGATGATGATGATGATGATGATGGTGTGGTGGTGGTTGTGATGGTGGCAGACAATGAATCAGTTTGGTAATTGAGAACGAGAGAAACATGTTGCCTGAAATAGAATAAACTGAGCTGTTGATTGTAAAAACAAACAAAAAGAAAATAAAATGGAGCACATTGTGTGTAATATACCTCAAAAGAGGAAGAAAGGAACAAGTAGAGTATCGTTGTCATCTTTATAATCAGCATTTCTATTTAACCTTATGATTTGCAAATTGCTTTGCGTGGATTATTTTACTTGATCCTGATAACATTCTTGAAAAGTTGATAATAGATATATTAAGTCAAGCCATCACATAAAGCTGTTGAACCAAGACAACTTATTTTTCATCGTTAGCAAGAAAAAAAAAAGTAGACTATTTTCTACTTTTTTGTAGAATGGGTAGAAGGAAGTAGGAAAAATATGCTGCTATCCATATATATTTACATGATATTAATAATTTTTGCAATAACTCAAGGAATACCTTTAATATGTTCAGTTATTGATTTTGGTGCTAATGGAGTTCTCAATATGGATCTTTTTTTTTCTTTTTAAGTAAATATCGTCATATGATAAAGAATTTCCAAGGATGCATCTTCAGGGATCAAGACACACAGCTAGCCCTGTAACCAGTTTAGTGACTTTAAAGTCTGATCCCTCTAATGGTACTCTCTTCCTAAAGAAATATGTGATTCTTTATGTGAAAGAGAATTTCCTCCTTCACTATAATTTTATACTTCAATATAAATACACTTGATATATAAAATATGAATTTATTAAATGGCATATTGGATAATTATTAATGTAAGAAAACAATTATTTTTATAATTCATTTGGATGAAATTGCCTTCAATAGCAATTTTACTTGATACTTTAATAGAGCAATGTTTTTATCTTTATATGTACTTCTACAGATTGACACTATTCCATATCTTCTCATCCTATAAAATTCTCTTCAGTTTACATGCATTTTCCATATAGTCTTATCCAACATATGATAGGCCTTAATTTTTGTTAATTTAGTTCCTCAGTAAAACAATATGCTACTCAGACTTTGCTTTTTCAGGACAATGTCTATTAAAAAATCCATTGTGCATTGATCACTACATGTACAAAAAAGCATATGGAGGTCCTGGTGTGGGTATCCCTTCTACCAATGGAAATCACGGAGGAATTTAACATAATAGGTAAGTTCTAGGGAAGTAGTAGTGACATAGAGATTGAGTGAAGTTATCTGAGATAACCCAACTAAATAATAAATGTCAAAAGTGGGATTTAAAAGTAGATCTACAAGAATACAAGCCTAATATTCTACCAATTACAAGATGTTGCCTCTTCAATTGTGCATTTATATGTACCATAACATTTTATGTACTTCATTATTTTCCAGGATCTATAATTTTGTCACTGTAGGTTTCTGATCAATGCAGTTGACAGCACCTTTAATAACAAATTACACACACTTTAAGAAGTCCTGTGACTGAAATAATGCAGGACCTAGCAGTCACCTAGTGTTAAATCTCAGAAATCAGACTGTCCCTGGAATGGCAGTCATAGAGTCTATCACTAGGCCTATATTTGAATCCTTACTGTAATTGCAAAACCTTCTAGAGTTTGTATTCCTGTGGAAAAAATATTTTAGAACCTACAGTTATCACCATGCCAAAATGAGATGTTACAGTAGGTCTTTAGCAGAGGAATATTGATATAAACATTTTAGAAATTAAAATCTTTCAGAAGAACATGTGCAATATGACCATAAAAGAATGCTTGAGTGCCAAAGATGAAGTATTCATCTGTGAAACTGACATAATTTTACATAAATGATCAGTTTGGTTCATCTCTAAACATTTGAATTCAAGCCTAATTTAACTGAAAAACATAGGAAAGGAAAAGAGAATCAAGGTGGTGAAGTAAAACAGGAAACTCACTTGAACTCTTCCCCAAGCCCCTTGATATACCTTTAAATAATGACTAAAGAAATTCTAGAGCAGCAGAACACACAGAAAGACAGAGTGAAACAATTTTCTATCCCAATACAGCTTAGAAGATTGAAAAGAAAGATCTTATGCACTAGGGTGATAGTGGAGCACAATTCAGGACAGGCTGTGCCAGTGCAGACCTGGCTACAGAAAACCAGGAACAGGCCTTGGAGTGACTGAATCAGTGGCATTAGTAGTGGTTTTCAGATCTCTCAGTCTACAGATAAGGGGATTGGACAATAGGTCATAAGGAGATTTGCAGGGGTCGCTTTGCTGGCACTAGGGGCAGGAATCTGTTTCATTATCTATATTTGCATTTAAGTCACAGTCCTAGGTTTTAGTCCCAATACAAAGAGGAGCACTAGCTGACCAGAGCTTGTGGCCACAGGGGAATAGGGATCCTGGTCACGGTTCCAGAGTTGAAAAGAGTGTGGTCACTCGTAAACCAGCACACAGAACAGGAAAGTATTAAACATACCTTTCCCTAGATTATTCTATGTTGGAAGAACCAAAAATCTACATGTCCCCAGAATTACCTCTGAAAACATCTACACAAGAAATCTAAATCTTGGGACAGTGCCCACTTGACTTGGGAAGCCAGAGTTTGGAAAATAAGCAAATAGGAAAAAAAAGAGTCAACAGCTTGGTGAAAGGAAAAAAAAATTAAAGAAAACAGTACCTAAAAAAAAAAACAGAATATATGAAATGGTGAAAGAGGCAAAAAAAATCCAATGAAGATAAGAATGCCTTAAAGAATGGGCGTGGCCAAATGGAAAAAAAGACACACAAAAATTCATGGAAATTGAAAGAGTCCAGAGATCACCTCATGAAAAAGATCCCAAAATGAAAATTCCCAGGAATATTAAGGCCAAATTCCATACCTCCCAGGTCATGTAGAAAATATTGCAAATATTACAAGAAAGAAGCAATTCAAGTATCACAGAGCTACACTCAGGATAACATAAGATTCAGAAAATTCTATTTTGAAAGATCAGAGGGTTTAAATTTGATATTTCAGAGGGCAAAAGTGCTAGGATTGCAACCAAGATCACCTACCCCCCCCCAAAAAAAAACCTCAGTATAATCCATTAAAGGAAAAAATAGTATTCAATGAAAGAGAGGACTTTCAAGTATTACTGATGAAAATAGTAGAGCTGAATAAAAAGTTTGACTTTCACAAAGATGATGAAAAGAGAAGCATAAAAGGGTAAATAAGAAAGTGAAAAGCATAGAGGATTTGACAAGATTAAACTCTTCATATTCCTACATGGGGAAATTATATTTGTAACTCCTATAAACTTTCTCATTATTAGGACAATTAGAAGAATATATATATATAGATATAGATATAGATATAGATATAGATATATAGACATAAAGTAGGAGTGAGAATTGAATGTGGTGGTATGATTATATAAAAGAGAAAATTAAGGGATGAAAAAGAAGAATGTACTGAGAGAAGGGGAAAGGGAGAAGTAGAATAAGTTATATTATCTGACATAATAGGCATGAAAGAGATTTTACAGAGGAGCGGGTAATGGAGGGAGGATAAGGGGAACATATGAACCTTACTATTGTTGCAATTAAGTCAAAGAAGAAGTAATATACACTCTCATTTGGGTGTAGAAATCTATCTTAACACATAGGAAAGTAGAAAGGGAAGGAGATAAAATAACAGGAGAGAGGGAAAGCTGATAGAAGGGAGGGCAGTTTGGGTTAGGTAAAAGTCAAAAGCAAAACACTTTTGAGAATGGACAGGGTAAAGGAGAGAGAGAATAGGATAACGAGGAAGAAAATTGGATAGAGGGAAATATAGAGCTGGTAATCATTCCTGTGGGGAAAAACGTTTTTACAGTGAGTTTCTCTGATAAAGACTTCAATTTTCAAATATTGAAAACTGAGCGAAATTTATGGAAAGAAAAAAATCATTCCTCAATTAATAAATGGTCAAAGATAGATATGAATAGTTTTCATATAAAGTAATCAAAACTATCTATAGAAAATGTTTTAAATCACTATTGATTAGTTAAAGGCAAATTAAAACATCTCTGAGCTTCTACCTCTTGCCTGTAAGATTGGCTAACATTACAGAAAAAGAAAATGACAAATGTTGGAGGGCATGTGGGAAAATTAAAACACTAATGTACTCTTGATGAAATTGTATACTACTTCAATAATTCTGGAGAGCAATTTGGGACTATGCGCAAAGGGCTATAAAACTATTCGTACTCTCTGATCAATTGATACCAATACTACATCTCTACTGAAAAGAGATTGTAAAAAAGAAAAGGATCTATGTGTACAAAAATATCTATAGTAGCTCTTTGAGTCATGGCAAAGAATTGTAAATGGGGGAATGTTGATCAATTGAGGTGAAAAAGTTGTATATGATTGTGATGTAATACTATCATGCTTTAAAAAATGATGAGCAGGAGCTTTCAGAAAAAATCAAACAAACAAACATGCAAAGACATATATGAACGGATGCAAACTGAAATGAACAGAAGCTGGAGAATATTGTACAAAGTAACAGCAATAGTGTAAGATGATCTAATATGAATAACTTAGCTATCCTCAGCAATGAAATGATCCAAGACAATTCTATAGGATTTATGATGAAAGATGCTCTCCATCTCTACAGAAAGAACTGATAGTGTCTGAATTCAGATTGAAGATACCTTTTTCTTAATTTTTATTTTTTTTTGGCTTTTTTCCTGTGTTTTGTTTCACAGAATGGCTTATGTGGAAATGCATTTTGCATGACTACAAATGTATAGCCTATGCCAAATTGATTGCCTTCTCACTGAGGAGTTGAGGAGGGCAGGAAGAGAATTTGGAACTCTAAATTTGAAAAAATAAAAACTAAAGTTGTTTTTAAATGTGATTTGGAAATATAAATTATTAAATAAAAAGCATCGGAAGATTTATGTGTTCCATTATAGCATACTATATCATATACATTCATTTATCTGTTCAGTCAACTTTTTTTACATCTTCTATCCACAAACCATAACAGTTAATCTGGTGGGTAGCAAGATAATAAGATGAGGTTCCTTCTAACAATCGACTTACAAACTAGTACGTAAAATAAAATGTGTGCCTTTATAGCTATTTGAGAGCAGGGTCTATGTCAATTTAATCTTATCTCCAATGACCAGCATACTAATATATGCACCTGAGAATCTTAAAAAAACATTTATTAAACAA
Source organism: Petaurus breviceps papuanus (assembly GCF_028583685.1). NCBI lineage: Eukaryota > Metazoa > Chordata > Mammalia > Diprotodontia > Petauridae > Petaurus > Petaurus breviceps. The sequence continues at coordinate 951,358 of NW_027186315.1, read as the reverse complement.
TTCTATTCAATGAGAATTAAGTGAAGTAAAAAATACTAAGTACAAAGTACAAAGAACCATAATATGTAGACTTAAAAAGGTCTAAGATCATTCAGCACAGTCTCCTCTTTAAACAGCCTAGGGAAACTGACCAAAAGAGGAGAAGAAACCTGGGTCAATATTGAAGCCAGAACTAGATCCCAGGTTTCCATCCTACTGCAAGGTTACTCCTTCCTATTCCCTAGCAAATTAATTCTCAAATTCTAAAGTTCACTATTTTAGATAAGTGAAGGTTTACTTTCATTTGAGATACTTATAAGAGCACAGATTTAAAGTAGAAAGAAATCTCAGGGACTATCCAGTCCAAACCTCTCATCATATAGTCAAGAAGAGATTGTCTTGAGAAACAAAACAATATATAGTACATGTGACCAATTACTCATATAGCATTAAGAATAAATGACCCTGAATTATTTCATAAAATTTGAACACTAATTTTTCATTTGCTTTCTTTTTTTTTTATTTTATTCAAGTCTTTTTGCACAAAATGACTAACATGGAAATGTTTTTATGTAATTGTACATGTATAATGACCCTGAATTATTTCATAAAATTTAAACACTCATTTTTCATTTGCTTTCTTTTTTATTTTATTCAAGTCTTTTTGCACAAAATGAATATATGGAAATGTTTTTATGTAATTGTACATAAAATTCTATTTCTAATTGCTTTGAATCTCTGGGAGGGGGAAGGGAAAGGAGGAAGGGATAGAATTTGCAACTCAAAACTTCAAAAAATGTTAAAAATTAGAAAAACTACAAAAAGTTTTTACTTGAATTTTCTTTACTTCTGACTAGAGAATGTGATATTTCTTAGGTTTCATCTTTGAATCCTAGTAATAATGAAAGTTTAACCAAGCACTTTCCTTAGAACAACCTAATTTGGTAAGTATCTAAAAAAATTTTATACTTATTTTTAAAGATGTGGAATATGAACCTTGGAAAGGTTAGGTAACTCACTTGAAGTCACACAGCCATAAAATTTTAGATTCAAAATAAAATATATATTGCCTTTAAAATACATATCTTCCATGTCATTGTTTTTTTAAATCAAAACAAGCTTAAAGAAATATCTGATGTCTATACAAGTGACTATTTTATTAATTAACTGAAATATAGTTATCTGCTAGTTTTTTTGGAGTCAGCTGCAGATAATTTTAATAATCACACAGTCAACTAGAAGAAAGTTGGACAGGCAATTGAAGCGAGAATGGGACTGTTCCTTTCTGAAACTCTATACTTATGGTAGAATACTATGATGGATGAGGGTGTACACTAAGGCCCTTGGAAAGAGAATAAAGACTGAGCCCCTACACCAACCACTAATAGCCCAAACTCGATTGAGGTTGCTAAGTTGGTAGAATGAAATAGGTTTTTATATCACTTGGATTAGTTGTAAGTGACCAATTATAAAATCTACAGTGAAATAGAGGACCCCAAAACTTTCCTACTTTCTTCCTGCCCCTGCATCCTAAAGTCCTCCAGGTGTGACCAGCTATCCTGCTATTATGCCCTCCATACACCTAAGGACTGTCTTCTAATTTGTTGGTATACCTTAAGGATGCCCGAGTCTTAACATGTAACTATATACCCCTATGTTGTCAAAGTCTATCCATCTGCCTTGCAGCTGAATTCACGTATATGTGTTGCCTCTTCTAATTCATTTGAGTTCCTCAAAGTAGAAACTGTTTCATTTCTTCATTTTTTCTTTTCTATTTGTGTCTTCAAACTTGTCACAGTACTTATTACAAATGACACATTTCACAAATGTGTTGTCATTCATTCATTCTCATTGCCATGAGAAAACATAGAATTGGGGAAAATAACCAGCTTTTTACATGCAAGGGAAAGTCTGTTTGATATAAATCATGGGAACTATACTTCAAAAGAAGGCATTAGAAATAAAGATATCAGGCAGAGCCATGATGGAGGAATGGAAGCAGGAACTTCTCTAAGCTCCTCCATGAATTCCGTTACTAAACTTTAAACAGTGAATATGAATGGATTTTACAGTGACAAAATTCATTGGAAGATAGAGTGTGGCAGATTCCCAGGACAGAAAAGTACCCAAGTAGATACTGCAGGGGAAGCATGGAGCACTTGGGGGACTGGACCAATGAGGACCTGAGAGCAGACTACAGCAGAATGAGGAGCCCTAGCCAGTGGACTCACCTGCCCCAAGGGCAATTCACAGCCTTCTTGCCACAGGATGGAGGATGTGTTGGAGCTGGGTAAGAGAAAGTGCAGAGCCCACAGCAGTGACAGCAGCTTTTCCTGGTGCTATCAGCCCACAGCCTGGAAGTTTAAACATCACCTACCTGAACCTCCAGGAGCCAAAATAGTGGAGTAAACCCTAACTGCTCTGATTCCCCTTCCCTGACCCAGAAAACAGAGAGATAAATGTCCCACCCAGAGTAAAATCCTGAAATAGTGGAAACAACCTCAGGCTTGAAATCACTGAGGAAGGGTGTAACTGAAGCAATACTGAGTCTGAATGAAAGGTGGGAGGGATCCCAATAAACCTAACTCAGCAAACCAGCAGGAGCTCCCAAAGCCGAGGGGCCGGGGGGGGGGGGGGGGAGGGTGGAACCCTCACATGCTAACAGTACAAGCCCAGCTGGGCCTTAGCACCATCAGGGAAATCTGCAGACACAAGCTCTCCTGGCTGCCAGCTGCTGAGCTTGCCTAAGCTGTAGTCCAGGGGCACAGAGGCAGAAACCTGAAGTGGCCAGACCACCCCTCCCCCACAGGTTACTGTGTCAGCCTCAGGGTAACATAGCTGAAGCACTGAGATTCCTGGCATTATCCTCAGCCTAGACACCCAGAAGCTATAGCACACAAAATCAACAACCAGGCTCTTAGCTCACAGCCTGAGAAGGAAAGTCAGGAAATAGACAATTGCAATGGGTAACAAGGAAGCTGAAAAAGCAAAAGCAAGAAAAATTATCCTATCTTATGATAGCAAGCAATAAAAACCAAAGAAAGAGGACAACATGGACTCCATACTCACACCTGAGACCACAGAAGGTAATATGAACTGGTCTGAAGACCAAAAATCTTTCTTGAAGGAGCTCAGGAAAGATTTTAAAAGCCAAATTAGAAAGGTAGAAGATAAATTTAAATATATAGTGACCAAATTTGACAAAAAAAAGTTTAACTGAAGAAAACAAATCCTTAAAAAGTAAAAATTAAAAAGTGAAAAGTAACTGGGACAGGAGGTTCAAAATCTAACTGGAGTAAATACATCCCTAAAAATAAAAACTGAACATATGGAAAAGGAGCTTCAAAAACTAACCGAAGAAAATAATTCACTAAAAATTAGAATCAGTCAAATTGAAGCTAAGGACTCTATGATGTATCAAGAAACAGTCAAAGAAAATGTGAATGTTGAAAAATTAGAAGAAAGTGTAAAATATGTCACTGGACAAACAACTGACCTGGAGAACAGATTCAGGAAAGATAAGCTAAGAGTTATTGGTCTACTGGAAAGGCATGATAAAAAAAGCAGCTTGGACAACATCCTGCAAAAGATTGTCAAAGAAAACTGTCCTGAGACCCTAAAATCAGAAGGTAAAGTAGTTATCAAAAAATTCACCAGATTCCTCCTGAAAGAGATCCCAAATTGAAAACTCCAAGAAATATAGTAGCCAAATTCCAGAATTACAAGGTCAAGGAGAAAATACTTCAAGCAGTCAAAAACAAACAATTCAAATATCTTGGAACTACTATCAGAATTACATAGGACCTAGCAGCTTCTACATTAAAAGACTGGAGGAATTGTAATTTGATATTTCATAAGGCAAAAGAGCTAGGAATTCAACCAAGGATCAACTACCCGGCAAAACTTAGCATAATCTTTTAGGCAAGGAGATGGTCATTTAATGAAATAAGGGACTTCCAGACGTTCCTGATGAAAAGCCAGAGCTCAATGAAAAATTTGATTTCCAGTTACAAGACTCAAGAAAGACATAAAAAAGATAAACAAGGAAAACACACACTCACACACACAGACACACATATGGACATAACAGGATTCAATAAAAGCAAACTGTTTACATCCCTATATGAGAAGCAGGTACCTGTCATCATTGAAATTTATATAATTATTCCAACATTTAAAAGAAATCAAACAAACCATCAATGAACTCCCTTGGAAAAAATTTCTAGGGCCAGATGGATTTACTAGCAAATTCTATCAAACATTTAAAGAACAATTGATTCCAATACTCTACAAATAATTTGGGAAAATTGGTGAAGAAGAAGCCCTACCAAATTCTTTTTGTGACACAAATATGATACTGATACATAAATCAGGAAGAGAAAAAATGGAAAAAGAAAATTACAAACCAATTTCCCTCATGAATATAGATGTAAAAAATTAAAATAAAATATTAGCAAAGAGAATACAGCAACATTACAATAATAATATATTTTGATCAGATAGGATGTATTCCAGGAATGCAAGGATGATACCATATGTGGAAAACGATCAGTATAATTGATCATATCAACAAGAAAACTAGGATAAACCATCTGATTATTTCAGTGGATGCAGAAATGGCTTTTGACAAAATACAGTACCAATTTCTATTAAAAATACTAGAAAGTATAGGAATAAATGAAATCTTCCTTAAAATAATAGGTAGCATCTATCTAAAGCCATCAGCAAGTATTATATATAATGGGGATAAACTAGAAAAATCTACAATAAGATCAGGGGTGAAACAAGTATGTCTACTATCACCCCTCTTATTCAATCTGGTACTAGAAATGTTAGCAGTAGCAATTAGAGAAGAAAAAGAAATAAAAGGAATCAAATTAGGCAAAGAAGAGAACAAGCCATCAATCTTTGCTGATGATATGATGATATATGTAGACAATCCTAGAGAATCAAGTAAAAAAACTACTTCAAACAAGGAATAAATTTGGCAAAGTTGCAGGATATAAAATAAACCCACATAAATCCTTGGCATTCCTGTATATGTCTAATGAAATTCAACAGCAAGAGATGGAAAAAGAAGTTCCATTTAAAGTTATCGAAGACACAAAATATTTGAGAATGTACCTGCCAGAACAAACCCAGGACCTACATGAACACAACTACAAACACTTTTCACACAAATAAAGTCAAATCTAACTAATTGGAAAAACATCAATTGCTCATGGCAGGGTGGAGCTAATATAATAAAAATGGCAATTTTACCAAAATTAAATTACATATTTAGTGCCATACAAATCAATCTACCAAAAAAAATTACTTTATAGAGCTAGAAAAAATAGCAACAAAATTCATTTGGAAGAACAAAGGTTCCAGAACATCAAAGGAATTAATGAAAAGAAATGCTAGGGAAGGTGGCCTAGCCATACCATATATTCATCTGTATTATAAAGCAGCAGTAATCAAAACTACTTGGTACTGGCTGAGGAATAGAGTAGTAGATCAATGGAATAGAATGTCTACACAAGTCTCAGCAGTAAATGATAATAGTAATCTACTGTTTGATAAACCCAAAGACCCCAATTGTTGGGATAAGTTCTCACTATTTGACACAAACTGCTAGGAAAACTGGAATATAGCATGGCAGAAACTGGGCATAGACTGTTATCTAACACTATATACAAAAATCAAGTCTAAATTGTCTAGGTATAAAGGCTGATACTGTATGTAATCTGGGAAAACAAGGAATAGTTTACTTGTTAGATTTATGGAGAAGGGAAGACTTTATGACGAAACAAGAATTAGAGAACATTATAAAATGAAAAATGGATAATTTTGAGTACATTAAATTGAAAAGTTTCTGCACAAACAAAGCCAATGTAATCAAGATTATGAAGCAAGTAAAAAATTGGGAAAGAGTTTTTACAACCAGTGCCTCTGATAAAGGCCTCATTTCTAAAATGTACAGAGAATTGAGTCAAATCTATAAGAATACAAGTCATTCTCCTGTTGATAATGGTCAAAGGATATGAATAGGCAGGTTTCAGAAGAAGAAATTAAAGATATCTATAAGCATATGAAAAAAATTTTCTGAATCACTATTGATTAGAGAAATGCAAATCCAAACAACTCTGAGGTACTATAACTCTATGTTCAGATTGGCTAAGATGACAAAACAGGAAAAAGAGAAACACTGGAGAGGATGTGGAAAAATTGGAACACATTGTTGGTGGAGCTGTGAACTGATTCAACCATTTTGGAGAGCAATCTGGAACTATGCCCAAAGGGCTATATATAATTTCATACCTTTTACCCACCAATACTACTTTTAGGGTTGTATCTCAAAGAGATCATAGAAGTGGGAGGAAAACCCATATATACAAAAATATTTATAGCAGCTCTTTTTGTGGTAGCATAGAATTGGAAATTAAGGAGATGCCCATCAATTGGGCAATGGCTAAACAAGTTATCGTATATGAATGTAATGAAATACTATTGTGCTATAAGAAATGAGAGGCAGAGATACTTCATATTTACCTGGAGAGGCTTGTACAAATGGATCCTGAGTGAGAAGAGCAGGACTAGGAGAAATTTGTACACAGTTACAGGCACAACTTATGTGTGACCACCAACTTCAATAGACTGGACTTTTTTTTCATTTTTATCATTATTTATTTCTTTTCTCAACAGATTTTTTTATACATACATAAATTTTTATATATGTTTATATAGAAAGAAAGAAACATTTTTATGACAAATATGCATAGTCAAGCAAACAAATTCTTTAATTTTCCATGACCAAAAAACTATGGTTCCTTCTGTATCTTGAACCCTTCACCTCATTGTCAGGTAGTTGGTAGTATGCTTCATTATTAGTACTCTAAAGCCATGGTGTGAAAGGTGCCCCAAGGGCAAGTCAAACCAAATTAAAGTGTAATTGGGGAATATTTAACAAAATAAATAAAAATTCAACAAATCATAGATCACATTACATTTAAGAATTAAGTCAATATGTTGTCTACTGGGATCCTTATGTATGGATTAGTGACCCCCCCATTTATGAGTTTGACATCACTGTTCTAGAGAGTTCTTAAGTCTTTCAAAGTTGTTTTCTTTATAATGTTATTGTATACATTTTTTTCCCTCCTGGTTCTACTCACTGTACTCAATATCAGTCATAGAAGTCTTCCCAGTTGTTTTTTATTTGTTATGATGCAATAATATTCCATTACATTCATATGCCATAAATTACTCAGCTGTTCCCCAGTTAATGTACAGCTTAGTTTCCAATTTTTAACGATAATAAAAAGAGCTTTTATAAGTAATTTTGTACATTCAGGTTCTTTCCTTCTTACTTTGATCTCTTTGGGATACAAACCTAGTATGAGTTGTTGTATTTGGTCAAGGAAGATGCACAGTTTAATGACTTTGGAGGCATAGTTCCAAATTGATTTACAGAATGGCAAGACCAGTTCAGAACTCCACCAACAGTACATCAATGTGCCTAATTTACTAAAGGTTTCTAACTGTCATTTCTCTTTTTTGTCATCATTGCCAATTTGCCAAGTCAGTCTCAGAATTGGTTTGTATTTTTCTAATTATTAGTGATTTAGAGCTTTTTTACTGTGGTCCTTTTTTTCTTATCAAATGCTTTATTAACTTCTAGTCTACATCATTCATTTTTGCAAGATCCTGAGCCACAAATTTTCTCTCTATTTCTCCCCCCACTCACCATCCCAAAACAGCAATCCTACTGGATATCTCCTTCCTCAAACCTTTCCCCCCATATCTTCTCCCATACTCCCTCCAACCCTCCTGTAGGGCACGGTGGATCTCCCTGTCCCAGTGCCTATACATTTAACTCCCAGTTATTTGCAAAATAATAACAATTATATATATATATATATATATATATATACATATATATATATACATATACACATACATATACATATATAATCACTTGATTTTATAGCCTTGAACTTAGACTGGGCTATTCTTAGCAATGCAAGGTTATAACCCAACTCCAAAAGAGTGATGATGGAAAGAGATGCCAACATTCAGAGAAAGAACTAAAAAGAATAGAATTTGAATGAAGATTGAAGCAAACTACCTGCTCTCTTTCTTTTTCTTTGATTTTGTTTCCTTTTCCCCATTGTTCATTCCATTGGTTATAATCCATCTTTATAACCTGACTAATGCCTAATGTGAAAGTATTTGCAGATCCTATACTTGATTGTATGCTGCCATGGGGTCAGGGGGTGGGGCAGATGAACAGGAGGGAGAGGAAATTTGAAACTCAAGGAATTGTGGAAATGAATCTTGTAAACTAAAAGTAAACATTTTAATAAAGAAAATAAGAAAATGAACTTATTTATAAAATTAAACTAGATGAGTTCTGATTTCCTTTCCAGCTCTAAATCTAAGATAACATGAGATCTTGTTGTTCAGTCTTTTTCAGTCATTTCTGATTCTTCAGTAACACCAGAAGGATGTGTTTTTGAGCTATACCACAGACTGGAAGACAATCAGAAATTGATCTATAGGTAAAAAAATCTTCAGTGTGCTGGAAACTGAAGATAAATATATAGAGATAGGTTGTGGAGAAATAAAGAAAATGGTGCCTAAGACAGAGTTGCAAACACTGCCATCTACTACGTGCAAATGAAGGTATCAGATAGCAAGTATTGTGGCCTACAATTAGAAAAGTCTAGGCAATCACAGTATAGGAAGCTAGCACCAGTATAGAGGAACATACTTTAACTGACTTACTAAAAATGTCTCTGGAGGTGGTTCTTTCTGCTTAAGTAGTGAGAATTCCCACAGAATCCTATAAAAGTCCTTTTCACTTTCAAACACAAAATAAAGCTGTTCATGTTCGCAGCCTTTTGAACTTATGTTGTTGCGGGCGTTTACCCTTACAACAGATCTAGACGACTAGCCCTACGGCCCTCTTACTTACCCATCCCGGGTCTTCGGTCGTCACCGGCCCCTCACGGGGAAAAAACACCAGACAGAAGGCGGAGGAGTGAAGCGGGGTGGTTTATTCTTCAACAGTTACATGGCGGAGAGAGAGAGAGCGCCCTCTCACATGAGAAAATATATAGCGAGTCCGAGCCAATCACATCGCAGTCTTACATTTATGACCTTATATGGTGATCACCCCATGGCCTTATATGGAGATCACCCCATCAAGCTTATACATATTCATTCAAAACAACCATGGCACCGCCCATAAACCCCTCCCCCTCCCCCATCATTATGTGGGGAAGTCTGTGACTATAGAGACCCATGGCAGGAAGGGGAGGTGGTACCAGATAGAACAGCGGATAGATGATCTAACTGGGACCAGGGAATGAGAAGAGATAAATATTCATACTGTCAGGACAGAAAGCTAAACTTATATCTGATATTTTTAAAAATTTATTTTATATTATGTTGTTTTTGCTTTATTCATAGCTAAAGCACCTTAGGACCAATCTCAAATCTATACCTGCTTAAGACTAATTGAGGGGAGGCAGCTAAGAGGCATAGCTGGTAGAGTGCCAAGACTAGAGTCCAGAAGACCTGAGTAAAAATCTGGCCATAGACATTTACTGGCTATGTGACCGTGGGAACATCAATTGACCTTGTTTGCCAGTTTCTTCACCTGTAAAAAAAAAGAAAAATAAAGACATGATATAGAGAAAGGAAATGGCAAACCACTGCAGTATTTTTGCCAAAAAAACCTCAAATGAGGTCACAGAACTCAGATTTGATTGAAATGATACAATAACAACAAAAAGCTTTGTCATAATTTTCTATTCTTTCTTTTAAGATTATAGAAAACAATGGACTGCTATTTATCATTCTCATGATACTTGGTAGCTACCAATCAGGAAAAAAAAAAGATTCATCCACACCACTCATGAGTCAAGAGGAATAAAATAAATATATTTTTTTAAAGAAAAGAAAAGGGGCAGCTAAGTGGTGCAATGAGTTAAGAGCACTGACCCTGGAGTCAGGAGGACCCAGGATCGGTTCCTGCCTCAGATACTTAACACCCACACAAAAAACTGGCCGTGTAACCTTGGGTAAGTTACTTAACCCCAATTGCTTTAAAAAAATGAAAGGAAAGGAAAGGAAAGGAAAGGAAAGGAAAGGAAAGGAAAGGAAAGGAAAGGAAAGGAAAGGAGAGAAAAAATCCTCTATTCCACATCTGAGTTATTGAATTTCTTAAACCTGCATTGCCAAAGTAGCAAAAAAAACCAAAACCCCAAAGTCAAATAGTTACACTTTCAGAGTGGCACATTTGAATGTGTGCTCTCTCTTGTGATTACATGAAAAAAAACATGTAAACAATTCCCTTCATGATATTAAAAAATGGACTCCATGAAACATTGGGGTGATAGCAATGTGAATAAACAGTAAGATTGAAAGATTAAGGATTCATAAGGAATTGAGAATCATCCTAAATGAAACCCATATTATGAGTTTTCATGTATCATATATAACATGTTTTCTTGCCACAACTATGAATAATATCTCCTAAATATTGGGAATGGAACACAGTAGTTTTCACTAACCATGTGCAATTCTATGGGAGTAAGTGGCTAGAACATTTCAGAGAAACTACAAATGATCCTTTTTAAATGCAGTCTGAAAAGATTACTGCAGCCAAACGCCAGGCTAAGGTAGGTGATTCCCTTATCAGAGAGAGACTTTTAAAGTAGCTAGATAAAGTCTCTCTATGACTATTTCTCAAATTCTGATGCATAATTTTCAGCTTTTCCAGTCAAAAGGCAATCACCCAGCATGCAAGATAGTGTGGGGTTAGGTAAAAAAAAAGTACTTTTCAAATGTGAAAAGTAGGGCATCTAAAATATCTTTGGATTAACCAAGAACAGTTGGAAATGGTAATGCTGAAATTGGAGGTGGGGGAGCAAGATAAGGAGAATGGAGCAAGGAGAATGGTAGTCTTTAATAAATGGTAGAGCAGAAGGTAATTCAAGAAAATGGGAGTTGGCTCAGTAAGGCTTGCCCTAAACAGTAGAAAATTTACATGAGGCAAACTTTATTCCAGAGAAGCTAAGGGAACAAGCATTTATTAATTGCCTACTCTGTGCCAGGAACTTTGCTAAATGCTTTGCAAATATCTCATTTGATCTTCAAAAAATTCTGTGACATAGGTGCCACTATTACCCCCTTTTATAGTTGAGGCAGAGATTAAGTGACCTGCCCAGGATCATATTAAGTGACCTCAGTTGAGAACATATAAATATTTGAGCACATTTCTGAACTCAGGAGTTTCTGGCTCCAGGTCTAGTATTCTATCTACTGTGCCAGATAATGCAGATTGACATCTGAAATGGGACTTAAAAGATATCTTTTTGTGACAGAGATACTGCTGAGTAGAAATAGTTCTTACCTTGGCCATCAACCATCTCTCTTAATCTGTACCAATAGAATAGACTTAGAAATTCTGTGCACAGAGGTTGAAGAACAATCTAATTCCCTCCCCTAGCATTCCCTAGGCCACTATTGTGGAAAACACAGCAGAGGAAAAAAAGAAAAGAGTCACAGCATTGCTTCAGTAGCAAATTAAACTTTAATAAGCCTTCTGGAGATTATAACTGGTGACTTTGATTACCATTGATATTTGAGGAAAAGAATATCATCTATACCTTTTTCTGATCTCAAATCAATTAATATTTCAATGGGATTAATAGTCAAAATTTAATGGGGACCAAATCTAACACTTCAGGGAATATCATAAGTAATGTTATATTATGCTGAACTAGTAATGTCTGCAGTAAAGGTATGGAAAATTTGCACAGGTGGATTTGGTAATGAAAAGCATGATAGCAACCAATTCTCAGAACTGCTTTTGTATTTATATCATTAGCACTAGAATTTCGAAGGTGACTGTTAGGACTTGGAAGCTGCTAGAGAGAACAGGAAGATTAGATAAGGATTTAATAGCAACGAGTCCAAGAGAGCTCTGTAGTGATATCAGGGAAAATTTAGACTAGTAACAAACTAGATTAAAAAGTAGGTGGTTATAATCCAAACAGAAATAAGAATTTGTTTTTTAAATTTGGGATGTGGGTTAAGTGGAAGTAAGAACTTAAAAAACTAAGATTGTTCCATTAATGTAATCCCAAAACATAGAATCAATTTCAAAGTAAAATGTTTCACTGTTTTATGCACTTTAGCAACCATTCAAAAATGATGTTAGCCCATCTCTATATTGGAGGACTTGTGTTAACATTTCGTTAACTTTGTCAGCAAGAAGGAAGCATCTTAGAGTGCAGTCAGAAGACGACAAAGGTAATAATGCTCAGGCAACTTGCTAGAGGTTTATACTGGAATTTATTGAGTAGGGTTAGACCTGTGCTTTTGTTATTGTTCACTCTTTTCAGTTACATCCAGCTCCTTGTGACTCCACTTGAGACTTTCTTGGTAAAGATATTGGAGTGGTTTGCTGCTCCCTTCTCCAGCTCATTTTACAGAAGACGAAAGTGAAGCAGGGTTAAGAGACCTGCAGAGGGTCACACAAGTCTAAGTGTCTGAGGTCAAATTTGAATTCAGGTCTTCCTGCCTCCAGGCCTGGTGCTCTATTCTCTGTAATCATTACCCACAATAGTGGGTGTAATAGCAGGAACACTATCACACAGGATAGCCTGCTAGCATAGGTTCCTTGATCTGCTTTTCTGAAGGAAAGACAGCTCTTTTTTTGGTAGAAGACAAGTTTATTTCTTTTATTTGTTTATTGTTAGTTTTTCAAAATTCATTTCCACAAGACTTTGACTTACAGATCTTTCTCCTACACCCCGCTCCAAAATAGTGAGCCTACTGAATACCCCTTCCCCCAATTTGCTCTCTCTTATATCCTTCCTCAACCTCCATCTAACTTTTAAGAAGGACAAGATGAATTTCTATACTCCAATGCCTGTATATCTTATTTCCCAGTTGCAAGTAAAAAACATTTTCTTAAAATTTCTTTAACACATGTTTTTAAAACTTCAATTTCCAGATTCTTTCCCTTCTTCCCTCCTCACCCACCCTCACTTGGAAAAAAAGCAATTCAATATAGGTTGCACATGTGTAGTGGGGGAAAAAACATTTCCATAGTAGTTATATTGTGAAAAACTAACTATATTTCCCTCCATCCTATCCCACCCCCAACTTATTCTATTTTCTCCTTTGATCCTTTCCCTTCTCAACAGTGTTTGCTTCTAACTACCCTCTCCCCCAATCTGCCACTTGAGTGTGTATGTTATCATCTCCTTAAGCCAAATTCAATGAGAGTAAGGTTAACCCATTCCCTTTCACTTTCCTGTTTTTCCTATCCGTTGTAACAATTTTCTCTTGCCTCTTTTATATGAGATAATTTACCCTATTCTGTCTCTCCCTTTCTCCTTTTCCCAATATATTCCTCTCTCAACTCGTAGTTTTATTTTTTAGATATCATCCCTTTCTATTCAACTGATCCTGTGCTTTCTGTCTATGTATACATGTACACACATATACACACACTCACACATATACCTTTTAAATATCCTCATACTGGGAAGTCTCATGAGTTACAATGATCATATTTCCGTGTTTGAATGCAAATAGTTCTATTTTAATAAGTTCCTTATGGATTCTTTTTCCTGTTTACCTTCTCATGCTTCTCATGCTTCTTGTATTTGAAAGTAAAACTTTCTATTCAGCTCTGGTTTTTTCATCAAGAATACTTGAAAGTCCTTTATTTCATTGAATGACTATATTTTCCCCTGAAATCTTATACTCAGTTTTGCTGGGTAGGTGATTCTTGGTTTTATTCCTAGCTCCTTTGACCTCTGTAATGTCATATTTCAAGTCTTTGGATCCCTTAATGTAGACTCTTCTAGATACTATGTTATCCTGATTGTATTTCCACAATACACAATTTTTTTTTCTTCCTGATAGCTTGTAATATTTTCTCCTTGACATGGGATCTCTGGAATCTGGCTATGATATTCCTAGGAGTTTTTTTTGGGGGGGTGGGGGGTTGGAAGAGGCAATCAGAGAATTCTTTCAATTTCTATTTTGCCGTCTGGTTCTAGAATATCAGGGCAATTTTCCTGGAGAATTTCTTGAAGAATGATTTCTAGGCCCTTTTTAGATCATGGCTTTCAGGTAGTACAATAATTTTAAAATTATCTCTCCTGGATCTATTTTCTATGTCAGTGTTCTTTTTCCAATGAGATATTTCCATTATCTTCTATTTTTTCATTTGTTTGGATCTGTTTTATAGTACCTTGATTTCTTATAATATCATTAGCTTCCATTTGCTCCAATCTAATTTTGAAGGAATTATTCTCTTCAGTGAGTTTTAGAAATTCCTCTTCCATCTGGGCAATTTGGACTTTATAAGGCATCGTTCTCCTCATTGTTGTTTTAGTCTTCTTTTGCCATTTGAGTTAGTCTATTTTTTAAGGTGTTGTTGTCTTCAGTATTTTTTTTTTGCGTCTCCTTTAGCAGGCTGTTGATTCATTTTTCCTAATTTTTTTGCATCACTCTCATTTCTCTTCCCAATTTTTCATCCACTTCTCTTACTTTATTTTCAAAATCTTTCTTGAGCTCCTCCATGTCCTATGACCAATTCATATTTTTCTTGGATGCTTTTGATGCAGGAGTTTTGACTTTGCTGACTTCTTCTGGTTCCATGTTTTAATCCTCTTTGTCCACAAAAATTATTCTATGGTCTGATTGTGCTTCCTCTGTTTGCTCATCTTGCTGGACAATTACTTGACTTTTGATCTCTTTGCAACGGTAGAGCTCTGCTTCCAGATTGGAGAGCTTTGTCCCAAACTGCTGGGGTTTTCACAAATGTTGTCAGAGGTCTGAAGAGGATGCCCTCTCTACAGCCACCACAAGCTCTTGTACACTGGAATTTCTCACACCAGGACCACCCCCCAGAACTGTGACCCAGATCCAAGCAGGTCAAAGAGTGATTACCCTCTGAATGGTCACTTGGTCCCCCAAGATCTGAAGGCCAGGAACTCAAGAGACAGCCACACAGCAGCAGCTGCCATGCCTCTGCCACCTCTTGACATGGGGAGAGGGGTTGGACCATCTCCTTCTGTCACCCAGTTCCAACAGAGTTCTCCACTGACTTTTTACTTTCTTTTTGGTGTTTATGGGTTGAGTATTCTGGAAAATTCCACAGCTGCTTCACTCTCCTGAAGTCTGCTCAGGCTGGTATGGGCTGCTGGTCAGGGTTGTCAAGGCTGTGGTGCTGGTTGATGGAAAAACTATTTTTCTTGCTATTAAATGGTATGCCAAAATTAGCACAAATAGTAGAAAATCAGTCCATACTTTGTTGCATCTTAGCTTCAGAGGTGCTTTGAGTGTACAGTCATCTGTGAATAAAAAATGATGCAACCACACTCCCTCACTTTGGTCTTGACTTATAACCTTTTTAAAATGAAGAATTTACCACCACTGTGGTAGCTGATTTTGATTCTGTTTTCATCCTTATTGAAGACACTTTACAACATGGCTGAAAACATCATGCTAAAAGCACTTATTACACCTAAAACACTCATTTAATTCCATTGGTGAGTGAGAAAACACAAGAGCATTGTCCATTATCCAGACCCTGGGCAAGCATGCTGTTATGAAATTGTCATACAATACTGATTAACTTCTATGGGCAATCAAGTTTTAAAATAATTTTTCATAATTCTTCATGACTTTATGATTGACAGTATGAAAGGCCTTGGTCAGATCTCCAAATACTATGTACAGATCTCTGTTCTGCCCCTGGTATTTTTCCTGGAGTTGGCAGGCAGCAAATAGAATAACAACTATTCCTTGGCCCTGTCTGAAGCCTCATGGGCTCTCAGGAAGATAACCATCTTCCAGGTGAAGGATTAGCCTTTTAAGGAGGACTCTGGCAAGATTCTTGACAGTAGTGACCAAGAGAGAGACCTGCCAGTGACTGTCTATTGCCTTTACATTTTTGGAGATGAACAATGAATGTGCCCTTGAATTCTACGGGATAACCTCCTAACACAGAAAACTTCAGTCAGTTTTTATATGAGCAATGGACCTCATACCATGTAAATCTCAGCTGAAATAGAATCAATACCAGGTGCTCTGCAACAAGAGAAGAAAATTGCATTCAAAACCTCTTCTTTGGAAATTTATCTAAAAAGAGATTGACTTCAACCTGAATCAGACCATCAGTAGCTTCAGCATTGATTGATGCTGATCTGTTGGGAACACTATGGAAGTGTTCAGTGTATTTGTCCAGGATCATGTCATTATCACTAATCAATGTGGCTCCATGAGCACTGAGTAGTTAAAATGCATATGTATTTGGCCCATAACTAGCCTTCAGGCCATCAAAAAAGTGCTTTCGATTGTTATTGTAAGCATAAAACTGAATTTCATGTGCCTTCTAACTGAGCCAAGTATCTCCAAGAAAGGAAAAAGAAAGAAAATCTTTTCAAGAAACTAAAAGTCTTGATGAGGGCAACCACAGGCAATCTATGTACAAACAAGTTAGACAAAGGATGAATTAGAGATAATCAACAAAGGGAAAGCACAGCACTAAGGGGAATCAGGAAAGAGTTCTTGCAAAAGATTTTTCCTGTTACTTGAAGTAAGCCAGGAGGTGAAAATAAGGAAGGAGGCAATTCTAGGCATGGGGAATAGCCAGTGAAAATATCTAGAGTAAGTTGATAGAATATTTTGTGAGAAGGATAGCAAGGAAGCCAATGTTACTGGTTCACAGATTATGTGGAAGGTGTGAGGTATAAGAAGATTGGAGAATAGGGGCAAGTGGTTTTTCAGGTCTCTGAAGAACAAACAGAGGTTTTGATGTTTGGTAAGAAGAGAATAGAAGTTATGTAATGAGGGGCAGTTACATTGTCAGGCCTATGTTTTAGGAAGATCAATTTGACAGCTGGGTGGAAAGAGTAGTGGAAAAAGACTTCAGTCAGATAAATCAACCAGCATTATATTGCAGGAATCCTAAAGTTATCTGTTGGGTGCCTCCACCATTATGACAATGTATATTCCCCCATCTTTTGAATATTCAATAGACATTGAGAATGCAGCCATCAGATTGGATATGGCATTGCATGCCAATTAACAGATTATTGAAATGGATTTGAAGCCAGATTCAACAAAGTGGGAGAAAAGGAGTGAAAAGTCAAGGATGATACCTACATTGTAAACCTGGGTAATTCGGAGGATAGTGATATCTTCAATAGTAATAGAGAAGTTAGGAGGAACAGAGGTTTTTGAAGAGGTGGGGATAATGAGTTCATTTTGGACATGTTGAATCTGAAAGACATCCCATTCAAGATGTCCAATAGGCAGTTGGAGATATGAGACTGTAGGTTAGCAGAGAGTTCAGGCATATATAAACAGCTTTAAGAATCATAAGCAATTTTATCAAATAATTGCAATTTGTTTTTTTAAAACTTCCAAACTATTTCACATGTTCACCAGAAGCAAATCAAATGCCTATCTTGCCATTGCCATTAGTACAATTTATTTTTCAAATGTATACATGCAATACATACATATATCTATACATGTGTGTGCACATATACATTTAATGATGGTGAAAATATACTCCAAGGTTCTTTAAATTTCACTTTTTCATAATTATGACTTTTAAATTAATTTTAAAGTTTTTGAAATCATAGTTGATACTTCATATTTCTTCTAAAATGCTCCATGGTTTGACTACATATCTGTTGGAAAATAATTATTAATTGGTTCCTGCATCAAAGGGGCTCAGGCCGAATGTGAGAGTGTGGGAATGATGAGACATGAGCCAGGTGATAAACTGCCTAGGAAGCCCATTTATTTATCTGAGGGTAAAGGTTTATATATTAATAGAAAAAGTGATTACATCTGGTATTCTACCTCCTAGTAGTTTATTCCATTGTGTGCATGTATGATCACTTCTTGGTAATCACACCCTGTTCCCTTGCTAAACAAGGAAAGATGGTGAGCCAATCAACCTGAGCAAAAATTAACCCTCATGAGGAGTGGGGCCTAGGGAAATCCTGACCCAGACTCTGTCCATGACTGGACTAACTCAGTACTGGCCCTCTATAATTAATCTTATAGATTTAGGTGAATATCCCATATATTTTCTATGCCGTACTTTCATCAGAGGTATTAGAAATTTTCCCAAACAGTAATTAAATATACCAAATATTTTTTTTAATGCCTACAGTATCAATGCATTTTGCTGAGCGTTAGGGTATAAGACAAAAATGAAGCAATGCCTGTCCTTAAGAATTTACATGTTTATCAGTATATTTTCTTAAGTTAACTGAATTTATTTTAACTGAGCAATTTAAAAAAAAAAAAAATATATATATATATATATATAACATCTTGATTACCTAGTTTGTCCTTTTTTAAAAAACTCCTATGTCTGCATTTTAAATAAATTCATGTAGAATTTATCATTATAGATGATATAAGATGGTGGTCTAAGTGCATTTTTCCTAGTGTTTCTAAGTTCTCTAGCATTTGTGTAGGATAAAGAACAGTTTACAAAACAATTTGTATTTGTGAGGTTATTGAAAATTATATTGCTGTGTGCTTTTTTTTTTTAGTCTTACTTATCTGTTCTATTATACTTACTGGCATTCTTGTTGTTTAAATGAAGCACCAGATGATTTTGATTATTATTGCTATATAGTGAATTCATTAATTAAGACTTAGTAGTTCAACATCAACTTTTCCTAGCTTTTTAAAATTATATTCTTTAAAATTCTTGATTTATTTTTTCAGTTACATGTTGTTAATTTTTCTTCTAAAATGTAAAGATTTGGTAATTTGATTACTACAGTCCTAAATATGTAGTCTACTTCCTAGTCCAGAGATGTTTTTTTGTTTTCCCTCAATTGACCATCCTCTTTATCCCTTTGCCACCAAAAGCTTAGACTCTGCCTAAGGGATGTTTGTTAGGTACTTTTGTCACATCTTGCCAGGGTCTAGCAATTCATCACATTTTTTCCAAGTCCTTTTTTCTAATTTTAACTTCCTTTTTGTTTCTTTGTTTGATATTTCTTTGCCCATAAGAATATATACTCATTAAGAACAGGGAATATTTTACTGAATGTGTAACATTCCTTCTGACAAGTCTTGGTTTGACTTTCCTAAATTGCCAAATCCCTGGAAATTATATCTTCTGCCTATCCTGACAGAGTTTTTTCCCATTATAATGTTACTTTTAAAGATATTTTCAAAGAGGATAGGAAACACTTAATCTCACTCCTCAACCCCTACAATGGAGCAAAAGTCATGGCAGAATTACTAATTAACTAATGTATAAAATTCTATTTAAAAAAATGATGGGTGCTTTCTTATGTGGCTAGAGCAAGAAGTATCGGGGGAATAGATACAGAAAATATGATGGCCCTCATATGCTTCAAAATCTTGTTTTACCTATGTTTGAATAGCACCTTTTTCTTTGCAAATCCTTTTTATTTTATTAAAACTGCATCTGATAAAACCAATCTTATTACTCACAAGTATCTGTGGTCTCATCTGCCTTTTGTTCTCCCTTATGTCCCTTTGTTTAGGGAATAATGGTATAGAATAGTTTTGGAAATCATACAAGGGAGTGAACTTCCAGACTGGACTGAGATCTCAAACCTCTAGCCTATGATTAGAGAGTCATCTTTCTCTAAATAAGGGAACAATTACAAGCCATTCACATATTTTATGACTGTACTTATGAAGGCACAATTAATATGAATTATGTTCATTTGAAATCAGCCTAGTAAGACCATAAATAATAACTATATTTACACTTGTATTTGCCTCCCCAATGATTAGCAGTCCCTAGGAAATTGAGGAAAAAAAACATTGAATAAATGATTTGTTTATTGTATATCTAAAATAAATTTGTTAATACCCTCATTTAAATATCGGTGTAGATCAACCACAAATAACAAATATATTTCCAATCACTTAGATCTTTTTTATTTGTGAAAAAATATGTTTTGTGGTTTTATTTCCATAAGTTTCTTAAGTCTTTCTAAGGAAATTAATCCCCAACATTTGATGCAATATGTCTTTAATTTAAAATTGATTTTTCTTTCTTTCTTCGAGAATATATAAATGTTCTAATATAGTGTTGACATATATTATATTTTGTTAACAAAACCATTAATTGTCTCAATTTTTTCTTTTATTTTTGCTAATTTTCAAATACCCGTAAATAAGTTAAAATGCTATTCATGGAGCTTTTTCTTCTCCATTTTTCTGCATTATAATGATAATAATAAAAACAATAAAAAATTACAGAATAACTTAGGACTTGTAAATTATTTATACTTGTGATTTGAAATAACAGCTACCTTGTAAGTTAGGTATTACAGATATTGTTTTTTGGATTTTTCAGATAAGAAAATTAGGACTCAGAGAATTTTTGATTTGCCCAAAGTAATGCAGCTAGATCTTGCATATCTTCATCCATTTCTAACATGTTATCCATTAACAGTGTAGACAGTAATCATCTGTGCTTCATCCTAGAACATATGAGAACACTGTCTGTATTAGGAAGATTGCTACCTTGAGTTTTTTAACAAAAGCTTTTGGTCACATTAAAAAAAAGTCACTTTAACCTCTATCTTTCTATTAGTTCTATTATTTTTTTCATTATTTTTCCAATTAGTAAGCATCTATGCTCTTTTCCCCAATTTCCACCAAGGTACTGGAGAAATAAATAAAGAAAGATAAAACAAAAACCCTGATACAAATACATATAATAAAGCAAAAAAAAAAGTACCCCATTCCTCAGGTATTTTAGAGTCCAGATCCAGGTCCACTGTTTTACTTAAGTACCCTGATTAAAAAAAAAATCTCATTGGGGAGGCTAGGTGGTGCAATAAATAGAGCACTGGTTTTGGAGTCAGGGGGACCTGGGTTCAAATCCAGCCTCAGATACTTAAAATACAGAGACACAAAAAACTAGCTGTGACCTTGGGCAAGTCACTTAACCCCAAAAGCTCTCCAAAAAAAGCAATAAAAAATCTCATAAATAAAGAATTGGACTCATATTATGAATATAAAGATGCTTCAACATTAGGAAAACTATTAGCATAATTAAATAAATATTAAATTATTCATATAGGGCAGTGATAACATTGATATGATTTTTTTCTAACAATACTGATCACAGTACATCAACATAGTTTGCCACTCTCATCTATTGGTACTCAATATCTCATCACTGCGTTAAGCCTATCCTAAGATGATGCATACCATCCTCAATTTCCTCTTTTTCCTCTTAATTGTGTACAATTATCAAAGGAGAACATGAGCTCTCTATCTTAACATATAACAGTCTCATCTACTTTTTTAGTCATATCTATGATAACATTCTTTAGTATTTATTTTTTCCACTTAGATCTGCATCTTTTGATACTGTTTCTGTTATGTAATGTTAATGCAATTTGAATTTGAAGACCCCTTTTTGTATTAGCAAGTAGGCAGGTACTTAGCACTTAGTAACTAATCAAATCTCTGTTAAAGAAACAAAGTGTATGAACCTCTGTTCCTGACATGACAGGAAGGGGTTGGCTGAAACAGGAAGTAGCTAATGCTGTGTGTATGTTAGGGAAAGCCCCAGAGAGGAAGGATCAGAATTTCTTGGGACCAGAATCTGGGAGCAGAGCAGCTACAGAAGAGAAATGAGAAT
This sequence comes from Petaurus breviceps papuanus, assembly GCF_028583685.1. NCBI lineage: Eukaryota > Metazoa > Chordata > Mammalia > Diprotodontia > Petauridae > Petaurus > Petaurus breviceps. The sequence goes on along the minus strand of NW_027186315.1, from coordinate 929,688 downwards.
TGGGAATTGAGTCAGAATTTCCTGAGAACTTGGGGTGGTGTAGCTACTTCTGAAGAGGAGCCCAGGAGCTCTACTTCCCCCACATCACCGGCTGGATAAGGTGATTCTTATTTTTTTAAGGAGAAGCAGAAGACTGAGGAAGCATGACCAGGATGCTAAGACATTGTCTGTTTGTGGCTTGGTTGAGCCTTGAATTCCCAGGAATAGTAATTGTGAAGGATTTCAGATGGACTGGACCCTGTGAACTTCAATGTGGATCAGATCTTACACGGAGAGCTGGACAAGGAACTGGGAGCTATCTGCCTTTGAATCCAGGTGACTGTTGGGTGAATTCAGGTAGGAGTTGCCTGCCTCAAGTCATGATGAGTGGGTACTTTCCATGGGTACTGAGTAATGATGAAATTGTAGTTTACTAATGACCTAGGGATCGAGGTCTGTGTATTTTTTTTTTTGCTTTATTAACTTCTGATTTACATGATTCGTTTCTGCCAGATTTTGGGTTACAAATTTTCTCCCCATTTTTCCCCTACCCACCGCCCCAAAATAGCAGTCCCACAGGATATCCCCTCCTCCAATCTGCTCTATCCCATATTTTCTTCCATACCCCTTTTGACTTTTCCAGTGGATCTCTATGCCTCAGTGCCTGTATATCTAATTTCCCAATTACATGGAAAATAGTATTAATAATAGTATATATATATATACATATACATATGCATATATATGCATATATATATATACACACACACATACACATACACACACACATATATATTTGAATATTTGATTTTAAAACTTTGAATTCCAGATTCATTCCCTTCCTCCCTTGTCACCCACCCTTACTAGGAAGATAAGCAGTTCAGTATAGATTGTACATGTGTGGCTAATGCAAAACAATATCATAGTAGATATATTGTAAAACACTAACTATATTTCCCTCCCTCCTATCCCACTTCCCACTTGTTCTATGCTCTTCTCTAATCCTGTCCTTTTCAGAAGTGGATGCTTCCAACTTCCCTCTCCCCCAGCCTGCCTTCCCTTCCATCATCCCCCTCTCATCCCCTTCCCCCCATGCTCCAGGAAGGTGAGACACCCTATTTAATGTGTATTTCATTCCCTCCTCAACCCAAATTCAATGGTGTAACAGCAAGCACCCCAAGCGTCCTCAGGGTTTGCAGCTACCACAGGTTAAAGGTTTTGTTAAAGGAAAGCAACTCAAAATGGGTTAACAAGCTTACTTTAATTAGTCAGACATATATCATTTATCTTGTTCAGGGGAAAAAGGTCAGCACCCCAAACTTCAAAATATACAGACAGAATTATCAAGACATTAACAGATCAAGTAGACAGCTTTCCAAACTGTCCAACCATTACATCCATACCCAGTCAACATCTGGGTTTCCACATCTGGGTTTTTCAAAGCCGGGGGACTCTCAACAACGGCTTCCCAGAATTCAGATCAAATCACAGAACACTTCTCAAAGTGAGTCCCAAAACTACTGAAAAACAAGCCTCCCTCCCCAGGCTTCAGGTGCACTTTAGCCTAGGGGCAGGGAAGGTCTTCCAAATTTACATTCCCATTACAAATGGGAATAAGATTGACCCCTTCCCTTTTGCCTTCCTATTCTTCCCCTCCATTGTAACCATTTCCCCTTGCCTCTTCTATATGAGATAGTTTACCCCATTCTGTCTCTCCCCATCTCCTCTCATTATATTCTTCTCTCACCTCTTAATTTCACCTTTTAAATATCATCCCTCATGTTAAATTGGTCCTGTGCCCTCTATCTATGTATACCTGTTAACATATATATATATACACATTCACATATGTATTCATATGCCCATATACCCTCATATATAGACTTATATATATATTTCTATTCCCTTCAACTAGTGGGAAAAATTTCATAATTTAAAATTTTCATTTTTCCAGGTAGGAATATTAATAGTTCAACTTTGATAAGTTCCTTATGATTTCTTTTCCCTGTTTACGTTCTCATGCTTCTCTTGCTTCTTGTATCTGAATGTCAGATTTTCTATTCAACTCTGTTTTTTTTCAGCAAGAATGCTTGAAAGTCCTCTATTCTACTGAATGACCATATTTTCCCCTAAAACATAATACTCAATTTTGCTGGGTAGGTGACTCTTGGTTTTAATGCCAACTCCTTTGACCTCTGGAAAATCATAGTCCAAGCCCTTCGATCCCTCAGTGTAGAAGCTGTCAAATCCTGGGTTATCCAGATTGTCTTTCTGCAATATTCAAATTGTTTCTTCCAGGCTGCTTGTAATATTCTCTCCTTAATCTGGGAATTCCGGAACCTAGTTATAATATTCCTAGGAGTTTTCTTTTTGAGATCTTTTTCAGGAGGTGATCAGTGGATTATTTCAAACTCTATTTTGTCCTTTGGTACTAAAATATCAGGGCAGTTTTCTTTGAGAACTTCCTGGAGGATGATTTCGAGGTTATTACTTGAATCATGGCTTTCAGTAGTCCAAGAAATTTTAAATTATCTGTCCTGGATCTATTTTCCAGGTCAGTGAATTTTCCCATGAGATAGTTCACATTGCCTTCTATTCTTTCATTTGTTTGAATCTGTTTAACAGCATCTTGATTTCTCATAAAGTCATTAGCTTCCATTTACTGCAATCTAATTCTGAAGCAATGATTCTCCTCATTGAGCTTTTTCTTTTATTTTTTTAAAGCAATTGGGGTTAAGTGACTTGCTCAAGGTTACATGGCCAGTTATTTCTGGGTCTGGTGCTAAGTATCTGAGACCAGATTTGATCTGCAGGTCATCCCAACACTGGGGCCGGTGCTCTTTACTTGCTGTGATCGTTGAGCTTTAGAGATTCTTTTCCCATCTGGCAAATTTGGCTTTTTAAGGCATTCGTCTCCTCGTTGCCTTTTTGAGCCTCTTTGCCATTTGAGTCAGTCTGTTTTTTAAGGTATTATTTTCCTCAGTCAGGCTGTTGACTTTCATTTCATAATTTTCTTACATCGTTCTCATTTCTTTTCCCATTTTTGCCTCCACTTCTCTTATCTGCCTCTTAAGGTCCTCTATGGCTTGTAACCAGATTGTATTTTCCTTTCAAGGTTTTGGTGCAGAGTCCTGACTTCACTGTTTTCCTCCTGTTCCATGCTTTGCTCCTTTTTGTCCCAAAATAGGAGTATAATGTTGGAATCTTCTGTATGCTTTGTTTCCTTTGCCTGCTCATTTTGCCACTGAAATGCTTGACTTTTGGGCTTTTTGCCACAGTAGGACTCTGCTACCAGACAGGGGAGCTTTCGTCCCAAATGCTGGGGTTTTCTCAGCTGCCGGAGGCATTAGATCAGTGCCCTCTCTGAGGTCTTCATGTGCTCTGGCAAGCTGGACACACACCCCAGTACCTCCACCCTAGACTGCAATCCAGATCCAAGCAGGATAAAGCAAGAGTGATTACCCTTCAGACTGGTGATTAGTCCCCCTACACTCTGCAGGCCAGGAGCTGAAGCTGCCATGTGGTGCTGGCAGGCTGTGCTGGTGTCTCAGGGCCTTTTTGTTCCAGCAGTAAAAGCCACCCACTCCCACTTACTGGGTCCCAAAGTCTAGACTGCACTGGCCTCTCACTTTGTCTTTCGCATCTATGTGTTGATAAATCTGGAAATGGCCACAGCTGCTACTGATCTGGAGTCGTTCTGTGTGGTGGCTGGTCAGGCCCACCCTGGGGCTAAAGCCTCGGCATGGGGCTGGGCTCAGCTCCCAGAGCACTGCGCTGGCAGATTCCTGACAGCCTGCCCTGCTGTCCTCAGAGGGAGATTAGCTTGTCTGTGTCATTTTGTGGGTTCTGCAGCTCCAAAATTTGTTTAGAGTCCCCTTTTTCCATGGATTGGGGAAGGTGGAAGCTGGAGCCGAGCAGAGGTTGGGCTTCTACTCCACCATCTTGGCTCTGCCCCAGGTATGTGTATTTTCTAATGATTATACTTAGTGATTAATGATGCTTACTAATTGATTGCTGACTAAGTGATTGATTGAGTTAATTTAGTGTGCCTCATGAGAGGAAGACTTTGACTATTGTACTTTGAGATGACTGTCCTCTTTTCAAAACTTTGTGGCCACTATGGTAAAACCAATGTGACCATTTTAATGATAAGCTGTTGTGAATACTATATCGTGATTTTCTGTGATAAGTTGCAATATTGGGAATGCTGTACCTTGATTTTCTGTGAATGTTTTGCTTTGATTTGTTATTGAATAAATAGAGTGTTTACTACTCTGTGTAAGCAAAACCTTTAAAGCTGTTCATAGTAGCATTCTTTTGGAAAGCTGCTCATGCATGGCATTACACATTATTGTTACAATTTTTCTTGTTCTATATAGTCAATAGTTAACAGATTTAATATCTGATTTTTTCATTTGTTTCTGAATATGTGTAAGGGTTATGGGATTTAAAGATCTTCCATGACCCATTGGACTTACTGACGTAGCAGTACAGGGCAGAGCAAGAAGAAGCGGAAGCCAAACTAGAGTTCATGCGGTGGCGAGCAATGGCGGCGATGGTGACGGCGGCAGCAGCAGCAGAGGCAGTGGCAGCACGAAGCCCTTTTTGGGTCAGCCAGAATTTCTGCTAAGGACTCCTGCTGAGGACTGCCAGGGCCCGGAGCTGCTGGGAGCACGCTTCCTGGACGCTGGGTGGTTGCTGTGAGTGGGGAGAGGAGGACCTTTGCCTGAGGTAGCCTGTTCTGTTTTAAAGGCTTGAGAATGTGGGTACTTTCTACTTTATCTACCTGTGCCAATTGCATAACTATTCTGATGGCTTTCACTTTCTGGTTTTGGGAGTCAGTCTTTTGGTATTTAATAAATTTTCTAGCTCATTCCCCCATATAGCAAGCCTGATATATTTTGTCATGGATAATTACATCAGCATATCTGTAATTTCCATAGGCATTGTGAATATTGCATTGCTGATACATTTGGCTGCCAGGATGGGATCACAAAATGTAAGGCCTCTATTTGGAAGCAGTGAGGCTTTAGAGGGAGAAATGGCTATTCCAGGATGGGAGGATTTGCCTTATTCCTCTCTAGCCAGAGAATGGGCCAAAAGCACAGGGCCCTGTGAAAACTGGGAACCAAGGCTAAAAGAGGGAGAATCTGGAGATTTGGAAAGATGTTTACAAGGAATACCCATAGAACCAGGCAAACAACTGGCAGGAGTGTGCAGGAGAGGATGGGTGCTGCTACCAAGCTATCAACTTATGTGTAAAAGTAGGGATAAGCTGCTGGAGGAAAGAGCTCAGATGGCTAGGCAGTCAGCTGGTTTACCTGTGGATTCTTCTGTGTCACAGCATTCAGAAGAGCAAACTGGAGGGACTCATGTGGTCTAGGAGCAAGGTACTATTCATGTAGCTAAAAGGAAGCAAAAAACTAGCAGAAGGAATGTGCATGCAGCTTTTGTACAGGCTGGGCAGAGTTGCCCTGACAGCTTCCAGGAGAATGTGTGTGAGGAGAATGGAGCAAGGTTAGATGAGGAGTCTTCTAATGTAGAAGCTCTCCCCATATGAAGAAGACAGGAGAACCACTGGGGCAAACAGAGTCCAGGGAGATAATTGAGGATTTCACTCAACAGGAGATCACTGATATATTGAGTAGATTCACCCAAAGAATGGGGGAGTCCTTAGTGTCTTGGATAGGAAGAATCACTGATAAGGGCTCTGGAGGAATAACACTGGACAATGAGGACTGTTTAAAATTCATAAGTATCAGTCAGAATCCTTTTGTACACCAAGCTTTTAGGGAACACCATATGCAAGGAGGTAACAACAAAACTAACCTGCTAGCCTTAGTTGCAGGGGGATGCAAAAAGCAATATCCTACTGAATCTATGTGGCCTAGGGGAGACAGATCCTGGTACTCACTTAGAGACTGTATGAGAACGCTAAAGGAGGAGGTAATGAAAACTGCTATCATGATTGGAGATGCAAATGCATATTATGATACCCCCCTAGGAGTTCCTCATAGAAATATCATAGTGAAGACGGCTCCTCCTGCATATAAGCACCTAATTCTGACTCTATTAATTGGAGAAATAGGGCACCCTCTTTCAGAGGTGCTGGATAAGATTTCACAATGAAGTGATTTAGGGGAATGGGAAGAAGATAAATTGCCTTGAGAGAGAAGAGTAAACAGACAGAGGATTCAGAGACAAAATAGACCAACAAGAAGGGAACTGTTTACTGCTCTATTAAGAGCAGGGGTGGATGTTAGAAGAATAGATGGTATTCCAACTAAAGAGCTGAATAAGCTGTATCAAGAAAAGATACTTAGAATTAGAATGAATAGGGAAGCAGAAACCACCCCTGCAGGTATTTCTGAATCTGAATCTTTGTATCCAAGTTTGCCCCACCTTCAGGTGGAATAGGAGATAGGCCAAGCCCCAGCCCAGATAAAAGAAATATTCAGAAGAGATTCCAGACCCCATATTGCTTTAACAATATATTGGAAGAATGGATCAACTACTGTGACTAGGGCACTGCTTGATACTGGGGCTGAGTCCACACTTTTCTATGTAAACCCTGATAAGTTTAAACATGGAACTCCAATTCCATCACAGGTCTAGGAGGTGCTAAAATATCAGGCAGACAAGTTAAAATAACAATGAAAATTGGGCAGTTACCTAAGAAATAATATACTGTGGTTGTTGTACCCATTCCTGAATATATCATTGTCATAGATGTATTGAGAGGCATGACTCTGAATTTACCTGAAGGGAGATACCAATTTGCTGTAAGGAAGATAGGAATTAATACAGTTTTAGTAGGAGAACTAAAAATGGACCCAATAACTTTACCTGAACCTTCTGAAGTAAAGACTTTAAAACAGCATCATGTGCCAGGTGGGCAAGATGAAATTACCACTACTATAAAGGAATATGTTGAAGCAGGAGTGTCAGTCCCTACAACCACAAGATGGAATAATCCTGTCTGGCCAGTAAGAAAATCAGATGGGACATGGTTAATGACTGTGCATTATAGACAGTTGAATAAGGTGACTCCTTCTTTGTATTCCTGATACCATCACCTTAATAGAAAGGATCCAGAAATATGATGGGACTTGGTGTGCAGTTATTGATTTGGCAAATGCCTTCTTCACCATCCCAATAGACTCTAAACAATGGTACCAATTCACTTTTACTTGGCAGGGTAGACAATATACTTTCACCCGCTTGCCACAAGGGTACATACATAGCCCCACTATTTGTCACAGGATTGTGGCTGAACATTTGGATGAATTAAAGCTACCTGGTATACAGCTTACCCACTACAGTGATGATATCATGATACAGGGAAAAGATGCGAAAGAAGTGTAAAGAAGTTTGACCCTTCCAATTGAGCATATGAAAAGGAAAGGGTGGGAAATTAACCCTGCAAAGCTTCAAGGACCAGCTCAAAATGTGAAATTTTGGGGTATACAATGGAACAAGGGGCTATGGGAGATTCTTTCTCAAGCCTGACAAAAGATTCAGGATTTTCCTACCCCTACCAATAAGAAGGAGGCCCAAAAGTTCATAGGATTGTTTGGATACTGGAGGCACCACATTCCACATTAGGGACAGATATTAAAACCTTTATATAGAGTCACATGGAAGAAATATGAATTTGATTGAGGACTTGAGCTTTTGAAGAAGCCAAGGCTGCCATACAATTGGCCCTAGATTTGTGGCCCATGCAAAAGGGTCCAGTGGAATTGCAAGTGACTGTACAAGATGATTATGCAAACTGGAGCTTATGGCAAAAACAACAAAGCTGAAATGTACCTTTAGAATTTTGGTGTAAGAAACTCCCTTCATCTGGAATCCAGTATACACCTTTTGAAAAGCAGTTATTAGCTGCATATTGGGCTTTGGTGGAGACTGAACAGCTGACTCTGGGCCATGAAGTGATATTAAGACCTTGGAATCCCAATTATGACCTGGGTAATGAGTACCCCAGCTTCTCACAGAATTGGACATGCCCAAGAGGCTAGTATAATCAAATTGAAGTGGTATATTCAAAATAGAGCAAACACAGGCAAAAGCGGAGTCTCTGCTCTACATGAATCTGTAGCAAACACAGAAATTGAGAGGAATGACACACCCCCTGAGCCAAAGCAATAGTTGGTACAGTCCACTGGAAAATTGAATGAGGGATATGATGTATTAACTGAGGAAGAAAAGAGACATGCATGGTTTACTAATGGGACAGCAAAATATTTGGGGCAAAAAAGACATTGGAAAGCAGTGGCCTATAACCCATGTACTAGAACGACTTTTGAAAGTACTGGGATAGGTGCAAGTAGCCAATATGCTGAAATTATGGCAGTATATGAAGCCATCAAAATAGAACAAGGAGGACAGTGTCATATATATTCAGTGATTCATGGGTGGTAGATAATGGGTTAGCTACATGAATGGCCATGTGGAAAAATGAAAATTGGGAAATTCATGACAAACAAGTCTGGGGCAAAGAATTATGGGAAGATATCGGGAACATGTCTTTGGTCACTGACTTGTCAGTTTTTCATGTAGATGCTCATGTAGCCCTTGCCACACCAGAACGTGAATACAATGCTCATGCTGAATGACTGGCAAAGATTGCTACTGAATATATTGTCCCTAGTTTGACAACAACTGATGATCCGGTATTAGTAAAATGGGTCCACCAAACAGCAGGCCATTTGGGAGTCTAGGCCACACACCAGTGGGCACAAAATCGAGGTATTAGTATCTCTCATTCACTGTTAAAACAGATAGCAGGAGAATGTCATATATGTCAATTGGAAAAGGAGCAAACTGTTCCTCGGGTAGTAACTGGAGAGATAGCAAGAGGAAAAGTCCCAGTCCAAATCTGGCAAATAGATTATATTGGTCCACTACCACTGGATAAAGGATGCAGATTTATATGTACTTGTGTTGACATCTATTCAGGTGTATTAATGGCTTGTCCTTATAAGAATGCAGCATAGAAAAAAACTTGTAAAACTCTAGATCTCATAAGTCTGTATTATGGAACCCCAGTGCAGATTCATAGTGACAATGGGTCACATTTCAAAGGCAATGAAATGAAGAAGTATTGTATACTAAACAATATAGAATGGATATATCATATTCCATATTATCCAGAAGCATCTGGGTTAATTGAAAGTATGAATGGATTACTGAAAGAACAGTTGAGGAAGTTAAGTTCCAATAATTCATATCAACATTGGAAGGATAATTTGTTCATGGCTTTATGTAATTTGAATAATAGACCATTAGGAGGAAGTACACCTCTAGCCAGAATGAGGACCCCCAATCTGCAAATTAGAAAACAACAAACACATAAGATCCCAAATATTGAGTATTGGACCTTGAGTCCAGATGTCCCAGCACCGTACCCAGGACCACCTGGTTCGGTGGGGTATGATTTACATTGTTTAGTGGAGTTTTGGTTAGACAGAAAAGAAATAAGAAAATCTCCACTGGAATACGCATAAGAATCCCTAAAAATCACTTTGGACAGGTTTTACCCAAATCAGGATTAGCAGCTCAAGGAACACATGTATTGGCTGGAGTAATAGATTCTAATTATCAAGGAGAAATTATTGTAACATTCCAGAATTTAGGTGAAGAGCCCATACAGATTCACAAAAATAATAGGATAGTTCAAGTGCTTATCGTTCCTTGTGAAACAATACCACTTGTAAAAACTGACCCTCCTTCCAAAATAACTGTCAGAGAAACGGAAGGATTTGTGTCTACTGATAGTATAGAATCAGGAGCTAAATTATGGGTAAAATGGAAGCCAGATGATGTTCCAAAGGCTGTAGAGATTATAGCACATGGGAGGGATATCACTGTAACTATTGTTTATTCTGGAGAAGATGATTACAAAATTGTACCCTTAAGTCATTTATTCTACCGTGAGTGAGGCTACAATAGTCTGGTTATTGTCTGTTTGCTTCTTCTTGATTTTTTGTCTGTTCACCTTGTTTGCTAGATTTGTTTCCGCAGGCTTGGTCCCCTCCACCTGTAGATCCCTGATGGCTTAAGCTGGATGTCACCCCCTGTCTGCAACTGTGATGTTTCACCCTTGGACCTGGCATCAAGCATATTAAGAACTGACCTCTCAAATTGTACCCCTTATGACAGGGAAAACTCTACATCCGATTTCAGCAGCAAGTAGCCATGGAAGAAGAGAACTTCACCCCTTGCCACAAGATTTTGGGGCCCCATTTGTTCGGGGTGGGGGGAATGATGGGGATCTTGTGCTCAAGCCCCACCATAAAAATGATTTTCTGTGTTTATTGTCTGCTATTCTTGTTATATTGTTGTGAAATTTTGTTGACACCAGTTATTCCTACTGTATTTTTGCCAAGTAAGGGACATGAAAGATCTTGGGGCCGAATGTAAGGGTTATGGGATTTAAAGATCTTCCATGCCCCATTGGACTTGCTGACATAGCAGAACAGGGAGGAGCAAGAGGAAGCGGAAGCCAAGCTAGAGTTCCTGCGGTGGCTGGCAGTGGCGGCGATGGTGACGGCAGCAGCAGCAGCAGAGGCAGTGGCAGCACGAAGCCCTTTTTGGGTCAGCCAGAATTTCTGCTAAGGACTCCTGCTGAGGACTGCCAGGGCCCGGAGCTGCTGGGAGCACGCTTCCTGGACGCTGGGTGGTTGCTGTGAGTGGGGAGTGGAGGACCTTTGCCTCAGGTAGCCTGGTCTGTTTTAAAGGCTTGAGAATGTGGGTGCTTTCTACTTTATCTACCTGTGCCAATTTCATAACTACTCTGATGGCTTTCACTTTCTAGTTTGGGGACTCAGTCTTTTGTTATTTTAATAAATTTTCTAGCTCATTCCCCCATATAGCAAGCCTGATATATTTTGTCATGGATAATTATATCAGCATATCTGTAATTTCCATAGGCATTGTGAATATTGCATTGCTGATACAATATGTCATACTTTATCATATACTCAATGCAAACTGAAAAATACATTACTTAAAATTCATATTCAGTAATATTCAAAGTTATGCCATACCTCTTTTTCTCTCTTGATATTCATGTCAGAGACATTGTCTTTAATTTTCTATTTCTACTGTATTTAACAATGTCTGAAAGAGATTAATGATCATTACCCTCACTTATCTTAACATTTATTTTATAGTTTATATACTTGTTCTCTGGGACATATTTTGTATATATGTGTGTATCTATGTGTATCTATCTATCTATATGCCTAGATGTGCATGTGTGTGTAAATTGCTATTTGTTTTTGAAGAGGACCATTGACATCACTGGATATGCATTGTATTGTGCATGAACTGGATTTAAGTGAGGAGTTACACAAAGATGTCTCTCTCTAAAAGAGTCAATGAAGTTCAGGCAAGACAAATTCAGGATGACTGGCAATGGCCTGCAATGCAGTGGATGATCTTGGTGTCTTCAATGTCTGACCAAGTTCTAGCTAGTCCACAGTTTCCACTTACATGCAAAATAAATCCAGGAGAGATAATTTAAAAATTATTGGTCTACCTGAAAGCCATGATCAAATAAAGAGTCGAGTCACCATATTTCAAGAAATTCTCAAAGCAAAATTGCCCTGTTATTCTAGATACAGAGGGCAAAATAGAAATTGAAAGAATCCACTGATGACCTCTTGAAGAACATTGCAAAAAGAAAACTCCTAGTAACATCATAGCCCAATTCCAGAGTTCCCAGGTCAAGGATAAAATACTGCAAGTAGCTAGGAAGAAACAATTTGAGTATTGTGGAAACACAATCAGGATAACATGAGACCTAGCAGCTTCTACATCAAAGGATCAAAGGGCTTGGAATATGATATTCCAGAGGTCAAAGGAGCTAGAAGTAAAACCAAGAATTACCTACCCAGCAAAACTGATTATAATGCTACAAGGAAAAATACAGCTATTCAATGAAATAGAGGACTTTCAAGCATTCTTGATGAAAAAATCTGAGCTGAACAGAGAATTTGACTTTTGAATACAAGAAGCATGAGACAGTAAACAGGAAAAAGAAATCATAAGGAACTTATTAAAGTTGAACTATTTATATTCTTGTTACTCATAAGGCTTTTCTCAGTATGAGCATAGCTCATACTGTATACATACATATATATCTATACAAAGGAGGATGTATGGGTACAAAAATATGTATGTGAGTGTGGGCATTTGTATGTTCATGTATATACATAGACAGAGGGCACAGGATGAGTTGAATATGAAGGGGTGTTAACTAAAAAAATAAAATTAAGATGTGAGAGAGAAATTTATTGGGAGAAGGAGAAAGGAGGAAATAGACATATCACATTCTTTCATGGAAAGCTTTCCAGACTTTCATTGACATCAAACTCTGGGCCTCACTGAATACATTTCTGTTTGAGTTAAATGAGGTGTTCTCTCTATTAACATACTGTATACTTCATACATCTATAGTTAATCTCTAATTCCAGTTTTTCAAGCTTTTAGAAATGTTATCTGAAGTTACTTCAAAACATTTGTTTCATCATGTATTATATGGAGCTCTAGTGATTCTTAGATTGGTTCTATTAACTCTGCCTTCAAGATCAGATACTTTGTGTTATAAAAACATAAATGTTCTTTCACTTGTTTTTTTTAAATTTTGATCAGTTTTGAATTTCTTATTACATTTCTGAATTTTCATATGCTTTGAACTTATTTTTTCAGTCTCTAATGTTTATACACATCTACTTTCTATGCCAACTGTGAATTAATTTGTTTACTTTTTTTATTTGGATAATTGTTTTGTCCTTTATGCCTTTAAATTTAATAAAAATCATCATCGTCATCATCATCATTATCATCATCATCATCATCATCATCATCATCATCATCATCATCATCAT
>NW_027186315.1:914879-916803 GCF_028583685.1 Petaurus breviceps papuanus | reverse complement strand
ATCATCATCATCATCATCATCATCATCATCATCATCATCATCATCATCATTATCATCATTGCTATTACTTCCCAAACACTCTGAATATTCTTCCAGTTATTCCATTCTCATTTCTGGAGGTTAATTTTTGTTTCTCAGTAGTACTATTTTTTTTTACCACCTTAGCATTTCTTCATTACATCACAGCTCTTTTTTGTTTAATCCTTTCTTTAGCATCTCATTGTCCTCTCCTCTGACCTTGCCACTCTGTATGATTCTACTTTGGAGGATTTCTTCCTTTTTCCTCCTTTCTTTATTATTGTCCTTTAGCTTGAGTTGATACATTTTTGCTATTTTGAGGTGTTGAAAAGGAGGTTGGCCTAAGACATGACTGCTAACTGAACTATCCTGCTGGAAGGTGTGAGAGAAATTTAAAGATTTTTTTCAGTCTTTTTTCTTAGAAATTTGAGTCATATCTCATGATCCTACTATCAAATAACTTTTCTTTGTTTGTGTGATGAAGACATCAATTATTGGGCCAGGCTATTCTGTAAAAATGTACAAGCTTCATTGCTCAGTTAGAGGGATGTTTTTCTGCATAGGATCTGGTGTGTAATTTCTGAATTGAGCACTATATTTGGAGACAAAGGAGCACAAACATGAATAATGATAATGTTTTATTATAGAGTGGTTTCTAAAACTATCACAGAAGGCAAGAGCATTCTAATTTAATTCCGGAAGTATCATTTGTTTTGGTACATTGGTATCATAGATTCTATGCAGCATTTTATGCAGTGCCAGTAACAGCTTCTGGAGAATTGTAAGCTCATCTCTGTAAGGCATACAGATTTTCTGAATGAGTAAATTTTACAGTGAAGTTAAAAAAAAACTTAAAATAGTAAACGATACCTTCTTCTGATTTAGTATACAGAAAAGCTCAGTGAACATTACCCTTTAAAATGGAATAGGTTAATGCTGCAAAAAATGATAGCCAAGTACCATAACACCTGGTATATTAGCTTTAACACATAAGCTAATCAGTTGTAAAATTAGGGACATATTATGAGGGATATGCTGCTTTGAAACATTCGCCAAAGTTTCAAATATGAAACTCAAACTATTCATGCTGCTGGGGTTTTAAGCTCTCTAAATCATAGGAAATGAGTTTTATGTATAATCTGCCAGATGGGAAAATGTTCACATGCCACAAAATGTTGATCAAATTTATTTGAAGTGCAATCTGTAACCATATGTATATCAGGGAAAGGAAAGTGAATTTTCATCGAAGCAATGGCTGTTGTCAGTTTTGCAGCTGTGTGAATTTAATGTTATACTTCTAGTAGACTCACTTGATGGCATTCACCTATTTACCAGTTATTCTGATTAATATTGATTGTTTTGTAAATAATTAGATTAAAGACATTAACAAATCTTTATTGGCTAGTTACCGGACTGAACCAAATATCAGGATTTTTTTTTCTTATTGGGAATTACATTAAAATTAAACAAACAGGATTATTCATATTCAGAACATCAAAGTCATTGCAGAATGTTATTGTATTATTTTACCTCAAATATTCCTGCTTCATTCTATGACTTACTTTGATAACAACAATTTCAATGGGGAAAAAAGTTTTCAAGGCATTCATGTTTCAATTAAGCAACATCTGGCATACATATATATATATATATGCATATATACATGGTCACATCTTTCACTTTTAACATCTGGAATAATATTTCTCCATGCTAATAATATAATGAATAATTCTTTAGTATCAGATTTTTTTAATGTAAGATGTTAGAAAAAGAGTTTATATTTTTCTAGTGCTTTTTGCACAATGTCATAGAAATTATTTATAATAGATTAGGAAAGAAATTATGTCTTTACATATTCTTTTGCTTTCATATATTGAGATTTAGGATTTCTTTTGTCAAATTGGAG
>NW_027186315.1:874304-914869 GCF_028583685.1 Petaurus breviceps papuanus | reverse complement strand
TTTGCTTTCATATATTGAGATTTAGGATTTCTTTTGTCAAATTGGAGCTATAGAATTAGAAACATATTTTTATAATTATTGCTAATATATTTTACAATTGAGTTTGATTAAGATTGAATAAAGTATGGGTAATGGAGCTTAATACACTCCATTTGTAATAAGTTTTAAGTGGCTCCCTTGTGGCAGAGAGAGGTCAAATACTAAATATAGAGGACCTAGGGAAAAATCAGGCTACACAATTCCTCCCAGTTTCTTTTTAATCTTTATACTTGCTTATAAGTTCAGACTTGGGGGAAATGCAAGTATAAATACAATTCTCTGATTTTTATTTACCATTCCTTTTTATTTCATTGTGCTGGCTTAACATTTAATGGGTATTTATATACTAAGAAAAGGTCAAAATTGGATACACAGTTCAGAAATGAAGGGTGATACTATAAGCAAGTTAGCAGAACAAGGACTACTTTACCTGTCAGATCTATAGAGAAAGGAAGAATTTATGACCAAACAAGAGATAGAGAACAATATGAAATGCAAAATAGGTAATTTGTTTGCCTTAAATTAAAAAAAAATTGCACAAAGCCAATGCCATTGAGATTAGAAGGGAAATAGGAGGCTGAGAAAAAAAAATTATAGTCAGTGTCTCTGATAAAGGTCTTATCTTTAAAATACGTAGAGAACTGAGTTAAATTTATAAGAATGCAAGTCATTCACCAATTGATAAATGGTCAATCGATATAAACAGTTTTCAGATGAAGAAGTTAAAGTTATCTATAGTCACATGAAAAAAAATGCTCTAAATCACTAATGATTAGAGAAATGCAAATTAAAAGAACTTTGAGGTACCACATCATACTTACCAGCTTGGCTAATATGACAGAAATTGAAAATGAGAAATGTTGGAGAAATGTGGGAAAATTGTAACATGAATGCATCTTTAGTGGAGTTGTGAATCGATCCAATCATGTTATAGAAGAATTTGGAACTATGGCCAAAGGGCTATAAAACTGGGCATACCCTTTGATTCAGCAATGCCACTATTAGATCTGTAGACCAAAGAAGTCATAAAAATGGGAAAAGGACTGAAATTTACCAAAAAAAATATTTATAGCAGCTCTTTTTTGTGGTGGCAAAGAATTGGAAACTGGGGCAATGCCCATCAACTAGGGCAAATGAACACGTATGTGACTGTAATCAAATACTATTATTCCATAAGAAATGGTGAGCAACAGATTTCTGGAAAACCTGGAAATACTTTCATGAGCTGATGTTAAGTGAATTGAGTAGAACCAGGAGGACATGCTACATAGTAACAGCAACATTGTGTAATAATCAGCTTTGATAGACTTAGTTCTTCTCAGCAATGCAATGACCTAAGTCAGTTTCAAAAAGCTCATGATGGAAAATGCAATCCACATACAGAGAAATAACTATGAACTCTTTTTTTTCCTTCTTGTGGCTTTTCCTTTTTGTTCTGATTGTTCTTTCACAATATGACTAATGTGAAAGTATGTTAAATATGAACGTATATGTATAGCCTACATCAGATTGCATTCCATTTGGGGATGCGGGATGGAATTTAGAACTAAAAATCTTATAGAAGTGAATGTTGCAAACTATAGATATAGATATCTATCTATATATTCTATATCTTTATATATTCTCTCTATATCTATCTACCTATCTATCTATCTATCCATCTATCTGTCATTACCCTCATATCTTTGATCATCTCTTCTCTCCAGTTCTGGTTCTCCTGCTATGTATCTGCCTTTTCCTTCTCATGCTTTTTTGCTAAATATTTATTCAAGTCAAACCTCCGAACTGTGATTGTCCCAGAAGGCACTGTTCTAGGTCCTCTTATCTACTAACCTCTATAGTGATGTCCTTAGTTCCCATGGGTTCAGTTATCATGCTATGCTCATGAATCTCAAATCCATTCATCCCAAAACTTTTTTGTTGATTACAAGTTTTGCATCTCCAACCGATAATATCATACTGTGTACCCTTTAAACATTTTAATAACAAACATGTCTGACACTAAATTAATTATCTTTCTTTTAACATTTTCTCCTCTTCCTAACTTCCCTAATACTATTGAGGCCTTTATCATCCTCTCAGGCTCCCAAACCTACAACCCAGTTATTAACCTCGACTCATCGCTCTCTCCTACTCTGCCATCCAATTCACTTCCAAGATCTTTTCATTTTATTTTCAGAACATATCTCACATATGCTTCCTTCTCTCCTCTGATATTGCCCACACCCTGGTATAGTCAATCATCACCTTATACCTGAACTATTGCAATAGCCTGATGGTTGGTGTGACTGACACACCTCTCCTTACTCCAGTTCTGTTGCTCCAAATATCCAATTCCATTTTATTCCTCTCAATAAATTCCAGTGACTGTCACCTTTAAAATCAAATAAAATCTCTGTGATATTAAAAACACTTCATATTGTGCTTCTTCTCCCACTTATTCAAGTTTCTCATACCTTATCCCAACCACACAAACCCCCTCCACCCCCCAGACTTTATATTCTCTGACATTGGCCTCCATGTTGCTCCTTGAACAAAAAAGATTTCATATCCCTGCTCTGAGATGTTTTACTAACTTTGCCACATTTGTTCAATGTACTGTGTCCTGATCTCTACCTTCAGATAAATCTTATGTGAAATCCTGTTTGCTATAGGATGCCAATTCTGATCCTTCTTAATGTTAGTGCTTTTATTTCATTGATTATTTATAACTTGTATATTATTTGTTTATAGTTATTTCCATGTTGTTTCCTCCATTAGATTGTTAGTTCCTCAAGTGTAAGGAGTCTTGTCTTTTGGCTTCTTTCAATCCCAAACACTTAGCACAATTATTGGCTCATAGTAGGTGCTGAATAAGTTTTTATTGACTGACCAATTAAATGCAGGTGCAGTGGAGGAACTAGGACTTTCTACATTTTCTTCTTTCTCTAGGTCAGACGTGCATAACCTGTCAATAGACAGGAAGCAAAATTACAGTGGGCTAAGAAGATAGTTTAAAGTAGAAACAGACTGATAATGATTGGTTGCTGAAGGTCCCATGATAAACAATAGAGAATGCACTGTGGTGACCATGCATTTTTTTATCAGCAAAACCCAAGATCCTTTTAATAGCCTCAAGTGGCCTGTGGGCCATATGTTATATAGGCCTGCACTATGTAGAGGGTATGGAAAACCCATGTGAATTTCACATGCTTCTCTCTTTTTTTTTGTTTTGGCTGAGATTCCCCAAGATTGAAATCTACTCACATGCCAAAAATGCCTCGAAAATGTCTTTCAAAGATCCATTGCTCTGAATAATGGGATTTCTGAGCCTTGAGAGGCAGGTGACATATTTAAATTTTATTAATTTAAAGAAAGGTCCCACCATTGAATTTGAAAGTAATTTTTATTCATTTTTAGAAAACACATTATTCTTTATTTTTTAAAGAAAAATAGTGTTAAGCATAGAATAAGTATGCACACGGAATTGTACTAAATAAAAATAAAAGAATGTGATCCTTTTCCTTGAAAGGCTGTTAGGAAAAAAAATGGAGATCTAAAGAAGCAAAGCTTATTTAATAGCTAATAAACTCATACGCTACCATTAAATTAAAAGGACCATATCACTCTTCCCATGACTCTTATGAAACAGTGATCAATATTATTCATACTCCCCTGTCATCATTCATCCTTTTAATAAATTAGAGAATTTCCTTGCATCTAGTAATTCTTTCTAATATATTTTGATTGAATTAAATTGCATTTGAGGATATTGTTTTATCTAATGTTCAAATATGTCTTGGTTCTGTAACTTTAATAAACTATTCTGTTTCTCTTAAAAAAACAACAACATAACTTAAGGCTATAAGAAAAGTATGGCCAATTACAAATTGGCCTCATGACTGGAAAGCTCTTTTACATTCACACCAATTACTCTATTTTAATTTATTTTAATTAATTAACAATACAGTGCTTTATGATTTTAGTAGGACACTAGCTTGTGGTGAATTTAGAATTTTCTTTTCTTTTTAACACTTGAAAATCCTAGACTGCCAAATCATCAGTGAGTTTTATTCTAAGGTTTATAAGTCAGAGATCAGGCTTACATGAACCTGAAGAACTGAGTTCCCTGAAGAGTTGTAGAAGAAGAGAGAATTAAATAATTCCCAACATATACTCTTTTCTCACAATATAATGGCCTGCTATATGACTTCTCTGTAGAAACAGGTGTCAGGTTCTACATCAAGAGGTGATCTCTTGATCCTAATGAGGCTTGGAGTCTTCCAAATCTAATTAAGGGAAATGAAAAGGGAAAGGAAGAAACAAAGCTACCTACACCAACTAAACAACATATCATTATCACATGGAAGTTACAACATGAGAAGATTAGAAGTAAAGATAACAAGTAATTCCCCCCTAAAAAAAATAAATCCAAGAGAGAAGCCAGGAATAAAGCCATAGATATAGCTATATATCCAAAACACACAAGATTTGAGTAACAAGCAAGGTGACCTATATAAATTAATGTAAATAAGCAAGTATAATAAGTTATCATTGGCTCAGTAGATTGGAATATATGGCTGAAAACACCTCTCAGTATGTAATATGTTACAAAAAGAAATGAATATATAAAAGTAGGAAAGAAATCTTTTCAAACCTTAAGAAGCTACAAATATTTGGAAAAAAAATACAGGATAGAAGAATAGTGGAAAATAGCAAGCTGAAACTCAACAGAGGAATGAACACAAATGAAATTGTCACAGGAATAAGCTATAGACCCCTTGAGAAGGAAGAAATATATGAGGAATTTAGAACATAGATCACTAGACTTGAATGGAGTCAAAATATAATTTGTGGACTTCAATAATTCAGATTAAAGTTCTCCATAATTGCTAGCGTGCTAAGTGTCTCTCTTTTCTGACAAAAGAAGAAAAGCTAATAATTTCTTAATGGCTTTAGTGAAAGTATTTTCCTAAAAGATAGAGGAACCAACAAGATAAAATTCTATTATGTTTGTGATTATTACCAATAGAGAGAACCTAATTTCTAATATTGAAATTACACAGTGCGAATGGTGGTGGGTTAAGTAAATGACTATTCTAGTTTAGGATTTGTGTTTGGAAGTGAAAGGAAAGCAAATCCCCATGGGTTACATTGCTGGCTTGATCATTTTCCAAATTCAGGTCAGAGAAGACTAAAATGTAATTCAGAAATATTTAAGAAAACAAATAAAAATACAAAATAACAAAGATAATATTCATAAGATGTTTTCTAAGACAATACAAGAAACCTTACATATGTTTTAGTGGTCCTTTTTTTAAGTTTGACATAAACAATCTAAAAGGTTACCTAGACTTTGATAAAGCAGATTTTAAATAGTTTTGTGAAGCAATATGTATGATTCTGCAGACTAACATTCTGAAAAAGATCAGATGAAAACTGTACTTCTAAAGATTTCTGATGGCACAAATAGAAACTATTTCACTGACAATGTCTATACTTATGAACACATTGGGAATTCTTCTAGATTTTTAAAATACAGATTAAAAAGGAATAAGTGAGGGCAAATATGTACCAATACTAAGGATTATAAAATTTCTGTAGCAATTATGTCAACTTCATTAATATTCAGAATAATACAGTTGCCAAATAATTCTATGGAAAAGATGTTGATAAAAAAAAACTAAGTTAAAAAAATGAACAAGTTTGGAGAAGAGAAAAATTCATGAATTTGGAAGAAAGGGTCAATATAAAAAAATGATCATCAAAAACAATAGTATTCAACTCATTTTACTTATGTTTTGTGAAAAAAAAATCATATGGACATAAAAGGGGACAAAATGTCTAAGGGAAATTGAAATTGAAACCCCAGAAAAAGAGATAGGAAGAAAACACCATGTTTTCCTCGATTAGATTAAGTGACTAAACCTGGACAAATGTTATCTGTATGCTTTAAAAAAGGTAAAGGTATGTGTAAAGCCAAGCATGAGCAGCTCGCAAGAGGACTGCTGCTCTGAATAGCTTTAAGGTCCTGATCAAATAGTATAGTAAACTCTCTATTCAGCAATAAACTAAGGCAAAACATTCACAGAAACCAAAGTACAGCATTCACAATTATATAACATAACAACTTATCACTAAAGTGGTCATATAGTTTTCAACAAAAGATATCATTCAGTAAGTTCTTAACTCAGTTATCCTTAAGGAGCAATCTTCCTTAAGGGACACAATGTACAAAGGTCAAAGTTTCCCCACAAATACGTCACATTGTCTTAATTTCTCGGTCAAAAAATCTTTCTTCTTGATTGGTGATTAGTTTTCAATCATCCTTAACTCAATCATGCTTAAGGGGTAAAAGGTAAAAAGTATAAAGTTCTTAGGCCACAGTAAATCATGATCTTCTCAGTCAGCACTAAGTACGCAAGCAGAGCTCTTTTCTTCTTGGCTCAAGGCTGGCTCCCAGATTCCATGGTTCCTCTTCCATGGGTCCAGCTGTTGCCTGAATCTACCCAACTATCAGTTCGATTCATAGGCAGGCAGTTCTCAGTTTCTTGTTCAGCTCCTCATCCAGTTCATCATCTAGTTCCAATTCCATGTTGAAGCTCACGGTATCCAGTCCTCCTCAAGTCCTTCACAGTTTCTTTTTCAGCGATGACAAAGCTCAACAGAGCCAAAACAACACTCATACACATTGCCAGTAACATCATCAATTCACTATCTGCCTGTGAAAGCAATACAGATAGAAACAAGGTCTGAGAAGTCAACAGAAATCATCAGCATAGAAATCAAGACAGATCTACAAACAAGGTCCAAGAAGTCAACACAAATCATCAGCACAGAAATCAACACAGACCCACAAACAAGGTCTGAGAATTCAACAAATATCATCAGCATAGTCCCAGGACCTTTGCAACCCTCCTCCAGGAATTCTGTAAACAGACAACCAGATAATTCTCTTTCAGGGTTTCCAGTAAGGTCCCAGGGCTTCTATACAAAGTATCACAAACACAAATAACACAGAGAACAGACAAACAAGAGTGCCAGCCATCAGAAGTGTTCTTTTCTAAATCCCAGCTTGTACAACTCCTTGTATATGGTGGTTCTCATTCCTGCCCCACCCTTCTTGCTGTATCAGCAAGTTCCTCCCACCTTCAGATCACATGGAATTCAAACAAGGTGCTAAATACTTAAGTAGCTAAACCAAGGTGCTAAGTACTTTTTTGCTTGCCATTACAGTATGATAAATGGTAAAGGTAAAGCATGGAGAATTAGATGTGTCATGATGAATTGCAGAAGGACAAATGTCACAAATAAAAAATAAAAGAGAAGGCACATTTTGGAGAGCAATTTGGAATTATGCCTAAAAAGATACATAATATGACTTGCACAAAATAATGAAGAGTGAATTTAGCCAAAAAAAAGAGAATGTTGTATACAGTAATTGCAAAATTATTTTAAGAGCAACTTTGAATGACTAAGTCATTTTGAATATTACAAATACACAAATCAACTACAAAGGACCAAAGAAGGAAGATGCTATCTGCTTCCAGAGAAAGAACCAATAAATAGAAGTATATATATATATAGTATTCTTTTTATGTATGCATATATGTATAAATCTACATATATATGTGTCTATACAGACATATTAAAAATTCAATGTCACAAATACAAAATGGGGAAGATGTTGCAATTTGAGAGTTTATGTGAAAAAAAGGAATTTACGTGAAAGAGTTCTGGAATTGTCATGAATCACAAGCTCAATATGAGTCAACTACATTTCATCCCAACAAAATAAATGAATAGATTTTTGACTACTCTATATTCTCTAGCTGCTACTCAGTAGTTTTTTTTATTACTACTCTGTGTTCTTTAATGTCTTTGAATTTATAAAACAGGTGTGCAAGTATTACTACATTTCCTTTCCTATCCATCCTATTGTTACCGATTTGAAAAATTCTATTATTAAAGAACCGGTTGTTGAATTATAAATTATATAAGAAAAACATTGGGGAGAAATGACTATTACAGCTCATATATATTTTCATACATCTAATGCTTTTTGGAATAGTGAGTGAGTTGGTAATTAGGTAGAACAGTTTTAATCTGAAACTTTTGGTGGAGAAACTATTCTTCTGTTTATTTGAACTCACTGGATTCATACCCAGTTCCCTATAATTAAAGCTGGCAAATATTTTCATACCCATTTACAAATAAGGGAATAGAAAAACTAAGTGATTTTTTTTCTTCTCTAAGTCATCTGCTAAGAGTCACTGGTTGGAACATCTGTCCTAAACAATACTTATGCTACTGAGCATATGTTAGGATTTGTAGGAAATTGGATTCCACCTTTTAGCAAATAAAATATGTCACTTCACAGAAGTCAAGCAATATTCCAGGTTGAGTTGCCACATTATGAATATTATAACAGGCAATAATATCAATCATTAAACTGCCTTCAAGGAGGGGAATGTGCCTGGAACCTAGATGAAACGACCATTCAAGTGTATTTTTTTTAAGTTTCCAAGAAAACTCCACCCCATGAAATTATATTGATTTGAAGGCTGCAATGCACACCAAGTAAAGCCTGTGGTCATGGTATCATCATTCCCAGTTGAAAACAATGTACATCTGATTAAAAAAAAGTTACATTTTACTCAATAGAAGAATTTGGGGGGGGTTGTAAGAAATCATGTCATTAATTACTAAATTTGTATTGTAATATACTCTTTGTTATTTTCTCTGAGAGATAGTTGTCTACTTGTGCTACTGATTCCATTGCAATTGAAATCTATTCCCTGATACATTGCTAAACAATGAATTTATAGTAAATTGAGACTTGATATTATGATTAAAATGTAAAAATTTCATCTGGAAAATTAACAGGTGCAGACAGAACCTCAGCCAATACTGAAATGTAAACAAAATGAAACAACGTAAAATAAAATAAAAATTCATGGCATTAAACTAAATCAATTCTGAAATGGGTGGGTTCATTTTTTTCCTCATGTTCTAAAGAATAAGGGTCATGTAGCCTCCTTTCCAGAAAGTGAGAGAATCAATTTGTTGTCCAATGTCTCAATTCTCTGTGAGATTTACATTTGAAATGTGGGAGTCACTTTGTTTTTTCATGAATTTCTATTTTTACTGACCTTTTAAAAGACTGGAACTTAGTGGGGTAGAGGGAGAAGGGAAGGACCTTAACAATATGAGCCTCTCTTTATAAGCACAGAGGGCAAAATGTTTGTGCCTACATTAATCAGAAGCTCAAGTCTCCCCTTGCTATTTAACATGGATTTATATTAGCCATCCCTATATAGCTTGTCTATGAAATGAGAAAGTGGTTGCACTTTTGACCTCACAGGTTTGTGAACAAAAGCCTTTGAGAATAACATTAAAGAAATCTTAATGATTAGACTGTTCTTTGCTGGCTAATATCAGAGGCAGAGTGCATGACACTGTGCTGGACTTGAAGTCAGGATATATGGTGTTTGAGTCCAAATAGGTCATTTATGAGTGTTGTCAGCAGGACAACTTAAACCCTTATAAACTCAGTTTCATTATCCATAGAATGGTATGATAATAATACTTGTACTGCCTGATATTATAAATAAAGGCATGCTTCAAACCTTAAAGTGGTACATAAATATGAATTATAATTATCTATATGTATTAGTAAAGGGACATGTTATTTTTCAGGGGGTAGTGCAATACTGATGAAATAAAAGAGGTATGAGTGAGTTCAGGCATGAGATATGTTGAGCTTTCAACTGAACTTTCATGCTGTACTCCATTTATACACAGCCCTTCTTCATAACGCTGTAGTAAAGGTACTTCCTGAAGAACCAAGTATACTGGACAACTTATTTCAGTATCCCTGCACTGATATTTAACATATTTTGACTATGTTACAAAGCTTTCAAGTAAGTCTCCATTGACTGCACCAATATTTTCCATTATATCATAGCTGAGAATATGGCTGGAAACTGGTAGTTCTTAGGTGACTGATGAATACCAGCATGATCTTCTCAGATAACTATGGAGAGTTTTTTTATAACTCCTATCTTTCTATCCTAGATCAGAAAGCTAGATAAATATAATTTCTTATGCCTGTGAGGGAATAATCTACCTCAATATAAATATAATTAAATTATATAATATTTCTATGTGGCTCTTAATTGCTCCCTTCTCACTTTCAGAAATGCATCTTCTGATGATAGTACTGAGCAGTAACAAGCACAAAAAAAAAAAGGAACATAAGCACCAAGGAACATGGGCCTAGAGATATAACAAGAGACTTTGGGTTAAAATTCACAAAACCTCCCCACTGAGAAGTTAAATCTTTTGTTGAACTAATGGAACCCTCAAATTAAATAACTTCTTACTCTTCCAAAATAAATAGTGAGTTAAATGTGATTTTAATGTGACAATTCTCCATAGGGTATTTTCTAATTACTATTACTAGCTATTTAAAACCCAACCCAGTTTATCATAAAGTGCATGAAATGGGTGTGTGGGAGTAACTAAAGAGATTTTGAACAGTGCCATCCACATGATATTGACAATGCTACAGGAGTCTTGGGAGTTATTTAAAGAGACAAAGCACAACTTTTTCTTCCGCTTTAGGTAGCAGTGAACCCCGTCCATGGTATTTACTGAAACCATCAGTGTCACCATAAGGGATATTCTGAAGACTTCCCAGTTCTTTTCAAAGGACACATTTATATAATATTCTGGTAACATTGCCAGAAAGCAGGAGACATTTAGTCATTTATTTTAAAAGTCAAACCTCCAGAGAACTTCTCCATCTGGTACCTAATCTGCCTTATTCACTAGCTGCTCCCTAATGCTTCTCCTGGCATCTCTTGACAATCAGAAACCTCATATATTTACCTTCTGGCCTGAAAACACAGGGATTAGTAGCTTTACCAATTATTCCCAGGGAGCAAAATAGAATTACAGCAGAACAAATTTAGCTCCACCTCTGAAGGTTATATACCTTTTGTCTCATGGAGGGATCATCATTTTAGACCTTGTCGGACTCCTAATTAAAAGATGGAATAGGTATTATCCAGACTTTGCTGTTCATTATAATTTACATCTATGATTACAGTAGCTCAAGAAATGGATCCTTCTCAACTTATATTAAACTATTAGTTTCCATTTTGTACAAGAATAAGAATCATTGGCAAAATTCCTAATCCCATGATATGATGGGAAATAAATTATATACATTTGCATGACACTTTTGCACATTATTAATTAAGAAATGGTAACCATCTTCTGTGGGAATACATTTTATTTAGCAAGCTGAACAGATTCATTAACCTTTGTAAATTTCAAGATTTAACAGGAGAGATGGATTTATGGTTGATGTTAATTTTTCTCCATTGTGTTAAAAAAGAAACTTTGACTTTTTGATATTGATTAAGAATAAAGGATCCATAATTTTTTTCTTGCTGAACAGGTGTAACTACCTTTTGACAATTTTAGTGGAAAATATTTAAATGTAGGCAAAATGATGGCTTAGCAATTCTTATAATATATAATGGTAGATTTGTTAGAATCACAGTAGGTAAAACACTGTCTATGCAGTTTGGATTAAATTATACAACAATTCATTTAAGATATGTGAATATTTTTGACATTTGATTGGATGTTATTTGGCTAAAGAGATGCCCAAAGAAATACACATTTGGGGGAGCTAGCTTTATAAAGTAGGGGTGAGCACTGAATTGTAAATTGGGTAACCTGCATCTTATTTCTGACTTTGTGACTACTAGTCACACCATTTAGCAACTTGCTTCAACTTTCTCAAAATCCAGTATCTTTGTTTATAAGATTTGACAGCTGAACTAAATAATCTTCAAGAACTTTTCCACATGCACAGTTCTCTGCTTCTGCTTCTGGCTGGTAGGAAAATTGGGTATGTCTGCATGACAAAGTCACTCAAAAAAGTTACAAATTTAACAAATCTGTATCATATAAATACCATGTAAATAACTCAATTTTCTCCTTTGAGAGAAAAGATAAGGAGAAAATACATGGTCTCAGAATCACTAAGAAATTGAACATATATAAATATATCATTTTGTTTTAAGATAAAACACATAGGTAGAAACATCGAGCTTTAATGACAACCAAGCACAGAGCACAATGGCTAGTTTAATAACACTATATCAAGCTATTTTGGATGTGTGGGATTATTAGACATTTCAGATTCATTGTCTCAAAATTCATCTTGAAAGTTTGTTGTTGTTTTTCTGCAAAGGACCTTGCATATAGATATAGATAGGATTTTTATTTTTACTTTTTTAAATTAAATTTTATGTTTATATTTAGTTTACATCATTCATTTCCACAAGATTTTGAGTTGCAAATTTTCTCCCCATCTTTCCCCTACCCACCACCCCAAAACAGCAATCCCACTGTATACCCCATCACTCAATTTGCTCTCTCCTATATCCTTCCCCATCACCCCTCCGACTTTCCAGTAGGGCAAGATGGATCTCTATACCCCAGTGCCTATGTATCTTATTTCCCAGTTCTTGCATATATTTTAAAATTACTTATACTCAGTTGTGTCAAAATCCTTTGGTGACTGAATGAAGCTATGAAGGAATGAATACCTTCTAAAAAGTAGTCATTTAAAACCCAAGTTCCCTCCTTTCTGAAAGGTATACTTGTAGGTGTTCAGGATGAGAGGGTGGGAGGAGAATACATGAAGAGAATAATGTGGTGGATTGTTGATCTGGCTCCTGCTCCTAATTTATATTCATTAATACACATTTTCAATATTCATTAATATACATACATGCCTTCTTAAAACTCTTATATCAATCATATACAATCTTTGACCTATTCCATTTCAAATATAGAGCAATTTATGTCCTTTTAGAGAATTTTGGAATTGCTAATGGTTTACCATGTTGGCATTGAACTTAGAACATACATCTAAATTGCTTTAAGGACACTGTAGTCCAGAATTCCTGGGCTCAAGTGATCCACCAGACGGCATCCCAAGTTGGAAGGATTACAGGTTTGTGACGCCAGATCCAGTTTACATGGTGTTCTAAGGAATGTAAAACACTTTATATAGGGAAAATTTTAAATTTAATGTCTCAGACTCCAAGTATACCACTCTTGCCTCTACATGTTTTCTCTTTAATTAGCCAGAAGTATTTCGCTAAGATCATTCTTGCCCACCAAAGTGGGCTCACATGCACATTCTCTCTCTCTCTCTCTCTCTCTCTCTCTCTCTCTCTCTCTCTCTTTCTCTCTCTCTCTCTCTCTCATATACACACATATTGTGTATTTATGTATATATACATATATGTGTGTATATTTATGTATGTGTATGTTGAACGAATCAGCATAGTTTCATGATTTTCTAGAGCTTTATTCAGCAGCACTCAAATAGAAGCAGACAACAGACAACAGTAATCATGGAATAATCAATGCCTGCAATTTACATGATAAACATCTTTAAAAGGATAAAAGGCCAAGGAGCTCTAGAAAAGAGAATAATATAGAATAGAATTGTTTCAATTATGGTGGGTGTAGAGAAGTAGGTGATGGGAAATTAGTGAGTTGAGGAATTGAGAAGATAAAGTATTAAGGGAATACCAATATACATCTTGATATCCTTTTGTAGAAGGCCAGGATTTTGGGAGGAAGTATTTAATCATAACTGGAATGCAATTCACACTTTATTCTTTTAGGGAGTGTGGAGAATTTTCTCAATCAAATTACTGGAATTATATAGGGAAGTTCCTGAGCTGTGATCTATAGAAAACAACAGGCACAGACATCCCAGCAAAGATGGGCCCAGGAAAATGCTTGTTGACTGATTACTGGATAAACCAGAGGCACCTGTGAGTGTAGGTCTTAGGAAGGTAGACTCACAAAATATCTTTTACCAGTGGTAACCATTACCTTGGGAACCTTTCTTTTGAGTGATAATTAGAGAAGAGAACCCAGATTGATTTCTGCTTAATTTATATGCTCTGCTTAATTTCAGCTGTTCTAGCTTTTTCCCCCCTTAATCTTCCTCACTATCCAATGCTCCTACATAGTTCATCTAAAGAATAAAATATAGTTGGACTGAATGATTGAAAAGGGTCAGGTTCATACATCTCTAAAATTGTAAGATTCTATAATACAAAATGGACTTCCTTCTTGAAGGAATGATACAAACTCATTGCTCAAGGCTTTTTCTTCCAATTTTAAAGATTTTTAAATTAGTTTCATAGGTCATGCTAATGGAATATGCCCAAGAGCATAAGATAACATCGCTGACAAGTTTTAATGCCAATGATAATATACTTATAAGAAAGTTTCTTTTCTTAATTTTGTAGAATTAAGGGTAAAATCACATATAAACATACTGGCTATAGCTATTTGAAATTACATTAGAGGGGTTTCCAAAATGTTTTTTATCCATTTATGATAATATATGATTCACCAGTTATAGATACTATTTCAGATTCTAATAATTATTTTTATAAAGGTCAAGAAAAAATTCTGTATATTATTCTGTATTTCTTCATGAACATGAAGTCAAGATTCTCCTTTCCCAGTACATCCAAAGGAATACAATGGAGTTGCAAATAGCCTACATCTACTAGAGTCCTTAGGGTTAAAAGTGAGGAATTAAAAAAAAAAGTCTTAAAATGTATCTAGAGGAAGAAAAAATAATTCAGAACAAAAAATAAATGAAATTTCAATTATATTCTGATAATGTAAAATGGGACAGCCCTAATCTCTTAAAGAACAAAGATATAGCAATATAGCAATCTTTACTGAAAATCTAAAGGACTTTGTAACAAACCTGGCAAATAGATTTATATATGATACATAATCTAGTACAGAAAAATATTATTGAAAAAAATACTGAAAGACAGAAAGAGGAAGAAATATAAACACACAGAAAGCCAAACAGACAACAATAAATAAGAGGCGCAGAAAGACAGATGAAAAAAAACCAGAGAGATAAAGGGGGGAGGGGAACAAATAGCAAAGATAGAGGGAAGGAGAAAGAAAGGAGAGATAGAAATTGAATAAGAAAAACAGAATAAAAGCCAGTATTACCCAAAGTCAGAGGCCATGGCATAACCACCAGATGACTAATCAGCCATTAGTAGTATACTCCAGGAAGTTAATTAGTAGGTAAAGTCATTTCCATCCTCTTTCTCCCCCCCTCCCCAACTTTTTGAAAAATGAGTTCTACAATATAAACAGACATGAAGATTGCATGCAGATCTCATTACATTATTTTTCCTTCACAAATTCATACCTCATCTGAATTTTTTTTGTTTGGTTTGGTTTTGATTTTTTCTTTTTTTGAGGGCACCAAAATCCTTCTAAGTTATCCAGATTTTTTACTTTGTTGTCATTTTCAAAATCTCACTTTCACTCAACTCACTTATCCTAGCATTTGCCAATCTTGTTTTTGTATTTCTGCAATGTTTTCCTTCTGTACCCATTCTCTCTCAGTACATATATTCTAGGTCAGTCCTACATAACCTTTCTTTTCTTTTTTTGTTTCTTTTTTGGAGGGCAATTTTGGTTAAGTGACTTGCTAAGGTCAGATGTCTAGTTTTTGTGTTGTGTCAGAGGTCAGATTTGAACTCAGGTCCTCCTGACTCCAGGGTCAGTGCTCTATTCACTGCGCCACCTAGCCACCCCTCCTACATAACGTTTCTACTATAGTACCAGAATCTCCTGTGTCTCTTTACATCAAGTCTCTCCCTACTCGAATCCATTCTAAATACATCTTCCAAAGTGATTTTCCTAAAGCACAAGTCTAAAAATTTCATATAACATCCTCTCTACCATCCCTTCACCCAATCAAAAAATTGAACTGCTTTTCTTCTGATTCTAGTGTAAACTACAATCTTCCACATCAGGAGCTAACCCTGCCTTCTTCCTGCTCCTAACATCTATATAAAAGCACTTTTAGGATATTTAAAATAATGAATAGGAAATTAAGGTAAGATATCAGCCATTAGTCAGGGCCACATTAAAAAGAAGAAATTGATTTATATTAGCAACTTTCTGCTAATTCAAAACAGGGACAACTGGAAAATAAATTGACTCATGGGCAAGGTAAATTTATCCAATAGGGTACAGATTTGTAATCATTTGGTGTTTATAAAATGACTGGTACTCATGTCAATATTAGGAAACTGAGCTATCTAACTAGCCTGGGATGTTGGCTTCTAGTTCTTTACTAAGAAAAGTCTCTCTCTTGAGGGACTCTGGGTATTCTCCCACACCTTCATGTAGCTAGCAAATAAAGGACATTAAGCAACTTAAAGATAACATTAGTCATAGGCATTTGTAATAATTAATATTAAAATCTGGCAAATGCAGTCTTCTAACAAAAATTAAAACACACACAAGTATAAGTAAAGAAGGGGTCAGGTAGGGACAACCCTTCCTCAAGTCAGGTTTTCAGTCAGAACTCCTGCTACTGGTATAAGGGCCTGGCAAACAAACAAGCAAACATCATAACAACAACAGACACTTTTACTCTTGTTCATGCAGAGATCATGTCTCATGGCACTGAAAAAAGAAAAGAACTACAAGCGTCCCTTCATCAAAATTATTCTGTATTACCACCTAGGGTAGATCTCATTAATTTTCTTTCTTCTGAAACTGGGAAGAAATACAAATCTATAATGTTTTGCGACTATCTCACCTCTTGCCCTTAGTGAGTATATTATTTTTTGCTATTTTTATAGAGAAATATACACATAGAGAAACATAACTTTTGATAAAATATCATTTTGTTCTCTTCTGTGCATGTTGTATTGTGAATCTTTCAATAATAATAAATGTAAAAAATAATCTGCCTTGCTAGCTAAATTGATTAAATTAAACTCTATAATTACTAACAAACCTTTGGTATTTAACAATTTGCACTCTCTCAAAGATAATAAAATGAAGTACATTAAAAAAATTGAAATATGCTGTATCTCATTGCAATTAAGATTATTAATGATGTTTTAATAAAATCAACATGTTTCTGTAGCATTAGTAAATGGAAGTAGTTTCATTTAATAATTATCATTATATATTTTATTTTTAAATATATTTTATAAGCACATATTATACTAGGATAATAACATAGTTATGCCATTTATAAATAAGTCAATTCACCTAAATTCATCAGGAATACCTAAAAAATATTGATATATGTGCTAACAAAAAAAATTGAGATCAATGTCTGAGGTAACTCTCAAAGAGTGCAAGATGCAGAATAGATGCTGATACTAATTTGCTCAAAATGTTTACATACTGATGGGGTGAGAGTGTATATGGGGTAGGGGTCACAAAAAAATCTGTTTACTACAAAACATTTTGAATATGGAGGAAATACCAACAATTAGAAGAATCAGGGAATACTTCCTTGATAAAATGACATTTGAAGTGAAACTGGAAGTTTCTCCATTCAGACTACCGCCCATTTTTTTCCTGTATGTAATTTGTTTGTGCATTTTTTTTTTGTTCTCTCCATAGACTATGAACTTCTTGGTAGCAAGGACTATCTTTTGCTTTTATTTTTCTCCCTGGTTCTTAGGACACTGCCTGGCACATAGTAAGTGCTTATTTAGGTATTTCCCACTCGTTTACAAGAAATAACAATGACAGAGTTGAGAAGGAAGTGAATTCTTGGAATGGGAGTATGGCTTGTACAAATTCAAAGAGAGAAAATGAGTGGTGTTTTTTTTTCCCCATCAATTGGTAGTAGTACAGTTTTTCTCTTTCTTGTATTTATTTATTTATTACAATGTACAGCATTTAGGAGAACTATATGGAAGGGCTAAAACTTTTCTGAAAATGTCTTGAAAACTAAGCCAATTTATTAACTAATAAACAGTCATTTATTTTTTTAAATTTAATTGTTTACTTTTAGTTTACAACATTCAGTTCCATAATCCTTTGAATTTAAAATTTTCTACCTCTCCTCCTCCCCTCCCTTCATGGCTGCTCACAATCAAATATAATATCTATAAATACCTTCTCATTAAATATTAGTCAAGTTATAAAGAAGAAATATAAGCAATGGAGTGAACAATGACAAAGAAGAAAGAAAACGAACCAAAAAAGGAGAGAGAGAGCAAGTAGTTTGCTTCGATCTGCATTCAGACTCTGTAGATCTTTCTCTGCATGTGGATATCCCTTTCCATTATGAATCTTTTGAAGTTGTCTTATAACCATGCATTGCTGAGAGGAGCCCAGTCTATCAAAGTTAGTCATCACACATATAATGTGTCTGTAATTATATACAAAGTTCTCCTGGTTCTGCCCTCCTCACTCATCATCAGTTTATATAAGTCTCTCCATGTTATTGTGAAATTCAAGCTGCTCCTCATTTCTTATAGCACAATAGTATTCCATCATATTCATATACCACAACTTGTTTAGCCATTCGTCAGTTGATGAGCATCCCCTTGATTTCCAATTCTTTGTCACCACAAAAAGAGCTGCTAAAATATTTTTGCATATATGGGTTCTCTTCCCACTTGTATGTTCTTTTTGGGATACAGTCATAGAATCAATATTACTGGGTCAAAGGGTATGCACATTTTTATAGCCTTTGGGCATAATTCCAGATTGCTGTCCAGGATGGTTGGATCAGTTCACAACTCTACCAACAATGCATTAGTGTTCTAATTTTTCCTCATCCTTTCCAGCATTTATCATTTTCCTGTTTTGTTATCTTAGCCAATCTAGCTGGTGAGATATGGTACCTCAGAGTTGTTTTGATTTGCATTTCTCTAATCAATAGTGATTTAGAGCATATTTTCATATTCTTATAGATATCATTGATTTGTTCCTCTGAAAACTGCCTGTTCATATTCTTTGACCATTTATCAATTGGGGAATGACTTGTATTCTTATAGGTTTGACACAATTCTCTGTATATTTTAGAAATGAGGCTTTTATTGGAGACACTGATTGTAAAAAATTCTTTCACAATTTTCCATTTCCCTCTTAATATTGGTTACATTGGCTTTATTTGTACAGAAGCTTTTCAATTTAATTTAATTTAAATTATCCATTTTGTATTTCATAATGCTTAGAGAGTCTCTTATTAACATCCTGTGGAACTGGCAGAAGCCTTCTTGAGGCTCTTTGGATATAATGCTTTAGCTGAAATTTGCTAGAAACAATAAAATTTGAATGAACAATTTCCCTTTTGAGGATTGTTACCACAGAGAAAGTTACTACAACAAATAGTAATAACCTCTTAACAAGATAAAAAGAGAGGATTGACAAGACCTCATGCTTTTATTCCCCTTCATTTTCTCTGAGGCCTTTGGCTTCAGCTAGGCTGTGCCCTTGTTTGAACTGCTCACATATTTTACCTGGCTCCATCTATCTCTTCTTGCATTCTGTCTCTTTAAACATCCATGCCTTTACATCGCTAAATACTTGGTTTTAATAGAAATATGCTTCACACACTAAAGAAAGAATCAGTTCAGGGACCATTAATCTAGAGCCTCTCATGCTCTCTTCTTAACCTCCTACAATCTGGCTTCCTGCTTTATTATTCCACTGAAACTTTTCCTTCTTTCTGCTGCATTCTGCACAGGGAGTCTACTGCTCCTTCATTCCTGATTTCCAGCCTTGTCAAGAGACAAAAGGAGTCAAAATTGTCCTCTGACAGAACCCCTTGCACCTTGTGTCTCCTTCTAGGCAATAATTGTCCACTGAGGGAAGGCAGCAAAGGACTAGACCTAGTATCTTCTGTCTGTGCCAAATAATATCTTCCCTCTGTGCCAGCACAAAACAGTTCCCTCCTATTGCTTCTTACCTAACCTACCAGCTGGAATGCAGAGAATCTCTGATGTAAAGAGAAACAAATTTTCCTTTGACCTCATGCCTTCCATGTCCTGCTTAATCTGTCCCTTGTGGGAGGGAGAACAGGGAAGTTGGTGGGGAATAGAACTTCTTACTCTTGACATGGAGGTTCAATTTCCATCTACTTTTCCTGATAATTTCCATCCTTTATAGAGAAGAAGAATAAAGAAACAAATTCTTCCATCTCATAGTCTCACCCAGGGATGGGGAACCTGTGATGCTCTAGGTTCTCGAATGCAGCCCTTTGACTAAACCCAAAATTTGCAGAATAAGTCCCTTCAATAAAAGCTTTTGTTCTGTAAAACTTGGACTCAGTCAAAATGCTGAACCCAAGGACCTAGAAGACCACACATGTCCTCAAGGCCTCTGGTTCCCCATCCCTTAATTCTTACCACATACCCTTCATCTCATATTTCTCTAAATTATGGTCCAGTCTCCATACTCTTTGGGGTGGCAGAGTGGTACCTTCTAATCAGTGATGAGCATTTTCATACCTGGCTGTACCAAGTATACATGTCATATCCCTCTAGGTCATCATACAAACCCTATTCCTAACCCCACCTCCAAATTCCTTTTGCCTATCCCCCCTCAAACTCAACCCAAAGATTCAACAAAATACTACTCAGATCTTTCATTGTGTCCTCTATAATGCTGGTTATATTTTCAACAAGATTTCATCCTAAATCTTTTCTCCTTCCACTCCTCCATCTACCAGCTGTTACAGAAATCAAGATCCCTGAACATGACATAGCCTCACTAGGTACACTGACTGCACATTCATTCATTCCTATAGATTCTGTGGTCAAAGCAGGGGAGTTAATATAAATGTTATTTCATATTGCTACTTACACGTCCTCTCTCTACTTCTCCATCACTAACTAACCTCTCCTCTACATTTTTCATGTGCAAAACTAAATACAAATCCTGGTAGGTATTGTATACAGAACTCCAAGTCACTTCCCTTCCATCCTCAATGAGTTCAGTACCATAACTCTTATTTTTTCTCTTCTCAATCTCCTG
Source organism: Petaurus breviceps papuanus (assembly GCF_028583685.1). Taxonomy (NCBI): domain Eukaryota; kingdom Metazoa; phylum Chordata; class Mammalia; order Diprotodontia; family Petauridae; genus Petaurus; species Petaurus breviceps. The sequence continues at coordinate 893,959 of NW_027186315.1, read as the reverse complement.
CCCTCATACAAGGGAACTTCAGTATAAACAATTTCTCTCCCACAAATACCCTGACCACTCAGTTACTCAACCTACTCTACTCCCCGTGTCCAAATCTCCCAAGAAACTTGGGGTAAATGCCTTTCATTTTGTTATCTTGTTGTCAGGCAAATACAGGTTCTTGACCTCACTCTGACATCTCCCACCTGTTACTTGACAACTCCTATTAAGAATCCTGGGTGAAAATTGACCTGTAAAGCCTAGGTTTCACTACTCCTCTCATGAATTTTTGATTTCACTTATTATTTGTCCAATTCTCAATTTTGGGTCACTCCCACCATTTTACTTCTTCACACACTCATACACACACATGTTGGTAGTTGAAGCTTAAGAAAATCATGCAACTCATATGACTGCTTACAGTAAAAATTTGTTGTACAATATTGCCTGAACCCTCAATGTTTGTTGACAGTCCTATATATGCCTATCAATTCACTTTTCCATTCTCCACAGTGGCTCTTCCAAATTTTTTCGTCCCTAGTTAAAACTCTGATAACTGCCCTTCCCCTTTGCCTCTCCCATGAGAATATTATCTCATATTTTATAGGAAATATGAAGGACACTCACGATGGGTTCTCTTTTCCTTATCTTACCTTCCTCATATACCTTTTGTAATTATGTCCATCTGCAGCCCTGTCTCACAGGATGAAGTGGACCTCCAAAAATTTAACTCCTCTACCTTCTCAAGGATGTTCATTCCTTACTGTCTCCTCCAACAGATTGTCACTTCTGCCATCTCTGCTTTATCTAACACTTACAAAATTACCCATCTTTCACATCCTCAAAAATCTTTCCTTTATCCTTGCATCCTTGCATTTTTGCAATCCAAACCTTTTTTTTTTTTGCACTTTGTGGCTAAACTTATTGAAATAGCTATCTGCAATAGGTCTCTACACTTTCTTTACTCTTACTCTTTTGTTATACTTTGATAATTCAGCTTCTAATCTTATCAATCCACCAAAACTGTTCTCTCCAAAGCTACCAATAATCACTTACTTGCCTTTACCCCACTCAATTCTCAATTTCCTTGAATTTTCTCTAGTCTTTGATAACTGTTGACATGTTTTCCTCTTTGATACTCTCATCTCTTTAAGTTTTAAAGACACTGTTTTTCTGGTTATCTTTCTACTTATCATGCCACTCCTCAGTCCATTTTCCTGGTTCCTAAACCAAATCATGAGCTCCAACCATAGGTTTCCCACAGGGCTTTGTCTTGGGCTGGAATCTCTTCTCCTTATAAGCTATTTCACTTGGTGATCTCATCAGCTCCCATAAATTTAATTAGCATCTCTATGCTGATGATTTCCCAGTCTACCTATCCTGCACCCACCTTTTATGCCGATCTTCAATCTTGCATCCCCAACTGCCATCCAGACATCTCAAATTGTATGTCTTTGGACATTTTCTTTTTTTTTAATGTTTATTTATTGCCATAAAGTGCATTTTATTCAGGGTCTCAGATGCTTTACGCAATATGTAGTTGTCTGAATTAATTTCCCTTTATCCTTTTGTTCCTATTGTATAGAAATGCTATTGATTTTTTATTTTCCTATTCTTTTATATTCTTATTTTAATTAACTCATTTTAGCTTTCAACATTTACTTCCACAAGAATTTTCTCCCCATTTCTTCTCTGCTTTCCTCTCCAAGATGGCATGCATTCTGACTATTCCTTCCTACAATCTACCCTCCCTTCAATCATACAGACCCCCTTCTCTTATCCCTTTACTCTCTATTTTCTTGTAGGGCAAGATAGAATCCTATACCCTATTGCCTATATGTCTTGTTCCCAGTTGCATGTGGAAACAATGTCTCAACATTTGTTTTTAAAACTTTGAATTCCATATTCTCTCCCTTCCTACCTCCCCTCCCAACCACATTGAGAAGGTAAGCACTTTAATATAGGTAATGCATGTGTTGTAATGCAAAACACTTCTACAATAGTCATTGTGAAAGACTATATTTCTCTCCATCCTATCCCACCACCTCCCTTTTAATGTATTCTCTTCTTTTTACTCAGTCCCTCTTCAAAAGTGTTTACCTCTGACTATGCCTACCTTTTACGTTCCCTTCTATCATTTCCTCCCTTATCCCCTTCCCCCTTACTTTCTTGTAGTGTAAGATAGCATCATACCCAGTGTGTATGTTATACCCTCGTTAAGCCAAATCCTATGAGAGTAAAATTCACTCATTCCCTCTGACTTCCCCTTCATTGTAAAAGCTTTTTCTTGCCTTTTATATTACCTAATATACCCCATGCTACCTCTCCCTTTCTTCTCCTCCGAATATATTTGTCTCTTACCCCTTAATTCTATGTATTAGATATCATCCTTTTATTTTCAACTCACAACTATCCTAATACTGAGAAAAGTCTCATGAGTTACAAATATCATCTTTCCATGTAGGAATGTAAGCAGTTCCACTTTAATAAGTCCCTTATGATTTCTCTATACTCTTTACCTTTCATGCTTCTCTTGTATTTGAAAATCAAATTTTCCATTCAACTCTAGTCTCTTCATCAAGTATGCTTGAAAGTCCTCTATTTCATTGAATACCCATTTTTCACAAAGAAGGATTATATTCAGTTTTTCTGGGTAGATGATTCTTGGTTTTAATCCTAGCTCCTTTGAACTCCAGAATATCATATTCTAAATCCTTCAATCCCTTAATGTAGAAGCTGCTAAATCTGTTGTTATCCTGATTTCTGTTTCAATAATACTTTAATTGTTTCTTTATAGCTGCTTGTAATATTTTCCCCTTGACCTGGGAACTCTGAAATTTGGCTACAATGATCCTAGGAGTTTTCCTTTTGGGATCTGTTTAGGAGCTAAGTGGTAGATTCTTTCAATTTCTATTTTTTCCCTCTGGTTCTAGAATAGCAGGGCACTTTACCTTGATTATTTCTTGAAAGGTGATGTCCAGCCTCTTTTTTTGACCATGGCTTTCAGGTAGTCAAATAATTTTAAATGGTCTCTCCTGAATATATTTTGCAGATCAGTTGTTTTTCCAATGACTTATTTGTCATTGTCTTCTACTTTTTTTCATTCTTTTGGGTTTATTTTATAATTTCTTGATTTCTCATAAAGTCATTAACTCCATTCTAATTTTTAAGGAATTATTTTCTTAAGTGATCTTTTGGACCTCCTTTTCCATTTAACCAGTTCTTATTTTTAAGGCATTCTTCTCCTCACTGTTTTTTGGACCTTTATTGCCATTTGGATTAGTCTATTTTTAAGGTGTTATTTTCTTCAACAGTTTTTGGGTCTCCCTTAGCAAGGTGTTGACTTGTTTTTCTTTTTTGGAGGGGGGAAATCTGGGCAATTAGGGTTAAGCAACTTGCCCAATGTCACATGGATAGTAAGTGTTAAGTGTCTGAGGCCACAAATGAACCTAGGTCCTCCAGACTCCTGGGCCAGTGCTCTATTCACTATACCACCTAGCTGCCCCATGTTTATTGTTTTTCATTATTTTCTTGCATCACTCATATTTCTCTTCCCAGTTTTTCCTCTACTTATTTTACTTGATTTTTAAAATTATTTTTGAGCTCCTCCATGACCTGTGACCAATTCTTTTATTTCTTGGAGGTTTTGGATATAGAAGTTTTGATATTGTTATCTTATGATTGTGTGTTTGTTCTTCCTTGTCACCAAAGTAAGATTCTATAGTCTTATATGTTTTTCTTCTGTTTGTTCATTTTTTCTGCCAATGACTTGAATTTTATCTCTTCGTCAAGGTAAGACTCTACTTGAGGAGGGGGAGTGCTAGGGGAAGTGTACTGCCCCAAGTTTCAAGGGTTCTGTGCAACTATTTTCAGAGATATTTCTAGGATCTATAAATTTTCAGCTCTTCCAAAATATTATGATCAAAGGAGAAGTGTTTACTCTTTTCCTGAACTGTTTCATGTCTGTTAGTGACCCCAAGCACTCTTTTCTGCCTTTGAATTATGAGGATTCCCTCTCCCCTATCGCCACAAGCTATGCCATGCCAGCCCTCCTCCTTGTCCCAGGACTGCTACCCAGGACTGCAACCCAGATCAAAACAATGGCAAAGCAAGAGAATCCTGCCTCAGTGCCAGCAAAGAAATCCATGCAATCCCTCTCTGACTAGCTGCTTGGTTCCCCCACTTTGTGTGGGCCAAGAGCTCCGGAAACATCCACCATCACTGTTGCTGCCACCACTATCTTGGTTGTGGGGCCTGACTACACAGTCCTCTCTCACCCAAGGCAAGCAGACTTTTGCTACTGACCTTCTAAGTTGTCTGAAGATTTTGGATTAAGAAGTCAGGAAACTGCCACAGCTGCCAGTGATTCAATCCCCTGGGACCTGTTGCACCTGTTCTCTGCCACTGTGGCCCATGCTTTTCTCTAAAACTGGTACAACAGACTTTCCTGTTGATCTTCCAGGTTGTCTTGGGCTGGAAATTCATTTGACTGTCTCACCTTTGGGTTTCTGATGCTCTAGAATTTATTTAGAGTCATTTTTACAGGTATTTAGAAGTGTTTGGAGCAGAGCTCAAGCAAGTCTGTGTTTTCACTCTGCAATCTTGGCTCCACCTTATCTTTTGATATTTTCAACTCATCATGGTGAAAATGAAACTCATTATCTTTCCCCTTAAAACTTTATCTCTGACTCTATAAAGCAATACCACCCCTTCAGTCATTCAGACTTACAATGTAAAAGTCATCCTGAAATACTCATTAGCTTTCATCCTACGCCTGCCTCCCCCCCCCCCCAAAAAAAAAAACCTGTTGCCAGAGCCTGCTTATTTTAATTTTGTAATGTCTTTGGAATATGTGTTCTTTTCTCCTCAGACACAAACACTGCTCTGCTGCATGCTCTCATCACAACTGTATTATTCCAATAGTCTTCTCATATGCATATCTTATTCCTACCTCCCTCAAAAAATACAGCCTCCATTCAAACATTAAAATAGTGTGTATTCCTAAAACTCATGTTCACGATATTTTGTTATATATATATATAATATATAATCCTCGATACAGGGACATTGGCATGCTGGGTGTTCTATTAACAAGTCACTCCATCTTTCAGCTCCAAGTATTTTTTCTGATTGTCCTCCTTGCCTACAAGACTTTCTCACTTCAACTCGGACTACTGACTTCCTTTAAGTCTGAATTAAAATCCCACCTTATTTTTTTCCTTTAAAAAGCCTTCCCCAAGTCCTATTAATTAAAATGCCTTCCCTCTTTTATTTCCTATTGATCTCATATATCACTTGTTTATGTATACTTGTGCATGTGCATGTTTTCATTCTGTTGTTTTCTCCATCAGATTGTTAGATATTTGAGGGAAAGAACTGTCTTTTTACTCTTTTTATATCACCAGGACTTAGCACAGTGCCTGGCACAAAGTAGACCCTTAATAAATATTGATTGATTGTATTACCTCAGAAATCATGTAGTGCAACAGATGTAGAAATTAAGCTTTAAATGATTTGCCAAAGAAAATTCCAGTGTGAGCAGCTAGATGGTTTAGTAAATAGAAGTCCAGTTCTAGAATCATGAAGATATCAGTTCAAGTCCAGTCTCAGCCACTTACTAGTTGAGTGATCCGGGGCAAGTTCCCTTAACCTCTGTTTGCTTTAATCCACTGGAGAAAGAAAAGACAAACTACTACATCTTTGCCAAAAAACAAAAAGAAACAAAAAAAACCCCATGGACAATATAGGTATGCTAGGGTCCATTGGGTCACAAAAAGTTGAACTACTGAACAACAACAGTGTCAAAACTTAAATTGAACCTACTGAATTGATGTCCATATCAATTGTATTTTCTCCCTTTCACTATGCTGTGAGATTTCCTGAATACACTGACCTAAGAACACCATTGAGAGAACTTCTTAGAATTAATGTGTGGGGAGTCATCAGTTCCTTTAAGAATCAAAAATCCAAGAGTTGTGGGTAGGAGGACAACATATAGCTGACATTGATCTAATAAGATCAGAATGACTGATGTAGACAGAAGATAAAAAAACCATTGCAATTTACTTTTGAGAATAAAAATTCATTTTATTTAGTATCAAATTTTTTTTTAATTTTACACTCTTTTTCCAGTTGAGTTATATGCTACTCACACACTTAAAACTTGCTTATTAGATTTTCTCAGTCAACAGAAGAGCAATGTATAATACAATAATATTTCAATTTTTTCTGCTTAGTAAAATACAGGGTATTCCAGAGTCTTAGAGCAATTGTAATCTTCTAACTACATTAAGACTTTTTGGATGCTTTGGATAATAATATTTCTGTGTGAGTAAAATAATTTTTGATTACCATGAATTTAATTCCATCTTATTTTTGCTAGAGTCATAACTTTTTTTCTTTCACTTCTGTCTCTGTCTCTGTCTGTTGCTGTCCATCTGTTTGTCTTGTTCTGGATCTGTCTCTCTTTGTCAATCTGTATAAACATGCACATGCACACAGAGTGGAAATCTACACATATGTATATATACTGGCAATCCAAAGATCTTTCCTGCCCCTTGGCCCCTTCATAGGCTTAAGTGAATCTGAGAACCTTCCCTGTTTTGGAAATATACTCTGCCCCCTAATAGGCTGAATGTGGTCACATGGAGCCTGTCACAGGAGGCTTGTTTTTCAGGAATGCCCACACCTTGTTACTTTGTGATTGGGAAGTGGTTCAAGAAGGTTGTGACATTCTTGTGAGGTTGTGCTTTGGGACTCACTTTGGGAAGACTTGTGTGATTTGCCCAGATGATATTCTGGGCAGTTGTTGAGACCTCCAGCTTAGAAAACCCAGATTTTGGTGCTTCCCTCTCTGGCAACTAACTAGGTATGGATGTAATAGACAGCTGGAAGCCCTGTCTGCTGATCTGTTTTTCTGTCTATAGTTTTTGTCTGCTTATAAATTCTGTTTGTATTCTCTGAAGTTCAGGGTGCTGAATTTTTCTCTTGAACTAGGTAAATGATATATGTTTGATTAAAGTAAGATTGTTAACCCATTTTGAGTTGCTCTCCTTTAGTAAAGTAGATCTAAGAACCTGTGCTAGCAGCCATCCTGGGTATGTTAGTGTGCTTGCTGCTACAATATTTAATATGTGTATGTGGGGAGAGAGAGATCATTAATAAAATATTTTTACTTTCCCTTTCCTATTGAGCATATTGTTGGAGTAAGGTTGCATAGTGGATACACAATATTAAAGAAAATATTTTATTCTTCTCTTACAGCTCATCTCATGATTTTTCAAAAAGGCACTTTTCATCTTAATTTATCGAAATACATGTTCAAAAATAACATAAAATGTTACTGCCTCTAATGAATCCATTGATTCATCATGTCCTCTTAGTACAAATGCAATATAAACATTTTACAACACTAATAAATAATTACTATATAATATCCCTTTTGGAGAAAAAAATTTGTAATAAGACAGATATATGAAATCAACTAATTTTGCACCAATATTATCTTAACTTGTTTCTTCCTAACTCTTCCATTATCTTTACTGGTCTTATATGCTTCACTAAACATAGTGGCCAGGCTAACTAGAAAATAGCAAGAGAGGACAGATTCTTTTCCTGATCCTGACACTAGCTGATCAAAATTACAATAGACACAGTACAAACAACTTGTGAAAGAGAGGAAATAAGTAAATCTACCACTTTTGTGTAGAAGTCATGACTATATCCAGCTACACAGTTCTGCTAGTGGTTATTTCATTGCTCACTCTCTTGATCTACTTCCTTTACTTCCAAGATACGAGGTGAATTTACCCTATTTTCAAAACCTGCAGGAGACGATAGTCTACTAACCTCACTTTGTAATCTGTTTCAGAGTTCAATAAACTCTTCTGTCAGTAACATCTTCTTTTTCTTCAATCTAAATCATGAGTGCTGTGATTGAAAAACATTTCCTCCCATTCTAAGATCAGTGGTGATGAATAACAGATGATTTTTATCCTTCTCATCATAACCTTTCATATAGTTGAAGGTTACTATTAAAAGGCATTCTTATCATCTTCTATGGAAAAAAATATGAATATTGAAATCTTTCATTTTAGAGTTGGTGGTATGTTTCATGCAGTCCACATACTTATTGCATAATTTAGAGTTTTCAGATTCATTCAAAATATAAAAACTTTTAAAAATACTACGTACATGGTAATACTTGACCATAAGGTGCTTGAATTGTAGGCTAGAGATACAGAATGTTCTGACCCAAAGAATGTCCATAACTTCAATGATTGCCTTCTGTTCCATATAGCCCTGGGGAGACAATAACATACAATAGATCGAGTAATAAGCTGGAAACCAGAAACTACAATATTTTATCCTGACTCTGATGCTAAATAGAGCTATGACCTTGGGCAAATCACTTTACATTTCAAAGATTTGTTTAACTCATTTATAAAGTGAAGTCATTGCTCTATAGAGTCCATAAGGTTCCTTCCAGCTCCAAAAATCAATGATTCTCTTATTCTGTGTTTTTTTTCACCCACCATATTAATCATTTTTATCCACAGGGGATACAAATCAATGAAATCCCTATGGAAAAAATTGAGAAATGAGTGGCACAAAACTTATGCCATTGGAATAAATATGTATCATTAATGTATTCATATTATTATTTCTCTGTGAGGGTTGACTGAAGAATAACTATAAAGATTCAAATAAATCCTCATAAATGACACATTTTTATTATATGGTATCATATCGATGCCTCAGGTTTTTTTTGTTTGTTTGTTTTTAATGTGAAGTATGAACAGGAAGAACTTGACAGACTAACAGACTTGGAAGAATTTGGTAGGTGATTTAAAAACTCACTTCCAGGCACAGATGGGGAAAACCATCATTTCAGTAAAATAATGTATTCATCTATTTATGTCTCTATCATTATCTTGAGGGAAGTGATATAAATCTTTATAATTCACATTTAATAAATTAAACTGGACAAATCATAGGAAAATAGAATGTGTTAAAAAAAAAACCTTTAAGAATTAGGTGGATACTGACAAAAATTCATAGTTGTTCTTTGAAAGTGGCTATTAACAAGTTAATTTTGTGATTCTCATAATTACATTGGCTAAGTATACTTCATATCAATTTGGATACTTAGGAATTTTTAAAATCAGATTTTGTTTTGGTTTTAAATTAATGAATTGGATTCAGTCAGTAAGTTGAAAGAAGATTCTGGAGAGAAGTAGCAGGATGCACATTCATCTCATTAAATAATTGGACTTTATCTCTTATTGAATTTACAGAATCACAGAGTAAGCAGGTAATTATTAGGTCATTTATTTCAATATGTAGCTGAAAAAGAAGCTAGTCTTTAATATCTCTTTCATTAGCCAAAGTGCTTGAGAAGCTTAAGTGAGTGGAAATCAATTGCCTCCCATAGTACCTTATTTCTTTTTTTTTCTTTTGATGGTTCTACTGCTTGTTTTTTTTTAATGTATATCTCTACACTTACCTCCCCCACACTTATAGCTAAAATGGGAATGTTATATAAGTGAAGTTCAGTTCTTTGATAAGCAGACCCTACCCAGAGTTTCCAAGTACCTTACTGAAAAGTTAGGAGAGACACTCGGGATCAAGAATCATTTTATAAAGGCATGAGAAGGATAATGACTGATCAAGATTCCCTGAGGTAAGATTCCCCTTCACTACAACCTGAGTCTGCTGAGACAGATCTGTGAAGATAAGGAATGACAGTAATAGCCAAATACTCTCCAGATGCTAATGAGCAGACAGTCGGGTAAGACCACAGGGATCATTTGTTTACATTTTGCTTTTTGATGAGAGTTTATCCCAAAATTATATATTCCTTACTTAAATACCTGATGATGTATTTCCTAATTCCCTTCTGCCTAGTAATAGAGAGGGGAAGAAAGAAAAGCCAATTTTCTTTTGTCAACTAGTATTTAAAAAAAAGTATTCAGTGAGTCAAGTTTCAGAAGTTAAGATGGTGGAGTAAGCAGTAAGTTTCTGTAACTCTCCCATATTCACCTCCAATCAACCTTAAAATAGTACCCAAAATAGATCCTGGAAAAGCAAAACCAGCAAAAATGGGGTGAAATAATCTTTTCATCCAAGAAACTTGGAAGATTGGCAAGAAATGTCTATCTCACTTGGGAAAAAGAGAAGTGCATTACAGGACAGAAAATGTGCCAGCAAGCAGGCAGCAAGCCCCATGTCAGCAAACCAGCAGAAGATCCTGATCCCCCATGTGGTGAAGCAGGTAATGCCAACACCAGGATTCCCCTTAGCATAGCCAGGGAGTGGGTAGACTCCAGCTCTGAGAACCAATACACATTTCAGAATAGCCCTAATCAAACAAGCATCTTCCAGCAGACAGACTTCTTTGTGTTTTAGCACAGCTCATGGCACCCTCTAATTGCCACACCTACATGAGCTACATTGTAGCCCCAAGAAATGTAGAAACAGCCTCCCAGAACTTGGTACTTATCAAACATTACTACCAGGATCCCAGATCAGCATCTGGTAAGTGAACAGATATCTATTGTCACCAGTAGGGCCAATCAACCTACACCCCAACCCCTCAGCACAACACCATAAACAAGGGTCCCCTGTGGAGCTCAGGACAACATCAGTGCAGCACCAGTTAAACAACCAAGGCCTTCAGTCACTGGAACAAGAAGCCTGAGACAGTATCCCTTCTACCCCAGGTACAGAGTCAAAATCAAAAGGCCAAACAAACAACAACAATAAAAAGAATATGACCAAATAAAGTAACTGTGGTAACAGGGAAGACCAAGACACAAACTGAGAAGAGGACACAATATCAAAACACCTCTGGTGTTTAAGCTCAAAAAGGAGCTTAAAATCATATAAGGGAGGTGGAAGGGAAAATAGGGGGAAAATGAGAGTGATGTGAGAGAATTATGAAAAAAATAGTCAATAGCTTAGAAAATTGTTTAGAATGCAAAATTGGTCAAATTAAGGGGTGGTGGGAGGACATACAAAAATCTACTGCAGAAAACAACCCCCTACAATTGGCCAAATGGAAAAGAAAGTATAAAAGATAATTGAGGAATGTGTAGTCTTGTGAATTTAATTAGGTTCTCTATAAATAAAATGAGGCCTTTATCAGACACACTTGCTGTAAAGATTGTTTCCCAGCTTTCTGCTTTCCTTCTGATCTTTGCTGCATTTATTTTGTTGTACAATGCTTTCAAATTTAATATAAATAAAATGATCAATTTTACATTTTGTCATGCTCCTTTTCCCTTGTTTGGTCATGAGTTCTTCCCCTTTCCATATGTTTGAGAGGTAGACTATTTGGCAGTTTGAATTGAGGAAGTGGATGCTAATGACTCTAAGAGTCATGATGAATCAAATAAATTCAAAGGAATAAAATAATGAAAGTGTAAAATACTTCATGGGAAAAAAAACCGACCTGGAAAATAGATCCAGGAGAGAAAATATAAGAATCATTAGACTACCTGAAAGTCATGATCAAAAGGAGGAACTGGACAGTCCCTTTCAAGAAATTACCAAGGGGAGGCTAGGTGGCACAGTGAGTATAGCACTGGCCCAGGTGTCAGGAGTACCTGAGTTCACATCCGGCGTCAGACTCTTAAAACTTAGTAGATTTGTGACCTTGGAAAAGTCATTTAACCCCAATTGCCCTGCCCTCCCCCCTCCAAAAAAATAATCAAGGAAAACTTCCCTGATGTCCTCGAACCAGAGGGCAAAATAGGCATTAAAAGAATTCACTGATCACCTCAAGAAATAGATGACAAAATTAAAAAAAAAAACCTCCAAGGAAGGTTATAGTAAAATTTTAGAACTATCAGCTCAAGGGGAAAAAGTACTACAAGTGTCCAGAAAGAAAACAATTCAAATATTGGGCTGTCACAATGAGGTTTACATAAGACTTGGCAAAGGTCACATTAAAGGATTGGACCATGGCCATGGACCATGAGATTCCAGAAGTCAAAGAGCTAGGACTACAAACAAGAATGACTTACCTGGCAAAATTAAGCATAATGCTCCAAAGGGAAAAGAAAGTTCAATCAATGAAATAGAAGAATTTCAAGCTTTCATAAGAAGACCAGACCTAAAGCAAAAATTGGATTTCCTATATCAAGACCCAAGAGGAGGGTAAACAGGAAAAAAGGAAAAAGAAAAGTGATTCAGTAGATGGGAACATGATACTTATAATTCTTAACAATTGTCTCACTATAGTGCAGCTAGAAGGAATATACATATACAAAGGATATATGTATGAGGTGAATTTGAGGGAAGGACATAAAAACATAAAAGTAAGAGAAAGAAGAGTATAATGCATGCAAAAAGAAGGGAGAGGTAGAGTGGGATGAATTATTTCATACGAAGGGGGATGAAAGATCTATTATAGTGGAGGGGAAGATGAGAGGGTGGGATGCGAATCACTTGAAACTCTCATCTGTATTGTTCCAAAGGGAATAACACACACTATCAGTTGAATATGGAAATCTATATTTTCTGACTGGGAAGTAGGAGGGAGGGAGATCAGGTAAAGACAGGGAGTGGTGACTGACAGAAGGGAAAGAAGATCAGGGGAGTTGGTAAACAGAAGAGAAACACTTGTGAGGAGGGAAAGGTTGAAAGGAGAGAGAAAGAAGACAAAAAGGAGGAAGGATAGGATGGAGGTAAATATACAGGTAGTAATTATAACTGTGCTTATGAATGGAATGAACTCCCCCATAAAATGAAAGAAAGCAGCAGAGTGGATCAAAAAACAGAATCTTAAAATATGTTGTTTATAAGAAACACAACTGAAGGAGAAAGACACATGCAGAGTAAAGGTAAGGAGCTGGAGCAGAATCCATCATGCTTCAGATGAAGAAAAAAAAAGGCAAAGGTAACAGTCCTGATCTCAAAGCAAAAGAAAAATTTGGACTTAATGAAAAGAGATAAGGTAGGAAACTACATCTTGATAAAAGGTACCATACAATGAAGCAACATCAAATTTAAACATATAGGTACAAAGTGGTATTGAACCCAAATTCTTAAAGAAGTTAAGCAAGTTAAAAAAAGAAATTGACAACAAAATTATACTAGTGGGGGGACCTCAGCTGTTCCCTCTTAGAACTCAATAAATGCAACTAAAAATTAAACAAGAAAGAAAGTAGGTAAACAGAATATTAGAAAAGCTAAATATTATTTATCCAAAGTTCATAATTTAGACATAAAGGGTGACACCAAAAGCAAATTAGAAGAACAATGAATAGTCTACCTGTTAGATCTATGGGGAAAGGAAGAAGTCATCACCAAACAAGAGAAAGGGAGCATGACAAAATGCAAAATAGATAATTTTAATTGTATTAAATTTTAAAGCATTTGTTCAAACAAAAGTAAATGCAACCAAGATAAGAAGCAAGGCAGAAATTTGGGAAACAATATTTACAACAAGTGTTTCTGATGAAGGTATCATTTCTCAAAAACATAAAAAAGCAAATCAAATTCACAAGAATATAAGCCAAGTGACAAATAATCAAAGGATATGATTAGGCCGTTTTCAGATGAATAAATGAAAGTTATCTATAAGCATATGAAGAATTGCTCTAAATCACTTTTGGTTAGAGAAATGCAAGTATAATTCTGAGGTAGCACCTCATACCTATCAGATTGGCTAATATGACAGAAAAGGAAAATCAAAATATTTGAGACTATGCTGGAAAAATGGGACACCAATGCACTGTTGGTGCATCTCCATTCTACAGAGCAATTTGGAACTATGCACAAAGGGTAATCAAACTGTACATAAACTTTGATTCAGGAATACCACTACAATGTCTCTATCCCAAAGAGTTATCTAAAAGGGGAAAAATACCTACACGTGCAAAAGTATTTATAGCAACCCGTTTTATGATAGCAAAATATTGAAAATTGAGGGGATGGGGGTGGCAGAGGCAAGATGGCAGAATAGAACCTGGACTTTGGTGTGGCTCCTGTTTCCACCTCCTCCAATTCATGTAAAAAATGGCTCTAAACAAACTTTGGAGCTACAGAACCCACAAAATAACAGAGATAAGGTAACCTCCCACTGAAGACAGCCCAGCAGGCTGGCAGGAAAGGACCAGTGCAGAGCTCTGGGAACTCAGCCCTGCATGAATCAAAGGTTTTACCCTCAGGGAAGCCACAACCAGCCACTGGCTGGAGGGACTTCAGATCACCAGAAGCTATGGTGGTTTACAGAATTATCAACCATAGATGCCAAGGACAAAGTGAAAGGTCAGTATAGACTTTGTGGGAACAGGGAGTTTGGGATTGTAGTCCACCCTTTGCCTTGCGCGAGATGTAGCTGAGCCTCAGTGGTCATTCAGCTGCTACCACGTGGCTGCTTAAAGAGCTCCTGGCCTGCAGATTGTAGGGGAGAAAGCAACCAGTCTGAGGGGTAATAGCTCTTCTTTTAACCTTCTTAGATATGGATCACTGCCTAGCACGGAGGTCCTGGGGTATATGACCAATTTGCCAGAGAGTGTGGAGGCTTCAGAGAGGGCAGCCAAGTAATAGCTGTTACAGTTGAGAAAACTGCAACAATTTGGGACAAAGTTCCCCTTTATGGTACCAGAGTTTTACTGTGGCAAAAAGCTCAAAAGCCAAGTAATTGAGTGGCAACATGAGCAAGCAAAGGAAGCAAAGGAAGTGCAGCAATCTGACTTTACATTCCTATTTTGGGGACAAAAAAGATCAAAGCATGGAACAAGATGAAGACAATGAAGTCAGAACACCTGCAACAAAAGCTTCCAAGAAAAATATGAGCTGGTTACATGCCATAGAGGAGCTTAGGAAGGATTATGAAAAACAAGTAAGAGAAGGGGAGGAAAAATTGGGGAGAGAAATGATAATGATGCAAGAAAATTATGAAATGGGAGTCAACAAACTGACTGAAGAAAATAACACCTTAAAATAGATTAAATCAAATGGCAAAAGATGCTCAAAAATCCAATGAGGAGAAGAATGCCTAAAAAATCCGAATTTGCCAGATGGAAAAAGAATGTCAAAAGCTAACTGAAGAGAATTTGTTCCTTCAGAATTAGATTGGAGCAAATGGAAGCTAGTGACTATGAGAAATACAGATAATAATGAAGCGATCCAAACAAATTAAAACAAAAATAGAAGGCAATGTTAAATATCTCATTGGGAAAATCACTGATCTGGAAAATAGATGCAGGAAAGATAATTTAAAAATTAATGGACTATCTGAAAGCCATGATCAAAAAAGAACCTAGAAATCATCATTCAAGAAATTTTCAAGTTAAATTGCCATGACATTTTAGAACCAGGGGGCAAAATACAGGATAAAAGAATCCACTATTTACCTCCTGAAAAAAGATCCCAAAAAGAAAACTCCTAGGAATATTAAAACCAGCGTCCAGAGTTCCCAGATCAAGGAGAAAATATTGCAAGCAGTCAGGAAGAAACAATTTGAGTATTGTGGAAACACAATCAGGGTAACACAGGATCTGGCAGCTTCTACACTGAGGCATAGAAGGGCTTGGAATATGATATTCCAGAGGTCAAAGAAGCTGGGATTAAAACCACGAATTACTTACCCAGCAAAACCGAGTATCATGTTTCAGGGGAAGATATGGTAATTCAATCGAATAGAGGACTTTCACACATTTTTGATGAAAAAAACCAGAGTTGAATAGAAAATTTAACATTCACATACAAGACATAAGAGAAGCATGAGAAGGTAAACAGGGAAAAGGAATCTTGAGGAACTTATCAAAGTTTAAATATTTACATTCCTACATGAAAAATGACAATTGTAACTTATGAAACTTTCTCAGTATGACAATAGTTAAAGGGAACAAAGAAGTGTGTGTGTGTGTGTGTATATATATATATATATATATATATACACATACCCACATATATGTATATATAGAAGAGTATATTGGTGATTGAAAACACATGTGAGTGTGTGTATATATGTGTACAAGTGTACATGCATAGAGGTCACAGGACCAATTGAATAGGAAGGGATGATA
Source organism: Petaurus breviceps papuanus (assembly GCF_028583685.1). Classification (NCBI taxonomy): domain Eukaryota; kingdom Metazoa; phylum Chordata; class Mammalia; order Diprotodontia; family Petauridae; genus Petaurus; species Petaurus breviceps. The sequence continues at coordinate 877,940 of NW_027186315.1, read as the reverse complement.
TTTAAAAGGTGAAATTGAGAGGTGAGAAAGGAATATAATGAGAGGAGATGGGAAGAGACAGATTGGGGTAAATTATCTCGTGTGGAAGAGGCAAGGGAAAACTTACAATGGAGGGGAAGAACAGGAAGGCAAAAGGGAATGAATAAGCCTCATTCTCATTGAATTTGGCTTAGGGAGGGAATGACATTCACACTAAATAGGGTATCTCATCCTATAGGAGAGTAAGGGGAAATAGAATGAAAGGTAGGGCAGGTTGGGGGAGACAGAACTTGGAAGCACCCACTTTTGAAGAGGGACAGGATCAAAGTAGAGAATAGAAAAAGTGGGGGTGGGATAAGATGGAGGGAAATGTAGTCAGTCTTTCACAATATATCGACTATGGAAATGTTTTACATAGCTACACATGTACAATCTATATTGATTTGCTTATCTTCTCAGTAAGGGTGGGTGACAAGGGAGGAAGGGAAAGAATCTGGAATTCAAAGTTTTAAAATCAAATGTTTAAAGCATATATATATGTATATATATATATAATTATAATAATTATTATTATTTTAGATGCAACTAGGAAATAAGATTTACATGCACTGGGCCATAGAAATCTACCATGCCCTATTGGAAAGTCGGAAGGGGGCATGAGGGAGGATAAAGGAGGGAGCAGATTGGTGGAGGGGCTATTCAGTTGGATCACTGTTTTGGGGTGCTGTGTAGGGGAAAAATGGGTAGAAAATTTGTACCTCAAACTTTTGTGGAAATGAATGATGTAAACTAAATATAAACGTAAAATTTAACTAAAAAAAGAAAATTGAGGGGGTGACCATCAGTTGGGGAACGGCTGAACATTCTGTCATATATGAATGTAATGGGATACTCTTGTATAATGAGAAATAATGAACAAGTAGATTTCAGAAAAACCAGGAAATACTTGTATGAACTGCTGTAATGTGAAATGAGCAGAACCTGGAAAACATAGTACACAGTAGCAGAAACATTGTGCTATGACCAACTATGAATGACTCAGCAACACAATGATCCATTAAATAAGTACAAAGGACTTGCATAGGAAAATACTATCCATATCCATAGACAGACCTGATGGGCTTTGAAAGAAAACTGATGCATATTTTCCCACCTTCTTTATTCTTTCTCATGTTTTTTTTTTTCCTTTTCCTGTTTTCTTTCACAAATTTGAGCAACATGGTAGTATTTTTTCATCATAGCACATGTATAAATTATATCAAACTGTCAGCCATTTTCAGAAGAGGGAGAGGAGAGGAAGAAGAAGAAGAGTTTGGAACTTAAATTTTGTAAAATGAATGCTAACATTTTTTCTTGAAATTTAGCTGTGCAGGGGCAGCTAGGTGGTGCAGTGAATAGAGCACTGTCCCTGGAGTCAGGAGAACCTGATTTCAAATCCGGGCTCAGACACTTAACACAAAACTAGATCTATGACCTTGGGCAAGTCACTTAACCCCAATTGCCTTCCATAAAGCAAATACACACACACACACACACACACACACACACGCACACACATATATATATATATATATACATGCATATACATATACATATATATATATGAAATTTAACTGTGCAAAAATACTACTAAAGGAAAAAAAATATTCATTGCCTAAGTTTGCTTCCACCAACTGCTCACTTTTTGATCCCCATATACTTCAACTTTCACTAAAAGTCAGTCTTTTTGAACATAAACAAATATGATTATGAGGGGCAAGTGTTGGAAGAGGGAAAGATATTTTCCCTTAAAAGAGAAGATATTTTTCACCTCAGTAGAAGCTGGGAAAGAGGTAAGCCTACAGTGAGAAAGACAACATTTGAATGATCATTACCTTCTACAAATAAAGATATCTATAAGGACAAGTGCATAAAGAAAAAAGCATAGTGTGGGGGCATTGGATAATAGGCACCAAGTAATCTTGGCTTTGGTATTACTTAGTATGGTAAGCCAGGCCCAGTATTATTCTACAGTCTTTTGCTTGGTGATTAAATCAGTATCTGCAGGTAGAATTATAATTTCTCTGCTTATGAGACTCATATCAATTTATCCAGCCCAAAGTTCTCTCCTGACATCTGGTCCCATATTTCCAACTTCTTACTGACCATCTAGAACTTCACATTATATAAACATCCTAAGTTCAAAATGTCCAAAGCATCTGGTTACCTTTCCTCTATACCTTTTCCCTGTTCCAAGAGTCCCTAATACTGATAAAACCTGTCTTCTACAATCTATAATAATCTAAATTCTGAACATGTTTTATATGCATCCCTTTGTTCCCTCTGAACCTGCCTCTCCACCAGTGAGGTAGTGAATAAGCATTTACATAGTTGCTACTGTGTGCCAGGCATTGAGCTAAATGCTTTTACTTTTTTTTTCAAACAAATGTCATCTCATTTTGTCTTTGCAACAACCCTGGGAGACAGATGCTATTATTATTCCCATTTTACAGTCAAGTAAACTGAGGGAAACAGGTTAAGTGACTTAGCTAGGCTAATAATAATTTTCTTGATGTCAGGCCCTTATGCTTAAATTCTGCACTACCTTCATCACCTCACACTTTGATTATTGTAATGGAATTTTTGGCTGGCATGATTGTCTCCAGTGTTTCCCTTCTGCAGTCCATCCTGCACTCAGGTATCTCAGTGATCTTTTTAAAGGACAAGTTTAATCATGGCCGCCTTCCTATTCAATAAACACCAGTGGCTCCCTATTGTCTCCAGAGTCATATGTACTTCTTAATACTTTAGTACTTAGGGCAGCTAGGTGGTGCAGTGAATAGAGCTCTGGCCCTGGAGTCAGGAAGGAGCTGAGTTCAAATATGACCCCAGACACTTGACACACTTATTAGCTATGTGACCTTGGGCAAGTCACTTAACCCTAATTGCCTTGACTCCCCCCTCCAAAAAAAGTACTACTTAAACCTTTCTACAAAAAAATCTATGCTGGATCCCCTTAATGCTAATACCTCCAGTTTGAAATTCCCTCCAGTTTATCCTTTACCTGACCATTTGTACATAGGCATTCGCATGCTGTCTGCTCCTTTAGATTATGAGCTCTTTGAGGACAAGAACTATCCTTCCCCCCTTTCTTTGTATTCCAAATATTTAAGGAGTTTGTTAAGCACATTGTAAGGGTTTAATAAATTTTTATTGATAACACCTGCTGCTGAACGTGCTGAATTTATCAAGACTGTCAGAGCAACTGAAGCCCTGGGGCTTCTCTTTAATTTGTCTGGTGTTAGAGGGCTTCAAGCAATGAACAAGACCACATCCCCCATTTCAAGATGATACTTACTTGAATCATAAACTTGCCTCTTCCACCCATTTATGTTAGTATTATTTTCTGGGGACAGGTAGGACAAATTCAAATTTTCTTTGGTATATCATGTCTTCAAATACTTCAATATCTACTTGACATAGTCTATACCCTCCCCAAATTTCCGCTTCTCCATGAGAATTTCCTTCAGTTGATCCTCAAAGAATGATAGGGTTTTACTGTTCCACTTTAATCCTAAGAAGGAGAGAGAGAGAGAGACAGAGAGAGAGAAGGACAGGCAGCAGGAAAGGGAGAGGGAGGGAAGGGGAAGGGGAGGGAGGGGGAGGGGAAAGGAGAGA
>NW_027186315.1:814640-874294 GCF_028583685.1 Petaurus breviceps papuanus | reverse complement strand
AGACAGACAGACAGACAGACAGACAGACAGAGACAGAGACAGAGAGACAGAAAATGTTAATAGTTATTAATAGTCTCCGTCATACTTTTGAGCAAAAATATGAACTGAGATTTTTTCAAGTATTGTTTCATCATCTCATTTAGTCTCATTAAACTGACAATGAATAGTACATTTTAATAAAATATTATTTTATGATGAATTTATATTTGTTTTCTTTTGCTATAATGTGTTGCTCTCAATCATGAGCTGAGGGAGGTTGATCTGGGCTGTGTAAGATAATTGCTATAGCAGAGATCTAGACTAAGCTATCTCAGATAGCTCTTTTCACCACAGATTCAATTATTGAAGACTGACACTTCAGATGAGGGGCTAATGTGGGGAGGAACAATGAAGGCAGTTTCCATTTTTTTTACAAGTTCAAGTACTGAATGATAGGCACCCAAATCCAGAAAGTCTCAGAGAGCACTAAAATGAAGCACACACACCCTTTCTGAGCCTCAGAAGCTTCCCTGGAATTAAATCTCTTTTCAAACTACCAAATCTATAAAAAGCCTTCACAGTTGTAATTCTCTTCACTGAAAACAGGTAATAGCATTTCCCTCCTCTTTATTTCTCTCCATTATGCATTAGTTTTTCATACTTGTGTAATATATGTAGTCATCATTCAGTAAACATTCACTGACAGTCAACTGTTTGCCCCAAACTGTGATATCTACATGCAGAAATGATTCAAATGCAAAAGTGTGGGGGGGAGGGGAAACAAAGAGGAGGAAGACCTGGGGTCAAGTTCAGTTTTATCACATACCATCTATATTCTTAAACAAATTAGCACACCTCTTTGATCCTCTCCCCTGGTAGATATCAGATGAGGTGGTTGTAATAGATATTATCCAAATTCCCTTTCTGCTCGAAAATTCTGTGAATTTGATTCTGAGAAGAGATACATTTAATTTCATGACCCTGCACAGCTCAGCTTACTATGCTGGGTATCAGTTCCCTTCTTTTAAAAATAAAGACAAAGAAATGAAATTGGATTTTGTAATCTTAAAGCTCCTTTGAAGCTCCGATATTGAATTTTACTATTTAGGGAGTTTTTTGAGGACAATTGTATGGCAATAAACATCCCTGTCTCCAATTTAATTTTGGATGGAGAGAAGGCAATATGCCTTACCAATTGAGAAGAGCTTCATGCATTCTGTAACCCTTCACAGCCACTACAGAAAACGCACAGAGGGTTGTTCTTGCATTGGAGAGCAGAGATGAATCTGCTTTACATAAGTTCTATTATAAAAAAATAGATAATAACCTGCCATATTCCAAATTTTATTTTATTTTTTCCCCTACTCTACATCAGTCATCATGGTTCGGTTTTGGATTTGCTTCTGAAGTTCTCTGATCTCAGATATGTAGATAGGTTCTCTCAGATTGGAATATCAAATTATTTACACTTCCCTCACGTAAATATTATTGCCCATATCTTCTTGTAATATCATCCTGAAGCATCACCCAATTGCTAATGAACTTACTTCTTTTTGATCATTTTATGGGAACAAGCAGTTATCACCATCAGTCATCACTTACTACCATTACAAGAGAAGTCTACCTACTATTCATATTATACATGTCCTGCTAGAGTTCATCACAGTAGCACATAAAAAAAAAAAAAACTTTATAACTGACATCTGATGACTTATTTTCTAAATGTGAATAAACAATACTATATTGGACATCGAAAAAATAATATGTGGAACAACAAATAGCTAAAATCAATAGTAATATTTTTCACTTTAGTTTTAAACATCTATGATGAAATCAATACCAATTCATTCCTGAAAGCATGAAACCAAAAACAAATTAAAATTCTACTATATTATTGTATACATTAAATAAGTTAGTCTCAAAGAATGCTTCTTTAGAAAGTGAGGAGAAAAAAGCTTTAAAAATAAAAGTGGTTGTGTGCGTGTTGGGGGGGGGTCAAGATGGTGGATTAGAAAGAGTACTGCCTTGCAGCTCCAGGTTCAAACTCCACCAATTAATTTAAATGGTGACTCTGAACATACTTTGGAGGTACAGAACCCAAAAAATGACACAGAGAAGCTAACCTCCCATTAAGGACAGACCGGCAGGCCAATAGGAAGCAGCCAGCATAGCACTCAGTGAGTCCAGCCCAGCCCTGTGTGAGCACATGGTTTTTAGCCTCAGGGCAGCCTGACCAGCAGCTGACTGGAGGGATTTCAAATGACCAGCAGCTGTTGTGGTTTTCAGAATTATCAACACATAGAGTCTTAGCACAAAGTGAGAGGTCAGTGCAGGGTGGACTTTGGAATCCAATAGTTTGGGAGTGTGGTCCAGCCTTTATCCCCTGAAGGGAGAAACTTCTAAAGGGCTGGGGTCATGCAGCCACCTCCATGTGGCAGCTTCAGCTCCTGGCAAGAAGAGAGTAGGGGGACCAAGCAACCGGTCTGAGGGGTAATATCTTTTCCTTTAATTTGCTTGGATCTGGATTGCTGTCCAGGGTGGAGGTACTGGGGTGTGTGACCACATTGCCAAAGAGTGTGGAAGATTCAGAGAGGGAATCCAACTAATGCCTGTGGCAACTGAGAAAACCCCAACTGAGAAATCCCTTTGGGGACAAAGTTCCCCTGCCTGGGAGCAGAGTCCTACTGTGGCAAAAAGCCCAAAGTCAAGTAATTGAGTGGCAACATAAGCAGGCAAAGGAAGCAAAGTAAGCAGAGCAATCCAACTTTACACTCCTATATTGGGGACAAAAAGGACCAAATCATGGAACAGGAGGAAGACAGTGAAATCAGAACACCTGCAACAAAAGCTTCCAAGGAAAATATGAGCTGTTACATGACATAGAGGATCTTAAGAAAGATTTTGGAAACCAAATTAGAGAAGTGGAGGAAAAATGGGAAAAGGAATGAGAATGATGCAAGAAAATTATGAAATGAGAGTCAACAACCTGACTGCATAAAATATCACCTTAAAAAAATCACCTAACTCAAATGGTAAAAGAGGCTCAAAAAGCCAATCAGGAGAAGAATACCTTGAAAAGTTGAATTTGCCAGATGGAAAAAGAATCTCAAAAGCTCACTGAAGAGAATCATTCCTTCAAAACTAGATTGGAGCAAATGGAAGCTAATGAATTTATAAGAAATCAAGATACTATTAAACAGATCTAAACAAATGAAAAATAGAAGGCAATGTGAAATATCTCATTAGGAAAACCACTGACCTGAAAAATAGATCCAGGAGAGATAATTAAAAAATAAATTGGACTACCTGTAAGCCATGATCAAAAAAAGAACCTAGAACTCATAGTTCAAGAAATTCTCAAGGAAAATTGTCCCGATATTTTAGAATCAGAGGACAAAATAGAGCTTGAAAGAAACCGTCATTCACCTCCTGGAAAAGATACCAAAAAGAAAACTCCTAGGAATATTATATCCAGGTTCTGGAATTCCCAGATCAAGGAGAAAATATTACAAGCAGCCAGGAAGATACAATTTGAATATTGTGGGGAAACACAATCAGGGTAAGACAGGATCTGGCAGCTTCTACACTGAGGGATGTAAGGGCTTAGAATGTCATATACTGCAGGTAAAAGGAGCTGGGATTAAAACCAAAATTCACCTACCCAGCAAAACTGAGTATCATGTTTCAGGGGAAAATATGGTCATTCAATAGAATAGAGGACTTTCAAGCATTCTTGCTGAAAAAAAAAAAGTTGAATAGAAAATTTGACATTCAGATACAAGAAGCAAGAGGAACATGAGAAAGTAAACAGGGAAAAGGAATCATAAGGAACTTATCAAAGTTGAACTATTTACATTCCTACATGGAAAAATGATAATTGTAACTTATGAAACTTTTCTCAGTATAAGAATAGTTGAAGGGAATAGAAATGTGTGTATACATATATGTCCATATAGGAAGGTACATGGGGATATGAATACATATGTGAGTGTGTGTATATATGTGTACAAATATATATAGACAGATGGCATAAGACCAATTTAATAGGAAGGGATGATACTTAAAAGGCGAAATTAAGAGACGAGAGAGGAATATAATGAGTGGAGATGGGGAGTGACAGAATGGGGTAAACTATCTCATATAGAAGAGGCAAGGGACAATGGTTACAATGGAGGAGAACAGGAAGGTAAAAGGGAATAGGACAACCTTATTCTCATTGGATTTGGCTTAGGGAGGGAATGTCATACACACTAAATAAGGTATTTCACCCTACAGGAGAGTAGGGGCAGCAGATGAGAGGGGGGATGATGGAAGGGAGGGCAGGCTGGGCGGGAGGGAATTTGGAAGCACCCACTTTTGAAAAGGGACAGGATCAAAGTAGAGAACAGATCTAGTGGGAGTTGGGATAGGAGGGACAGAAATATAGTCAGTCTTTTAAAATATATCCACTATGGAAATGTTTTGCATAGCTACACATGTGCAGCCTATATTGAATTGCTTATTTTCCCAGCAAGGGTGACAAGGGAGGAAGGGGATGAATTTGGAATTCAACATTTTAAAATCAAATGTTTAAAAATGTATATGTATTATCATTATTATTAATATAATGTTACATGTACCTGGGAAATAAGTGGGGCAAAGAGATCTACCCTGCCCTACTGGAAAGTTGGAGGATCTGTGGGAGAAAATATGGGAGAGCAGATTGGAGGATGACATATCCAGTGGGATCGCTATTTTGGGGTGGTATGTAGGGGAAAAATGGGGAGAAATTTTGCAACTCAAAGTCTTGTGGAAATGAATGATTTAAACAAGAAGCTAATAAAGCACTTGATAAAAAAATAAATGTGGGAGCAGATGATATTTGCCTATGACATGTAAAATCTAATTTCTTCTTAGTCACCTTAATTTCCCACTTCTCTGGGATACAATATTTTTTTTTGAGACACAGTTACTAGTGATGATGATAGGAACACTCTTCTCCATTTTGATTGCTTTTCAATAGATGTTTATTATATTGGAACTTCTATGTTCAGGACAATGGTGGAGTTCTGTATGTTTCATTTTTTCCCCTAGCATCACTTGCTGCATTTAGATCAAGATATTTACAACAAGAAAACCACATTGGCAGGTAGATTGGGAGTAGCTTAGAACAGGAGGTCTGAGACTATGATATCATATTTTTGCTTACCACTTGCCGATTTTGGTGCATTCTGTACCCCAGATAAAAAAATAATAAAAAAAGAAAAGAAAAGAAAAAGACATGGTTAGCACCTTAGTGGAAGAAACCAACATCTGACTGGATGATAAACTAATTAAAATGCATTAAAATAGAATAATATTTTATTATTATAAAATGTTTGAGGCTTTGGTGCTTGCTTTTGCCTTTATAATGACATTTATAATTATTATGATTTTGATTGCATCAGGCCCTGACTTCAAGCAAAGAAGACTGAGTTTTGATCACAAAAGTAAATTCACATTTTCCTTTTTTGTCTGCAATAGAGCTGATGTCTCATTATTTCTTTCCCTTTACTACCTCATCACTGCATCTATATTCAAGAAATCTCAGTTGGAAGCAAAACTCCACTTAGAGGGAAGAGACAGTTCCCATAGATATCAGCAACTTGCTTCTTTTGTGTGCAGGACAAGTGCTTGGCATATGCTTCTTATTGTCTGGTGCAATATTTTCACCCAAATGTTTATTCTAGACTGGGCCTGAATCAAGTGTGTCTCTGATAGCTCATGTTCAATATGCAATCTAAATCAAGTCATTTTACTGTAAACAAAAGGAGATATATTTAGCCACACCAGGAAAAATTTATTCAGTGATAGTACTTGAGGCCAGTAAGAGTTCGTTCAAATGAGAGAAGGCTTCTTACCTGAGTTGACCATATTTTGTCATCAGAAATCTCCTGAGGTTCTTTATAGCTGTTTTACAATTAGTCAACCAGGAGGTGAAGTTGATATTCTGAGTCTTTAATCCTTTGAGCCAATCAAGTTTTGAGTTGTTATTAATATATTTTCAGTAAATAAATATTATCCTGTCTTGGAGGAAGGGTTTAGACTATTGCTCCTACCTCAGTAATGAATGTAGTAGTTGCAGGATGATGGAGGGAATTGCTGATAACATATTCCTATGTCTCTGGTACTTTCATTGACTTTGCCATACTCCAAATACAAAATTGTATGATGGCTGTATACCTTACCAGTTTTCAAAAGAGTTCTTCCTTTAACACATGCTAAATGAAGAAGAGAACATTAACTTAAGTCTGTTTCATTGAATTCAACTACAAACTCTTTAAACATAGTTTATGCAATTCATAATGTCATAATGACTTAGACTTCAAAATTGTTTTAAGGTTTACAAAGCAGTTTATCTCATTTGAATCCCCTCTTCTTCTTCTACCCAACTATTTACTCTTATTTGAGATGAAAGTAGAGTTACAACTTGAATGTCAGAGAAGTACTCAGAATAAGAGTTTTAAATTCCAATTTGAAGGGATCATTCAAGTATGACAGATAACATGCATAGACATTTTGGTCTCACTTTCATTACTAATTAATTTTGTAAAGCCAAGCACGAGCAGCTTTCCAGAGTACTGCTGCTGTGAACAGGTTCAAGGTTCTTATTACATAGTATAGTAAACTCTGTATTTATTAAGCAGTAAATTAAAACAAAGTGTTCACAGAAATCAAAGTACAGCATTCACAATATTATAGTGTAAAAAGTTATCACTTCAAACGGCCATATAGTTTTCACCAAAGTGGTTACCTAGTTTTAAACAAAGTACAATCATTTAGTAACTTAATCATTTAGTATTTCAATCATTAAGTAACTCAATGATTTAGTAAGTCCCTAATCAAATCATCCTGAAGGAGGCAGACAAAAAGTGCAATCATTCAGTAAGTCTTTAATTCAATCATCCTTAAGGAGCCTTCTCTTCTTAATGGACACAAAGCACAAAGATCAAAATTCTCCACCCCTAGGTGGAAATAAATCATAATCTTCTAAGTCAGCATCAGGTACTCAGGAAGAAATATTTTCATCTTGACTCAAGGCTGGCTCTCAGCTTCCATGGTTCCTTTTCTATGGTCCCAGCTGCTACCCGAATCTACATAACTGTCAACCGGGTTCAAAGGCAGGCAGCTCCCAGTTCCTTGTCCAGCTCCTTGTCCAGTTCATTGTCTAGTTCCTTGTCCAGTTCCCATTCCATATTGAAGATCACCATGTCCAGGCCACCTCAAGTCCTTCACAGTTTCTGTTTCTGGGAAGACAAAGCTTAGCAGAGCCAAAACAACATTCGTACATATTGCCGGCACCATCATCAATTCACTATTTGCCTGAGAAATCAACACAGACCCAAAAACAATGTTCAAGTGGTCAATAAAAATTATCAGTAAAGTCCCAGGACCTCCAAAACCCTCCTGCAGGACTTCTCTAAAGAGGTAACCAGAAAATCCTCTTTTAGGGCTTCCAGTAAGGTCCCAGGTCTTCTGTACAAAGTATCACAAACAAACGTCACTACAGACAGAACAGACAAACATAGGGTGCCAGGATACCACAAGTTTTCTCCTTCTGTACCACAAAAGCTCCCTTCTAAGTTCTTCTCTACAGCCTGGGCCTCTCTTTATATATGGTCATTAGCTCCTCCCCTTCCTTTTGCATCAGCAAGAGGAATTCACATGTGCTAGGGTTCACAACTTGTGGGGTTCACAAGTTCTGTTTCTCAATCATTGTAATGGTGACAGAGATTTGAAGACCTTCCATGCCCCTTGTATTGGCAAGCTAACAGGTACTTAGCACTTAGATTCAATTCTTAATTGGGTCTAGTATTAAGACATAGAATTTTTGAATCTCACAGTGGGATGAATGGGAAGGGATGGAGCAGGGAGGAGCTAATACCATGTATAAGGAAAGGCCCAAGGTGGAGAAGGAGAGATTTGGAGAAAAGAATGTATGGTGGCAGAACTTCTCTGAGAGCCAGCCATAATTTCTGCTGAGAAGTGCTGGCAGCTGGAACTGCTGGGAGACAGAACTTCTGGGAGTGCACAGCATGGAGGCTTAGCAGCTACTGTGAGGTAGGAGAGGAGGATGCTTGCCTGAGGGAGCCTGTTTTGATTTGAAGGCTTGGAAATGTGGGTGTTCACTGCATTAACTGTGGGTATCAACATTTTGGTAACTGTAATGACTTTGACCTTCTGTTTCTGGTATTCAGTTTTCTGGTATTTGAAGAAAGACTTTGGTTGTGTTCTTCATGTGGAGAGCCTGTTATATTTTGTGATTCACAACTATAACAGCATATTCATAGCAACCAAGAGCATTGTGATTATTGTAATGTTATTAGAATCATGGGCAAAGGTCAGAAGAAACATGAACTGAGAAAAGGTGTTAACTAAATAGCTGAAGCAAGGTGTTAACTAACTACTTCTTTGCCATTAAAATTGTGCTTCCCTTTTAATTTTTTCATTAAAAATATCTATTTGTTCTTTCTCCTATCTCCTCCCTTGAACCATCTTCTGGTCAGACTGACCTACATCATAAACATTTGGTGTTAGACAATTTCCTAACCACATAAATCTAGGCTCAAACAATATTAATAAATGATAAATAATAATTCACACTAGTCACAAATAAAATTTTCTCTCCAAAATGTTATTTAATTCTTCTGTCTTGGTCATTTCATTCTGATGAGTTCTAGTGCTTACAAGATAAGATTAGGACATCTTGAGCTTCACAGTGAAAACTGGAATTGGCAAAGTACAGGTCATTTTGCCTTATCAAATTGTAGGAAAAATTATAATTAGCATGACAAATTTGTACCCTCCGTTTTACAGTATAGAATAGAGAAATATATTTTTAACATAAATTCTTCCTTCAGCTATATAAATCCTTGACAGAATGATTGAGTAGTGTTTTGACATATCTCATACATTGAAAAAATAACCTGTCTAATCTTCCTCAGTTGGGAGATAAGACGATCCCTCTCAAAAAATAGACACCGAAAAAATAATCATGGTGGACACATTCTGTTTCATTTTGTCCATATTATCAGCTCCAGGCTCTAGTTGTCCTTGTTGACCTCACTAGCCTAGTTTGGAGAAAGTCTTAAGACTTCCTTCAATATTTAGTTGGAAAATGAGCAAATGTACAATAGATAAATTAATGTGTGAATAAAATGTGATTTTAAAAAATATTTTAAGTGATAATTGTTAATGCTTCTGAAAATAACTATGAAATTGAGTATTGGTTAATATAATTTATGTCTGTATTGTATGACCTCTTAAAATTGACATGAATTCTTTGTATAGGGGAGACTATTAGAATTAAAAAGAGCTTTAGAGTTTACAAAAAAAAAGATTTTATGACAATAGTTCTTTGAGGTGATGTAAATATTAGCTTCACTATTTTACAACTAAGATTGTAAGATGCAAAGTTACTTTCCCAAGCTTAACTAACTAGAAGAGCAATTACCAGAACTCATATACAAGTCTTCGGAGTGCAAATTCAGCCTCTTCTCAAAGGGACCTTCCAGTCTCCACCAAAACAAAACAAAAAAAGGTTTTAAAGTGTATAAATCAAAGTTTTACTAAAAAAATTTTAAAAATTATATGAAACCATTGGCTCTTCTTAAATTTAATGTATTGAGTAAATAATAAGATACTTAAATCAATAGAGTTTCAAAAACTGTAGGAAATAATGGTGAAAATAATGTTCATTATTGTGACCTTAGTGAATAAGATACTTCACCTTTTATTTCCTATTCTTCATGCTTATTACTTTACATATTGAGGAAATCACCTGTGTACTCAAATATTGAGATACACAAAAGATATGTGAGCCATTAAGGTGGGTGTTCCCTCCTTTAATGAGACACAGATTGCAACCTATTGAAGACTGCACATCTTATGCAAATCATAACAATGTCTTCTAAATATTACTTCATATAGACACATTTCAAAACAACAAGTATTATTTATCATAAGGCTTTCTTGAAATAAAAATTTATTCTTACATATTTTGAATCCTCTCTTATGTTCTGCTATGCACATGACATGTTTTTTTTCTTTCTAACTTTGTATTTAAGTTCCAATATTGAAGTTTATGATATGTTTTTGTTTCTTTTCTCTATTCTACAGTTGCATTTTTGTGTTTGAGTTTAAAATAAAATTTTAGAAAAAAAGGAAAAAATAAAAAATCATTTCACAGGTTTCACAAAGCATTCTGGGAATGTCCCTCAATTTCTTCTTACATCTTAAGGATACCATCATATACTATTTATTCCCCATCCTCACTATGTGGTCATTATCTTCTTTTTTAATCATATATTCATATTAATAACATTATTTGGGTTCTTTGTAGTTCCTGATTTATTATACATTAATAGCTGTTTACACCCACAATTTTCCCAAGCTTTTAATTTTTTGTACGTTCATATTTTAAAATTCTGAAATCCAAAATCTCTCTTAACAACATGCCTTTCTCCTTCCTATTGAGAAGGCAAGAAATCTGAAACACATTACACATATAAAATCCTGAAAAACCCATTTTCATATTAATCACACCCACTTCATTCCTCAAGAAATTCCTGCCTCAATGCTTCATAATACAGAGATAGTCCTGTATTTATGAAATGCATGCTGGAATATTGTAGGTTCAGGTAGGTTCATTGTACCAAGAATACTCAGAGTGGTGCTATGGAATATGGATTAGGTGTACTTTTCAAACTATTGTACCTATCTAGGTACAATGAGGCTTATTGCTAGTAAAATGTCTCCTTAATAGTGTATCTTGGGGTGGCCAGGTATCACAGTGAGTAAGAGCACTGGCTCCAGTGTCGGGATTACCTGGGGATCGAATCCAGGCTCAGACACTTAGCACCAACCCAGAAAGACCTGGGCATATAACCTTGAGCAAGTTACTTAACCCCAATTGCTTTCAAAAAAAAATAGTGTATCTTAATAGTGTATTCTTTGGCTATGCCAACACATCAAGAAAAGACAAACAAAAATTAAAGTAGTACCTCAGAATTGTATTAAGTGAATTGGAGCATTGTTTTTCATATGGCTACAGATAGCTTTAATTGTTTCACTTGAAAACTGTTCATATTGTTTCATCGTTTATCAGTTACGGAACTGGTCTTATGGTTATAAATTGCCCTCAGTTGTCTATATGTTTGAGAAATAAAGTCTTGATCAAAGAAACTTGTGTCATATTTTTCACAGTTGGTAATGCTAACTGTATTTCCCTGCATCCTATTCATCCCCTGCTTATGTTATTCTCTCTCTTCTTTCAACCTGTCCCTCCTTAAAAGTGGTTTGAATCTGACTACCCAACCCCCATCTGACCTCCCTTCTATCACAACCCCCAGCTGCTTAGCTTATCCCCTTTCCTTCCTACTTTCCTTCAGGACAAGAGAGATTTCTATACCCAATTGAGTGTGTTTGTCATTCTCTCTTTGAGCCCCTCTGATGAGAATAAGGTTCAGTCATGCCCCCTCACGTCTGACTTCTTTCATTCCATTGTAAAGGCTTTTTTCTGCCTCTTTTTATGTGATATAATTTACCACATTCTACATCTCCCTTTTCCTTTCTCTCAATAAGTTTCTTTCTTACCTTTAATTTTATTTTTTAGATATCATAACTTCATATTCAACTCACACCTATCCCTTCTTTCTATGTATACCCTTTCTAACCATCCTAATAATAAGAGTGTTCTTATGAGTTACAATTATTATCTTTACATGTAGAAATAGAGTTTTATTTTATTAAGTACCTGATAAGTTTCCTTCTTGATTACCTCTTTATGTTTCTCTTAAGTCTTATGTTTAAAAGTCAAATTTTCTATTTAGCTCTGGTATTTTCATCAAAAATGCTTTAAAGCCTTCTATTTATTTTATTATACCACCCCCCCCCTTGAAGGATTATATTCAGTTTTGCTGGGTAGGTGATTCTTGGATGTAATCCTAACATTTTGGCCCTCAAGAATATATTCCAAGTCCTCATTCTTTAGTGTAGAAGCTGTTAAATCTTGTGTTATCCTGACGGTGGTTCTATGATACTTGAATTGTTTCTCTCTTGAAATATTTTACAATATTGCAATAATTTCTCCTTGACCTGGAAAAACTAGAATTTGGATATAATATTGCTCAAAGATTTGATTTTTGCATCACTTTCAGAAAGTGATTGGTGGATTCTTTATATTTCCATTTTACCTTCTAGTTCTAGAATATCAGGACAGTTTTCCTTGATAATTTTGTGAAAGATGATATCTAGCCTTTTTTTTCTGATCATGACTCTCAGGAAGTCCAGTATTTTCTTCAGTGAACTTTTGCACCTTTATTTCCACTTTGTCAATTCTGCTTAATTAGGATTTTTTCTTCATTTAATTTTTGTGCCTCTTAGTCTGTGTTTTTTAAATTAAAAATATTTTTAGATTTAAACACGTATTTCCACAAGATTTTGAGTTACACATTTTCTTCTAGTTACTCCCCTACCCCCACCAAAGATAGCAAGCATACTGAATGTCCATTCCCTCAATCTGCCCTCTCTTATATCACCCCCAAAACCCCCTTACTTTCTTGAAGGATAAAATGATTTCTATAACCATTGTTTAAATATATTATTTCCCATTTGCATGTAAAAAACATTTTTCAACATTTACTTTTATAATTTGAGTTTCAGATTCTCTCCATTCTTCCCTCCTCACCCACCCCAACTGTGAATTCAAGCAATTCAATAAAGGTTATACATGTGTGGTTCTGCAAAATGTTTCCATAGTAGTCATATTTTGAAAAACTGACTATATTCCCCTCCATCCTAACATATTCCCAATTTGTTCTGTTGTCTGCTTTGATCCTGTCCCTTTTCAAAAGTGGGTGCTTCCAACTTCCCTCCTCCCCCAGCCTGCCTTACCTTCCATTACACCCCCTCTCATCCCCTTCCCCCCTACTCTCCTGATGTGATACCTTATTTAGTGTGGATGTCATTCCCTCCCTAAGATAAATTCAATGATTATAAGGTTTACTCATTCCCTTTTGCCTTCCTGTTCTTCCCCTTCATTGTAACAGTTTTCCCTTGACCCTTCTATACAAGATAGTTTACCCCCTTCTGTCTCTCCCCATCTCCTTTCATTATATGCCTCTCTCACCTCTTAATTTCACCTCTTAAGTATCATCCCTTCCTATTCAATTGCTCCTATGCTCTCTCTCTATGTATACCTGTGTGTGTGTATATATATAATATATATATACATATATATACATACACACTCACATATGTATTCATAGGCCCATATACCCTCCTATATAGACATATATATGTATGTATACACACACACATAAACATTTCCATTCCCTTCAACTATTATCATACTGAGAAAAGTTTCATAAGTTACAATTATCATTTTTCCACGTAGGAATATAAATAGTTCAACTTTTATAAATTTCTTCAAATTCTTTTTCCCTGTTTACCTTCTCATGCTTCTCTTGCTTCTTGTATCTGATTGTCAAATTTTCTATTCAGCTCTGTTTTTTTATCATCAAGAATGCTTGAAAGTACTCAAGATAAGGGCTGGTTAGGTGGCACAGTGAGTACAGTGCCAGCCCCGGAGTCAGGAGGACCTGAGTTTGGTTCTGGCCTCAGACACTTAACACACACACACACACACACACACACACACACACTATCTGTGTAACCTTGGGCAAGTTACTTAATACCAATTGCCCTCCAAAAGGAAAAAAATAATAAAAAAAAGTACTCAAGATGGCAGAGTAGAAGCAGGTCTTCCACTGGGCTTCGGCAACCACCACCTACAATTTATGTAAAAGGTGACTCTGAACAAACTTTGGAGATACAGAAAACACAAAATGGCACAGAGAAGCTAACCTCCTGCTGAGGATAACCCGGCAGGCAGCAGGGAGAAGCCAGTGCATTGCATAATGTGGTCATTCAGTGTAATAGAGGATTTTCAAGCATTCTTGATGAAAAAAAAATAGAATTGAATAGAAAATTTGAAATTCACATACAAGAAGTAAAAGAAGCATGAGAAGGCAAACAGGGAAATGAAATCATAAGGAACTTATCAAAGTTGAGCTATTTACATTCCTACATGGAAAAATGATAATTGTAACTTGTGAAACTTTTCTCAATATGAGAATAATTGAAAGGGATAGAAATGTGTGTATGTGTGTATACATACATACACACATATATATATGTCTATATAGAAGGGTATATGGGAGTATGAATACATATGTGAATGTGTGTATATATGTGTTTTGGTATACATAGATAGAAGGCACAAGACCAGTTTAATGGGAAGGGATGATACTTAAAAGGTGAAATTAGGAGGTGAGAGAGTAATATAATGAGAGAAGATAGGAAGAGATAGATTGGGGAAAACTATCTCATATAGAAGAGCAAAGGGAAAATGGTTAAAATGGAGGAGAAGAACAGGAAGTAAAAAGGGAATGGGTCAGCCTTAATCTCATTGAATTTGTCTTAGGGAGGGAAAGACATACACAGTAAACAGGGTATCTCACCCTACAGGACAGTAGGGGGGAAGGTGATCAGAGGGGAAATGATGGAAGGGAGGGCAGGCTGGGGGGAGGGAAGTTGGAAGCACGCACTTTTGAAAAAGGACAGGATTAAAGTAGAGAATGGAACAATTGGGAGGTGGGATAGAAGGGAAGGAAATCTAGTATGTCTTTTACAACATATTTACTATGGAAATATTTTGCATAGCTACACATGTAAAACTTATATTGAATTGCTTATCTTCCCAGCAAGGGTAGGTGACAAGGGAGGAAGGGAATTAATATGTAATTCAAGGTTTTAAATTCAAATGATTTATATCTATAAATATATATATATATGCACATATATGTGTATATATACATATACATATATATATATATATATATATACTGTTATCAATATTATTTTACATGTAAATGTGAAATAAGATACAAAAGCCCTGGAGCATAGAGATCCACTGTGCCCTACTGGAAATTAGGACGGGGTATGGGAGAAGATACAGGAGAGAGCAGATTGGAGAAGGGGATATCCAGTGGCATCGCTATTTTGGGGAGGTGGTTGGAAGCTGGGTAATAAAAGGAAGTACAGATTGGGGGAGGATTAGTCAGGAGAAAACAGTTTTGAAAGGGGACAATGTCAAAGGAGAAAATAAAATTGTTGTGGGGATACGATGGAGACAAATATAGTTAGTCTTTCACAATGTGACTATTATGGAAATGTTTTGCATAATTACAAATGTATAACCTATATTGAATTGCTTGTCTTCTCAATGGCATTGGTGGTAAGGGATAAATGGAAAGAATTTAGGATTCAAAATTTTTTTTTAATAAATATCAAAAAAGTGTTCTTACATTCACCTGGGTAATAATACATACATCCATGTGGTATAGAAATCTATCTTGACATAAATGAATGTAAGGGGGAAGGATATAAGAGGGAAGGGGTTGATAGAAGGGAGATCAGACTGGGGGAAGGTATAATCAAAACGCCTGCATTCTTGGGGTGGTGTGTAGGGCACAGATGGGAATGAAAATTCGAACTCAAATTCTTGTGGAAATTAATGTTGAAAACGAAAAATAAATAATTTTTGATTGAAACATAAAATAAATTGCACTTAGAAAAACAGATAATATGAAAAGTGCATCAGAGAGGTGCAAAGCAATTCGATATGAAATTAGGAGAGTAGGATTAAGAGAGATTTCATGAAGGGCTGGTTTTTGAATTTGGATTTGGAGGGCAGATAGTGTTGTAGTCCAATAAGAACTCTGAATTATTTTCTTTTGAGGGGGTCATCAGGGCTCCAAAATTTTCATGTGAAACCAAACACTTTTCTTCTACACAAAACAGCCTCTTCCTGTCTGATACTCCATCTCTATCTCTTTTTTGTAACACTTCATATCTGTATTTTTGTGATGGTAATAGCACAACTAAAAGAGTAACAGTTTCAGTTTTCATCCAAATGGAAATGCCCCACAGTTTTTACTATGATAAACAACAGATATGTTTAATTTTCATGTCAGATTCTCTATATATCGAATTCTTTCTAGAATCTTTCTTTTCAGTAACCTTTCTCTGAAAAACAAAACAAAAAAAAAATCCCTTTTCTGATAAGATCACTTTTTCTCTCAAACTCTTCCAACTCCATTCCTCACTGGCTTGTAGTTATTTAATCTCCACCAATAAAGAGAATCTCAGGCAAATTAAACTTTGAAGTTTGGGTTGCACATAAAGCACAATTTATAACAAAATAATGAGATGTATTTAAATATCATTTACACACAGTAGAAGGGCTTAGTCATAGAAATATAGTTACTTCATTTTTTAGTAAGTTGCCCCATTATTCATTGAATTCTTTTTCTCTTTGGCCATTCCACACCATGTTTTCCTTTTCCTGAATGGAGTTGGAGTGGATAGAGTTAAAGAGGGATAAAACTCCCATCTCTGGTTTCTGCTCAATTTTTCATATCTGCTTTTTATTTCTGGGGTTTCACAGGATGACTGCCTCTGCCCTACTCTCATATCTTCATGACTTTTGCTGTTTCTTTGCACTTATGCGCTTCTGTAAAGTGGTTGCTCCCTTTCTGCTCTCAATATTCTGTTCTGTTTTGGTTTGTGTGGGGTGGGGTGGGGGAAGAACTCAATTATAATTCCTGTTCTATTCCCATGCCATGTGATATTTATTAGTTTTAGGAGATTAGCTGAAAAACTCCCAATCTCAGAAGAATATATGAATTCAATTCATTCTTCTCTTCTCCAAATCCCTCTCAAGAGAGTTTTCAGAAGAATAATGTCATTTTTAGATAATTTATAAACTTTATTTTTGCTTTTTATACCTGTTTCCTTAAAGAGTCTGATTCATTTTTTATTTTATGAACATGCTTTTTAAATGATAAAATTGGAACTAATTTGGCAAGGAGAATATAGTAATGTCTAGAAGACCATACACCTATTCTTTGTCTTGGTTATATGAGTAACTATATTAGTAACTTATGGGATAAGAGAAAAAATGCTTCGGTATAAAGAACTTTCAAGGAAAGAACTGTTTCTTTTTTCACAGAATGCCACTTCCCAGTATAGAGCTTCACATATGAGTGGTGCTTGATAAAGATGAGCTGAACTGAATTGCTTTTGATTAATGTCTATTGCATAAGCATGTTCTGAGCTCCCCAAATAACATGTCTCAATATTGGTCATACTCTAATAAGTGTAAAATATGGACATGGATGAAAACTATCAGAAAAAATTTAACACTATACATAATTAGTAAGGTATTAGTCATCATCATTATCAAATGACACTTACATCTCATTTTATGTTATTATTTGTATTTGTCCATGGGGATTTTCTCCAAAAGTTCCTAAATGTATCCAATGAATTAACTTTTTAAATCGAAATGTAACGTGACACTTTGACTCTTCTATAACATTAATGCTTTGAAGTTGTAGAAGAGATTGGGTGGGGGAAGGGGGAAGGAAAAAAGAAAAATCTTTACAAATTCCATTAGAAAATAAAGGACTAAAACACTCATAAATATTAATGAATTGTGTTTTATGATTCCCATGGCCTTTTTGTTGGCTAAATAGCAAGTGAAGCTGACTTCTAATCTGAAATCTGTTGTCCTCATTATGAATTACTTCTTTTAGGGCTTGTTAAATATTTTATTTGCACCACTCATGGAAGAAACCCTTAAGGAAAAAAAAAAAACAAGAAATTCACTTAATCATGATTCTGACTTGAAAAAATGTAAATGTTATTTAATTGAATAGCAAGCTTTTGACTTGACATTGAGGCCTTTCCAACTGTAAAGGGAATCTTAATGATGAATATCAAATTAGATTTGGAAAAAGGAAATACTCTGAATATTCAGATATTAAACAAATATAATGATGAAGCTGTAGTTGAAAACATATTTTGTACTAATAATTGCAAAGTGTCAAAATAGGGAACTATGTCCTAAAAGCCTCAATTCTGGTTAAAAGGTAAATCAGCATCTTATTATGCAAACAGATACAAGTTTTCTGGCAGCCAAGTTAGAATGAACAATCAAAACATTTATTAAGAGATCTTAAATATGAATAGATTCAGATATGTAATTCAATTTGACTTATATTCATAAAAAATTCTCATAAGATCCAAGTCATAATGATATAAACCCTGAAAAAAAAATAATTGCACTAAAAGAAAAAAAAAGAAAGAGAATCACATTATGGGAAAAGCTAATATCAGAAAATGAAATTAATGACTCTACAAGAGTTTTGAGAATTTAAAAACATATTTTAACTTAAATTTTGATGTATTAAATATCAGCAATTCCTAAGAAAATGCTTCTTTAATGTAAACCCTATATACTTGAATATCTGGAGCATTAATACTCTACCCCCAACTCCCACTCCTGATCCCACTGCACGTCATACCCCAACTCTTTTAGCATAAACTTTTGCACCTTGGGAACAAATAATGCTACCTTGAATTAGATTTGTTTAGATTTGGAAGCAAATTGAGAAAAAAAAATTATGAACTTATCCCTAAATTTTTCTTTTAGTTTTTTTTTTTTTCCCATTAAATGTTCTTTTAAAATCCCATTCAAATTCAATTGTCTTAGTGTTGTGTCAATATTATTGACTTTCTCATTTCTATCAGAAACAATATCAATTATCCAAATTCTCATCTTAAAAAAGTTGGTTGGCTCTGCCTCTTCTCTTTATACTTATGTCCCACTGAGTCTACCTACAAAATATTTCCAAAATCCTTCTTCTCTCTAATTTCACTGCAGCTCTCATTATTAATCTTTTAGTGAGACAGTAGTCTCTTAAGGGGAATTCTGGTCTGTATTCTTGAATTTTTATATATTCTCCATGCTTTGGTATACCAATCTGATCAGATCATTTTCCTTTAAAATATCATTAATGATTCCTTTCTTATGCATGACTCAAAGTTTAAACTTTGCTTGAAAATGAAGAATTTTTATAACCTGATACCACTGATTTTTCCAGTCCTATCTCATATGACTATCTGGCACATATATACTCAGCATTACATCCAAACACTTTGCCTGACATCCCCTATCCCAAAGTACATTCTACACTTTCTTGTTTGATATCTTCTCTCTATAATGTCCCATTTTTGCCTTTTTTCCTCTTGTTAATTTCTTATTTAAAAAAAATATTCTTTTCCCCCCAGAATTTATTTATTTTAGTTTTGAACACTCATTTCCACAAGATTTTGAGTCCCAATTTTTCTCTCCATCTCTCTCCTACCCCCACCCTAAGATGGCAAGCACACTGATTACCTCTTACCCCAGTCTGCCTTCTCTTATATTCCACCATGTAACCCTCCCCCCTGCTCCCGCCATCCCCTTTATTTTCTTGTAGGGCAAGATGGATTTCTATATTCTGTTTCCTGTATATCTTCTTGGTGATTTCATGTAAAAAAAGTGTTTTTTTTTAACATTTGTTTTTAAAACTTTGAGTTTGATTCTCTCCCTTCTTCCCTCCTCACCCAACCCCACTGAGAAGACAAGCAATTCAATATAGGTCATACATTTATAGTTATGCAAAACATTTCCATAATAGTCATATTGTGAAACACTGTATTTCCCTCCATTCTATGCTGCACCCCATTTATTCTATTTTCTCCTTTGACACTTTCCCTTTTCAGAAGTGTTTGCTTCTAAATACCCTCTGCCCAAATCTGCCTTCTCTCCTATCATCCCCCTCTCTTATCCCCTTCCCCCTACTTTCCTTTAAGGTAAGATACAAAATTGACTGTGTATTTTATTCCCTTCTTAAGATGAGTCCAATGAGACTAACATTGATTCATTCCCTTTCACCTCCCTGCTATTCCCCTCAATTGTAACAGTTATCTCTTGTCTCTTTTATATGAGATAATTTAATCTATTCTATCTCTCCTTTTCTCCTTCTAATATATTCCTCTCTCACCTCTTAATTTCAATTTTTAGATATTATCCTTTAATATTCAACTCACCTTTTGCTCTCTGTTTACAAATACACACAAACATATACACAAAATATACCCATCTATACATACATATATTATCTATCCATCTCTCTGTCTGTCTGTCTATCTATCTATCTATCTATCTATCTAATCTGCTAATACCAAGAAAAATCTCATGAGTTACAAGAGTTACAAATATCTTTCCATGTAGGAATGTAAACAGTTCAACTTTATTTTTTTTTATCAAATGCTTTATTAGATTCTAGATTACATCATTCATTTCTACAAAAATTGGAGCTACAAATTTTTTCCCCGTTTTTCCCCTATCCACCACCCCAAAATAGCAATCACACTGGATATCCCCTCCTCCAATCTGCTCTATCCCATATCTTCTCCCATACACACTCCAACTTTCTAATACGGCATGGTGGATCTCTATGCCCTAGTGCCTGTATATCTTATTTCCCATTCACATGTAAAATAATATTGATAATACTATATATATATATATATATATTCACACACACACACACACATATATATATATATATATATATATATATATATAAAACATTTGATTTTAAACTTTTAATTCTGAATTCATTCCCTTCCTCGTTGACACTTACACTTACTGTGAAGATTAGCAATTTAATATAGTTTGTAGATGTGTAGCTAGGCAAAACATTTCTATTGTAGATATATTGTAAAAGACTGACTATATTTCCCTCCCTCTTATCACACCTCCCACTTGTTCTATTTTCTACTTTAATCCTGTCCTTTTTCAAAAGTGAGTGCTTCCAAATTCCCTCCCCCCAGCCTGCCCTACATTCCATCATCCCTCCTCTCATCCCTTTCCCCTCTTCTGTCCTTTAGGGTGAGATACCATATTTACTGTTAATGCCATTCCCTCCCTAAGCCAAATTCAATGAGAATTTAAGTTCACCCATTCCCTTTTGACTTCCTGTTCTTCCCCTCCTTTCCATTTCCCTCACCTCTTCTATATAAGATAGTTTACCCCAATCTGTCTCTCCTTATCACCTCTCATTATACTCTTCTCTCACCTCTTAATTTCACCTTTTCAGTATCATCCCTTCCCATTAAGCTGGTCCAGTGACCACTATCTATGTATACCTGTACACATATATACACACATTCATATATGTATACATATGCCAATATACCCCCCTATATAGACATATATATGTAAGTGTATATGCATATGTGTATATATGTGTATACATACATACACATACACACATATATGTGTGTATATTACACATTTATAATCCCTTAAATAATTCTCATACTGAGAAAAGTTTCATAACATACAATTATCATTTTTCCATTTAGGAGTGTAAATAGTTGAACTTTGATAAGTTCCTTATGATTTCTTTTACCTGTTTACTTTCTCATGCTTCTCTTGCGTCGTGTATCTGAATGTCAAATTTTCTATTAAATTCTGTTTTTTTCCTCAAGAATGCTTGAAAGTCCTCTATTGCACTGAACGACAATATTTTCCCCTGAAACATGAAACTCAGCTTTGCGGGGTAGGTGATTCTCAGTTTAAATCCTAGCTCCTTTGACCTATGGAATATCATATTCCAAGCATTTCCATCCCTCACGCTAGAACCTTCCAGATCCTGTGTTTTCCTGATTCTGTTTCCACAAAATTAAAATTGTTTCTTCCTGGATGCTTGTAACATTTTCTCCTTCATCTGGGAATTCTGGAACCTGGCTATGATATTCTTAGGAGTTTTTTGGGGGGGATCCGTTTCAGGTGATATGTGGATTCTCTCAACCTATATTTTTGCCCTCTGTTTCTAAAACATCAGGGAAATTTTCCTTGAGAATATCTTGAAGGATGATTTCTAGATTCTTTTTTATCATGGATTTGAGATAGTCCAATAATTTCTAAATTATCTCTCCTGGATATATTTTCCAGGTCAGTGGTATCCCCAATGAGATATTTCATATTGCTTTCTATTTTTCATTGTTTGGATCTGTGTAATAGTATCTTGATTTCTCATAAAATCACTAGCTTCCCTTTTCTCCAATCTAATTCTGAAGGAATGATTCTCTTCAGTGAGCTTGTGAGATTCTTTTTCCATGTGGCAATTTCGGCTTTTTAAGGCACTCTTCTCCTCATTGGCTTTTTAGCCTCTTTTGCCATTTGTGTTAGTCTATTTTAAAGGTGATATTTCCTCAGTCAGGTTGTTGAATCTCTTTTCATAATTTTTTTTTCAAGCAATCGGGGTTAAGTAATTTGCTCACGGTTACATGGCCAGTTATTTCTGGGTGTAGTGCTAAGTATCTGAGCCCAGATTTGATCCCCAGGTCATCCCAACACCGGAGCTGGTGCTCTTACTCGCTGAGCCACCTGGCCGCCCCTAAGCAATTGGAGTTAAGTAACTTTCTCAAGGTTACACAGACAGGTGTTTCTGGGTGGATTCTAAGTGTATGAGCCAGGGATGCTATTCCCAAGGTCATCCTGACACTGGAGCCAGTGCTGTTACTTGCTGTGCTGCCTGGCCACCCCCTCATAATTTTCTTGCATCATTCTCATTTCTCTTCATAATTTTTCCTCTACTTCTCATATTTAGCTTTCAAAATCCTTTTTAATCTCCTCTATGGCCTGTAACCAACTCGCATTTTTCTTGGTAGCTTTTGGTGAAGGAGTTGTGACTTCATTGTCTGCCTCCTGTTCCATGCTTTCATCCTTTTTGTTCCCACAATAGGACTCTAATGTCTGTTTGCTCTGCTTGCTTTGCTTCCTTTGCTTGCTCATGTTTCCACTCAATTACTTGACTTTTGAGCTTTTTGTCACAGTAGAACTCGTTACCAGAGAGGGGTGCTTTGTCCCAATTACTGGTGTTTTTGCAGCTGCTGAAACTATTAGTTGGGTGCCCTCTCTGAAGCCTCCACATTCTCTGGCTAATTTGTCAAACATCCCAGGACCTCCACCCTAGACTACAATTCAGATCCAAGCAGTTTAATGCAAGAGATATGACACCTAAGACTGGTTTCTTGGTCCCTCTCTACAGTCTGCAGGCCAGGAGCTGAAGCTTCCATGGGGCAGTGGCTACATGGCCCCAGCACCTCACCAAATTCTTCCTCTAGTTGATAGATGCTGATGAACTCCCAAATTGCCAGATCCCAAAGTCCACAATGCACTGTACTCTCACTTTGTTCTTAGCACCTATGAGTTGATGATTCTTGAAAACATCCCAGATTCTGGTGATCTGAAATCCCTGCAACTGGTGGCTGGTCAGGTGTACCTTGGGGCTAAAACCTCCACCTCCTGCGGTGCTGGGGTCAGCTCCCAGAGTGCTCTGCTGGCTATTCCCTACTAGCCTGCCAGTTATCAGCGGGAGGTTAGATTCTCTGTGTCATGTTGTGGGTTCTGTAGCTCCAAAAGTTGTCAGAGTCTCCTTTTACTTGAATTGAGGGTAGTAGGAGCCAGAACCCAGCATAAGTCCTGTTTCTACTCGGCCATCTCGACTCCGCCCCCTTGTTTGACTTTAATAAGTTCCTTGTGATTGCTCTTTGCTGTTTGCATTTTCATGCTTCTCTTGATTCTTTTATTTGAAACTCAGATATTCTGTTCAGTTCCACTCTATTCATCAAGAATGTTTGAATGTCCTCTATTTCATTGAATATCAATAATTCCCCCTGAGGGAGTATGCTCAGTTTTTCTGGGTAAGTGATTCTTGGTTTAAATCCTAGTGTCTTTGATCTCTGGAATATCATATTCCAAGTCCGTAGATCCCTTATTGTAGAAGCTGCTAGATCTTGTGGTATTCTCATTGTATTTCAACAATGCTCAAATTGTTTCTTTCTTACTATAGTATTTTCTCCTTTAACAGGGAACTCTGGAATTTGGCTATTATATTCCTACACATTTTCTTTTGGGGATCTTTTATAAGATGTGATTTCACTTTCTCTTTTGGCATCTTTTTCTACAATATCAGGGCAATTTTCCTTGATAATTTCTTGAAAGATGATGCCCTACCGTGTTTCCCCGATAATAAGACCTATCCCGAAAATAAGCCTGCCTCTTACTGTGTAAGATTCCTCTAAAATAAGGCCCTCTCCCGAAAATAAGCCCTATTGAGATTGCTACTGTAGTGAAGGTGATCCCCTGCGCTACACGTAACATTACAGTACCCTCTGTATGCACCGTCCCCCCCCCGGGTGAAACGCACGCCACGCTCCGAGCTGCATCCAATCAGAGCTGCGGCAGTGAGCGTATCATCCTGTTCTTTATTGAATTCATTATTGAATAAAGGTACATTTTTTGTTCACATTTACCTGTTTATTAAAATTGCTGTCAATGTTCATTAAAATAAGCCCTCCCCTGAAAATAAGCCGGTGTTTTTCTGTCCAAAAAATTTAATAAGACAGTGTCTTATTATCGGGGAAACATGGTAGCTCTTTTTTTGATCATGGTTTTTGGGTAGTCCAGTAAGTTTTAAATTATATCTCCTGCATCTATTTATCAAGTCAGTGGTTTTTCCAGTGAGATATTTCACATTGTCTTCTATTTTTTCCTTCTTTTGAATCTGTTTAAATCTTCATTAATCATAAAGTCATTAGCTTCCATTTGCTCTATGTATCCTAATCTTGAAGAAATGATTTTCTTCAGTGAGCTTTTGAATTTGATTTTCCATCAGGCCAATTTGGCTTTTTAAGACATTGTTCTCATTTGCTTTTATACCTATTTTGCCATTTGAGTTAGTTTATTTTTTAAAGGTGCTGTTTTCTTCAGTATTTTTTGGTTCTCCTTTAGCAAGCTGTTGCCTTGTTTTTTCATGATTTTATTGCATCACTCTCTTCACCTTTTTTCCTCTAATTCTCTTACTGGATTTTCAAAATCCTTTTTGAGCTCTTCCATGGCCTGAAACCAATTCATATTTTTCGTAGAGTCTTTTGACTCAGGAGTTTTTACTGTGTTGTTTTCTTCTGGTTCTATGTTTTGATCATCTTTTTCACCAAAGAAAGATTCTGCAGTCTGATTTCTCTTCCTCTGTATTCTCATTTTCCCAGCTAATTTCTTGTCTTGAGCTCCTTTCCATGATAGAAATCTATTTCCAGATTGGAGACTTCTGCGACTCAAATTTATGGTGTTTTGTGTAATGGTTTTCGGAGCTACTTCTACGTACCTGCCTGAGAACTGTGAAGAGGATGCCTTATCCACAGCTGCCAAAAGCTCTGCCTCACCAGCTCTCCTTCTTACCTCAGGAATGCCTCTCAAGTCTGTAACCCAGATTCAAGCAAGGCATAGCAAGAGAATCCTTCCTCAGTGCCAGCAATGTGATTCCTGCAATTGTCCTCTACTCAGGACTTTAGTCCCCCTGACATCTGTGGACCTGTAGCTCCAGAAGCAGCCACTGCCACCACTGAAGGCAGCTCCACTTGTGCTGCCCCATGGGCAAGGGCAGTATTGTTCTCTTCACTCACACAGGTGTAACAGTATTTTCTTGCTCACCTTTTACTTTTTCTGTGGTGTTCATGGTTTGAGAAGTCTGGAAACTGAGACAGCTGCCAGTGATTCAGTTCCTTAAGGTCTCCTGTGGCCAGTCTGTGCCAGGACACCCTATGTAGGACTGTTCTCCACTCCCATCTCAGTGTGATAGATCCTTCCTATCAGCCTGCTAGGCTGCCTTCAGCATATTTGTTTCACTCTGTCATTTTGTGAGTTCTGTAGCTCTAAAATTTGTTTAGAGTCATATTTTACATTGTTGGAGGTAATTGGGGGACAGGCTTAAACAAGTTTCTGCATTTATTCAGCCAGTGTCTTCCTTTTAAAATCCAAACCAAATGTCATCTCTTCCATGAAGCAATGTTCTGTCAGTAATGACTTTTTCACCTTGATACTCACACAACACCTGGTTTTATCCCTCTCTGATACTCTTGCCATGTTTTATTTTTTCTTATAATTTCATTTTTGAAATGTTAGAAAACAAACAAATTTTAATTGTCTTTCTTTCTTGCAGAAAATATTCAGTAATCCTAGTCTCATACAAATCTGCCAGGAAATATTTTTTTTTATTTGATAATAAAACAAATCTAAAATATTTATTTTTAGATGTGGTTATCATTTTGAATAACCAAGAAACAAATACCTTTCTTTTCTAGCACCTGCAGGCTCTATGGAAATCTTTCAGGGAAGTATCAACCAGAAACAATTCTCTTAAGCTTGTCAAATCTGATAAAATAATGTCCCCAAATGTTAAGGTTTTAAGCAATTGCTCTTTTGAACTAGAATATTAAAGTAAGCATGATTCAAATTGCATGTTGTGACACATGTGACCAGAGATAAGAAAAAAATTTAGTAGAGATTTGATCTAATGAAATGAAAGTATGATTTTACTTCAAAGGAAAAAAATCACAAAAGATTGTCTTTTTTAACTGCACTTATAATAGAATATTAACACCAGTGATGTGAATACATAAGGCACTCATGCCACAGGACCCTTAAACATCCTAAGCAGTTCTGGTCACTGGTGGACATTATAAATACCTCTTATTTCAGGTGAATATAACATTTTAGAACATAAAATAAGTTTATGCTATTGTTAAATCTATGTCTTCCATATTACCAATCAACTTTTCATAGAAAATATTTCATAAACTTCAAACAACCTTACTGATACCACTTTGTGCAACTTGTGGAATTAGAAAAAATGATTAATTTTGATCTTGTAAAATAAACCATTGCATCATAATTATCTCCGTTTAGTACTGTAATAATGTGTTGCAAAAGTTATGTTTTTAATATTTGCAGAAAATTGAAGTTTCTGTCAATAAGCTATCCTTTGCTTTAGCTTTACAAAACAAAGAAAACCCTAATAACATTAGTACTTTCCTGTCCCAAAGAAAATTGTTGCTTTCAATTTTGGTAACTATTCAATGAGAACAATGTTTTATGTAATATTCAGGTCAGAAGTCAAATCTTAATGTAATCTCAAAGACTGAGTAATGTACTCAATTAGAAAAGCATCTTTCTGTGAATGTCAGCAGTGAGTAGGATAATAAATTTCTTGAGTTAATTGCCACTTGCTACTGAAATCTATTCTCTATTTATCATCTTTTTTCCTTCTATATTTATTTCTTAAGAACAAACAATTTGAATGGATCCATTTCTACAACCTACTCTGATTGTTTCCATTTTCTAAAAGTCAAGTGAACTAAATATCATATATAGCCATGACTATTTGTCAAAAGGTAAGACCCCTTTACCCAAATTTGAAAAAATGAAAACCTTTTAACATTGAAACACCTTTCTGATCGGGCACATATGGTCCCAGGAGGGAAATTTCAGTCCCGGTCCAGTTCCTTCATGGAATAAGTGACCCAGAAATTATGAAGGATAAAGGCTATTTCTTCAGGATGTTTTACTTCTTGAAGCTGAAAGGCCTAAATATAACTGTGCCAGCTGTTCTGAGGGAATAAAGAGTTTTTTGTTTTTCTATTCAGTTAAATCCAGTTCTAGAATCAGAACCATTCCTGTCATATATGTTCAGCTCATTAGGGTTGATGCCAGAGAGAAAAAGGGGTTAGGTAGTGTTGGATTATGTAGTTTTATTTCACCTATACATGTTAATGACAAAGGTGGATCAAAGTAGTAATAAATAACTTTAAATCTTTTTTTCTGTCTTTGTTATTTTTTTTTAGTTTACATCATTCATTTCCACAAGATTTTGAGTTGCAAATTTTTTCCCCATTTTCCCCCTACCCAACACCACAGAACAGCTATCCCATTGAATATCCTCACCTCCAATCTGCTCTTTCCCATATTTTCCACCATCCCGCCCCTCCGACTTTCTAGTAGGGCACAGTGGATCTCTATGCCCCAGGACAATATATCTTATTTCCCAGTTAGATATAAAATAATAATAATAACAATAAAAATTATATATATATATGTTTATATTAAACATTTGATTTTAAAACTTTGAATTACAGATTCTTTCCTTTCTTCCTTTGTCACCCAACCTTACTGGGAACATAAGAAATTCAATATAGATTGTACATGTGTAGCTATGCAAAACATTTCCATAGCAGATATATTTTAAAAGGCTGACTATATTTTCCTTCCTCCTATCCCACATCCCACTAGTTCTGTATTCTACTTTGATCCTGTCCCTTTTCAAAAATGGGTGCTTCCGACTTCTCTCCCACCCAACTTGCACTCTCTTTCATCATTGCCCATCTTATCCCCTACCCCCTACTCTCCTATAGGGTGAGATATCCTATTTAGTGTGTATGTCATACCCTAAGCCAAATTCAATGAAAATAATGTAGACTCATTCCCTTTTGCATTGTTGTTCTTCCCTTCCATAGTAACAGTTTTCCCTTGCCTCTTCTATATGAGATAATTTACCCCATTCTGTCTCTCCCCATCTCCTCTCATTATATTCATCTCTCACCTCTTAATTTCACCTTTTAAGTATCATCCCTTCCTATTAAATTGGTCCTGTGGCCTCTGTTTAGGTTTACCTGTACACATACATGCACACACTCACATATGTATTCATGCACTCATATACCCTCCTATATAGACATATATATGTACAAACACATTGAGATATACATATATATACTTCTATTCCCTTCAACTTTTCTCATACTGAGAAAAGTTTCATAAATTACGATTATCATTTCTTCCATGGAGGAATATAAATAGTTCAACTTTGATAAATTCCTTATGATTTCTTTTCCCTGTTTCCCTTCTCATGCTTCTCTTGCTTCCTGTATTGGAATGTCAAATTTTTGTATTACACTCTTGTTTTTTCATCAAGAATGCTTGATGGAGTGTCTAGGTGGTGCAGTGAGTAAGAGCACTGGCCCCAGAGTCAGGAGCACCCAGGATCGGTTCCAGCCTCAGATACTTAACCCACACACACACACACACACACACACACACACACACACACACACACACAAACACACAAACTGGCCATGTAAACTTGAGCAAGTTACTTAACATCAATTGTTTAAAGAAAAAAAAAAGAATGCTTGAAAGTTCCTCTATTCCATTGAATGTCTATATTTTCCCCTGAAACATGAGAGTTTTTCTGGGTAGGTGATTCTTGGCTTTAAACCAAGCTCCTTTGACCTGAAGAATACCATATTCCAAGCCCTTTGTTGCTGCAGTGTAGAATCTGCCAGATCCTGTGTTATCATGATTGTGTTTCCACAATATTAAAATTGTTTCTTCCTGGCTGCTTATAAGATTTTCTCCTTCACCTGGGAATTCTGGAACCTGGTTATAATATTCCTAGGAGTTTTCTTTTTGAGAACTCTTCAGGAGGTGAATGGCAGATTCTTTACACCTCTATTTTGCCCTCTTGTTCTAAAATACGAGGGCAATTTTCCTTGAAAATTACTTGAAGGATGATTTCTAGGTTCTTTTTGTTTGATCATGGCTTTCAGGTAGTCCATTAATTTTTAAATTATCTCTCCTAGATCATTTTCCAGGTCAACAGTTTTTCCAATGAGATATTTCACATCACCTGTGTCTTTTCTTATTTCTTTGGATCTGTTGAATAGTATCTTGATTTCTCATAAAATCACTAGTTTCCATTTTCTCCAATCTAATTCTGAAGGAATGATTCTCTTCAGTGAGCTTTTGAGATTTTTTTTCCATCTGGCAAATTCGACTTTTTGAGGCATTCTTCTCTTCATTGGCTTTTTGAACCTCTTTTGCCATTTGTGTTAGTCTATTTTTTAAGGTGATATTTTCTCAGTCAGGTTGTTGAATCTCTTTTCATAATTTTCTTCATCATTCTCATTTCTCTTAATAATTTTTTTCCTCTTCTCATATTTAGCTTTCGAAATCCTTTATAAGCTCCTCTACAGCCTATAACCAACTCCTATTTTTCTTGGTAGCTTTTGGTGAAGGAGTTGTGACTTCATTGTCTGCCTCCTGTTCCATGCTTTCATCCTTTTTGTTCCCACAATAGGACTCTAATGTCTGTTTGCTCTGCTTGCTTTACTTCCTTTGCTTGCTCATGTTTCTACTCAATTACTTGACTTTTGAGCTTTTTGTCACAGTAGAACTCATTACCAGAGAGGGGTGCTTTGTCCCAATTGCTGGTGTTTTTGCAGCTGCTGAAACTATTAGTTGGGTGCCCTCTCTGAAGCCTCCACATTCTCTGACTAACTGGTCACACACCCCAGGACTTCCACCCTAGACCACAATCTAGATGCAAGCAGTTTAAAGCAAGAGATATTACACCTCAGACTGGTTTCTTGGTTCCTCTACATTCTGAAGGCCAGGAGCAGAAGCTGCCATGGGGCAGTGGCTACATGGCCCCAGCACCTCACTAAATTCTTCCTCTAAGTGATAAATGCTGATGAACCCCCAAACTGCTGGATCCCAAAGTTCACCCTGCACTGACCTTTCACTTTGTTCTTAGCACCTATGAGGTGATAATTCTTGAAAACATCCCAGATTCTGGTGATCTGAAATCCCTGCAGCCGGTGGCTGGTCAGGCGTACCTTGGGGCTAAAACCTCCACCTCCTGCGGTGCTGGGGTCAGCTCCCAGAGTGCTCTGCTGGCTACTCCCTGCTAGCCTGCCAGTTCTGGCCACACACTCCAGGACCTCTACCCTAGACAACAATCCAGATCAAAGCAAGTTAAAGCAAGAGATATTAGCCCTCATAGTGGCTGCTTGGCCCCCCTTCAATCTGCATGTCAGCAGTTCTGAAGCATCCACATGGCAGCAGCTTCACAGCTGCAGTGCCTCAGTGGCTTTTCCCTTCAGGGGATACAAGCTAGACCACACTCCCAAATTCCAGGCTCCTCAAATCCACATTGCACTGACCTCTCACTTTGTCCTTAGCATCTATGGGTTGCAAATTTTTGAAATTGCCACAACTGATGGTGATTTGAAGTCCCTCCAGACAGTGGTTGGTTGTGGCCACACTGAGGCTAAAAGCTCTGACTCACAGGGGGGATGCTCCCAGCATGCATGCTGTGCCTGACCCTTCCTGGCAGTCTGCTGGGCTCTCTTCAGTGGCAGGTTATCTCCTCTCTGTCAATTTGTGGGTTCTGTAGCTCCAAAGTTGGTTTAGTGTCACATTTTACATGAATTGGAGGATGTGGGAGCTGGAGCCAAGCAGGAGTCCTATTTCTACTCTGCCATCTAAACTCTGCACCCCTTCCCCCTTAACCTTAAATCTTATGAAGTCTATATGACAGAATGTCTTCTCTTATAAAAGACTCCAATTTTCTGCCTCTTATGTAAAGGTCCTGGAGACCCTACTTTTGAATGGAGAGTGACAGACTATATATTTGTCTAAGTATATAGCAAATATCTCCAAACCTTTGTTGGTCACTCTCTGTTTTGTTGCTTGAGTACTTATGTTGGTTTTATCTGGATTTACAGAAATTTCAAACTCATTAGGAGAAAGGATGTGTAAGGATCACTAGAAGGTAGGCTAAACTTGCCCATGGTTTTTACAGTTCTTTATCACAATCTCCATATGCATATGACAGCATGCTGATCATTGATGTTTTTATATGACCCTATTTTCTTCCACAACAACAAAACATTTTGCTTCATGGATAGTACAAAAAGCTTAACTATCAGAAACCAGATACATGGTATCTCTGGTGCTTTCTGCTGCTATCTGTTGATTTTTGCATACATTCTAGTCACAACAGAGTGCCAGACAACATGCAGAGACTCATTGGACTGGACAATCTAGATGTCCCTAAAGATACATATAATTTAGATATAACCTCATTATACTTCATTATATCCTGTAGTTGTTAAATTGTTTCAGTCATATATGACTCTTTGTCATTCTCTTTAGGGTTTTGTTTGGAGAGATATTGGAGTGATTTGTCATTTATTCCTCTAGTTCAATTTACAGATGAGAAAACTGAGGAAAACAGGGTTAAGTGACTTGCCCAGGATCACACAGCTAGGAAGTGCCTAAGGCCAGATTTGAACTAAGGATGATGAGTCTTTTTAACTCCTGAACTGGCTCTTTATTCACTGTGTCACTTAGCTGCCTTTTATGTACTTTATTTTCCATGAATATCTAAAGGCATCATGCTTCACCCATAACCTATGAAGCTAAAGTTAGTTTCCTAGAACTCTCAGTTTTCTGTATTTGGTAACATCTCATTTTACCCTTAAAAATAGGGGAAGAATTCTCACCTAAGCAAAGGGGAATGGTGTCATAAAAGATATATGTATATACACATATGTGTGTGTGGGGGTAAACATAGGAGAATATTAATTTATAATTAGAAAAGACTAATGTGATGGTTTCAGAGAAACAGAGGAAAACATATGTATTGATACACATCAAAATGAGAACCAGCATAAAAATCTATTCAATGACAACAGCAATAATATGAACAGGAAACAATTTTGAAGGTCCTAGGTATTCTTATCAAAGGAGTCAACAAATAATTACTTCAAAACAATGGTTATCAAAAAATATCCCAACTCTTGGTAGAGAGATAACATATTAGACATACAAAGAGATAGTCATTATCAGATACCATTAATTTTGTCAACATATGGGGACAAAATCAATGTAAAATCAGAGATATCGAAAGTTAAATGTGTTAAGAAGGGAGACAAAGAAGTCCAATTTGCAAATGGAATAATATAAAGAGTGATACTTTATATTTTATCAAAAAGGTAATAAAAAGCTGCTGTAGTTTTTTAAGAAAGGATGTGACAGGGTTAGATCTATGCTTATGGAAAACCATTTTGGTAAGTTTGTGTTGTATGAAAAATAATTGGAAGAAAATTGAGTTAGCCAGGGAGTCATATTTTGAATGTTGCACTGTTAGCCAGAGATGATAGGAGTTGAAAGTCAGGGGCAGTTATGTGAGCAAAGAAAAGAAGTAGGATAGGAACATACATTGTGGAGACAAAAGTCAAAGACATTTTGCAACTGACTTGATAGAGAGGATGTTGGAGAGGGAAAAGACAAGGATAACACCAAGGTGGTAAACTTGGGAGACAGGGAAATAGTGGTATCTTTCATAAAAATAAAGAAGTTTGGGTAAGGATTGTTTTTTTGTGGGGGGAGGGGGTGTCACCAAGTCAATTTTCACAGCAATGACAGCCAATAAGAATAAGCCAGCATAGTTCTGAATCACAAAATAAAACAGATTCTCCATATAGAAGACAGAAGCAAAATGATTGTTTAAACACAAGGACGCCAAATCCCAACATGAGGAAGTTAAATCTCAACACCAGAAAACCAAATCCATCATAGCAACAAAGAAGTTAATACACCTTATTACTGAAGGGAACAATACCATCCCAAAGCCTTACCACGAACACTCACAAGCCTATCTGTTTGCCTGTATCCTCTTTCTCCCCAACCTCTAACTGCTCTGACACCCAGCTTCCTCTGGGCTCTGCTCTACCCTTTCTTCTCCACCCTTTCAGCAAACTCTTCACACCACAGGCTCCATGTGATTACATGTGGCCCATTAAGGGGCAGGGAAAATCTTCCAATTCCCATTACTTTTACATTTGTCCCCAAGATCTTTTGTGTCCCTTATATAGATCAATGGGATTTCAGGGATAACTGCTGTCAACAGAACTTTACAAGAAAAAAAGGATAACAGAAAATAAGCATATAGAACAGTGTCTTAAGGTGGTGCTTAAGCACAAGCACCCTATCATCCGCCCCCTCAAATGAATGGGGTTCAAAATCTTGTGGTCAGGGGCAAAGGTCTCTTCTTTCACAGCTAGTTCCTGGTGAGATTGGATGTAGAGCTATTCCTGCCTCAAGTAGTCCCATTGTCCCATTTGAAAGGTCCATTCTTTAGCTGGCATACAAAGCTTGGTCGATGTCAGGTTCAGCGGTGACACATCAAAATTGTGGACAGGAGGTGACATCTGGTTTAAGTGATAAGGTGTCTATAGGTGAAGGTTACTAAACCTTCAGGAAATAAGTCTAACAAACAAGTTTCACAGCCAAAAAGAAACAAAGAGACAATAACCAGAAGCACTATAGATATAGGGTCAGCTGTGCTTCTGAAATCCATGAACCCACTATCATAGCCTTATTCATAGTTATTTACTAATTTCTAATTTGAAGTTTGGGGGTCATCATTCTAGCTGGAGATATACTTTCTTTAATATGAACTGGGGCCTGGCCAATTTTCTAATCTCTCTGTAAGTGTGACAAACTTGAATAGCATGTTTCAGGGAGATCTGTAGGGACAGTTCTTACTTCCTTGCTCAATCTAATATTAAGCCTCTTTTCTCAGTACATTTTGTATAGTTCATTAGTTGGAATAATGTCTTTTCTTCCAAAATCCAGCCTTGTTTCCAATACATCAGGAAACAATTCTTTTCTCATCAAGTATTCTGACATTTAATCCACTGACTATTTACTCTTCTCTGTGGAGGAAATTCCTCTTTTTCCCATTCTCATAAGTCGCTTAGCCATGAAATCTTATCCAGCACCTCGAAAAGAGGGTGCCTTATCTCTTCAATTAGTGCAGTGAGAATTAAGTGCTTATAATCAAGTGCTTATAAGCAGGAGGAGCTGTCTTCACTATGATATTTCTCTGAGAAACTGCTAAGGGGGTATCGTGATAAGTCTTGGAATCTCTGGTCATTATTGCTCTCTTCATTACTTTCTCCTTTCACTTTCTCATACAGTCCCTAAGTCAATATCTGGGTCTAACTCCATTAGGCCATACAGAATAAGTGGGATATATTTTATTGCATCCATCAGCAGTTAAAGCTAACACATTAGTTCCATAGTTACCTCCTTGCATTTGGTAATCCCTAAAACCTTGCTGTACAAAAGGATTCTGACTAATACCTTTAAATTTCAAGCAATTCATGCTAACTATCAATACTCCTCTGGCCCCTTATCACTGATTCTCACCATCCAAGACACTGATGAATCTCCCATCCTTTGGGTGAAGCAACTTAAAATATCAGTGACCTCTTGTTGAATAAAATCCTCAATTATCTCCCTGAAGATTATGTTTCCCCCATGGTTCACCTGCTTTCTTTTCAGTATAGGATGAAAGTCTGCCTTTGTAAAAGCCTGCTCATTTAATTTTGATTCATTCTCCCCCCATGCATTCTCCTGGAAGTTGTTGGGGCAGCCAGGGTCAGGCTCAGCAAGGGTTGCATACCCATTCCTTTTATTACTTTTTTTTTTTACTTCTTTCTGGTTAAATGAATAGACATATCATCATGCAAATCAGCCAACTATAGAATAGTAATTTGTTCTTCTAGTACTTCAGATCCTCCAGCTTGCTATTCTGAAGGAGAGCCTGCATGCTGATAATTCCCATGCAAATAAACTAACTCCTGTGCCATCTGAGATTTCTCTTCCAGCAGCTTGTCTCTGCTTTTACACATAATATATAATTCACATAATACACATAATTTGCCTATTAGTAAAACTCAGGCTCTCCTAAACTTTCCTGCCAGTTCTTTCCCTGGTTTTATTGCTATTCCTTGCAGACAACATTTTTATGAGTGATTTGATACAACACATAAACTACACTATGAAGGACTTTCTTTGGTTCATTATTATTTCAGGAAAAAGCTTCTTAACCATAATGTTTTTTTTTTTTTATAATTTATATTCATGGCAATATGGTGGGGGATGAGGAGGGGAATTGATTATGTTTTAACAAACAATTGTTTTACCATGATCTCTTTTAATAAGTCAGAATACTTAAGTGATATAATTTTGGCTATGTGAATATTTGGGATTAATGTTTGTTGGTTAACAAGTCTATTATTAAACGTGGTGTCAGAAATGAGCAATAATGTTGTAACATCTACAATAGCGGTGTTAGCAATGTAGATAGAATGATCCAGAGGATTCTTACTTAAGGAATAACACTTTATATAAGAAATAAAGATGTTGAGAATATTTAAAAAGATACTATTGAAAATATAGGGAAATACAAAGTACTAACTAAGATGCAAGGAAAAATAAAAACCTTATTTATCTTCTTTAATTTGCCTAAGAAAATAAACCTTTCTCAAATTCATAGGGGTTTCAGAAAGTAATTGGAGTCTGATCATGCAAACTGCCACAGAGGATAAGAGGATACTTCATAGAGTTAAAACAATGTTAATTAAAGTGGAAGTATGCTAGTAATGTATTATTAGAATTAACTCAGTGCAAAATGTAATTTGAAATTCTAGAAATGGCTATGGATGTTAATAGGTTCCAACACAGCACAGAGTATAATGGTAAATCAGAATGTAGTCACAAACCCAGGTTAGGACATTTTCTTCAGGAATGACTCATGTGTCTCTAAGGAAGAAACATGGGAAATTTTAGTTAAAAATATCACAGAGGCCTTACAACAATGCCAGGTATCACATGTGGAGAAAAGAAAGAGGTTGTCAGGAAATCTTAAAAGTACAGTATTTGGAATTGTACAAATTCGAAAAATTGTAAAACCTGACATCACCTGGTAATAATGGTGGCAGAGACTAGGGAAAAAACTTTGGAATAGGCAGGGGATATCAAGAAGAATGTATCAAGTTTGATCAAACTAATATTTAACAAAGAGAAAAAAAAGACCCTTTGGCTTTGTAACTCTACCAAACAGTTAACTAAATAGACTGATAGCAAAGGCAAGTAGTAAAACCTCAGGAAAGATATGCAATTAGGTTAGGAAAAGTGTGCTGAGGGGCAGCCAGGTAGCACAGCAAGTAAGGGCTCCAGTGTTGAGAAAACCTGGAGATGGAATCCCTGGCTGAGACACTTAGCACCCACCCAGAAATACCTGGCTGTGTAACCTTGAGCAAGTTACTTACCCCCGATTGCTTAGGCGTGGCCAGGTGGCTCAGTGAGTAAGAGCACCGGCTCCAATGTCGGGATGACCTGGATCAGATCAGAGCTCAGATACTCAGCACCACACCCAGAAATAACTGGCTGTGTAACCTGGAGCAAGTTACCTAACCCCGATTGCTTTAAAAAAAAAAAAAAAAAAGGAAAAGTGTGCTGAAGTACAATATACCTAGAATGATTAAAAGTGTGTCTAATCTGTTCTAGTTCCGTTTTATTTTTTAAGATGCTCAAATTTGTTGAGTTTCTGGAAACAAGCAGCTTAAGTGTAATGAAAGTTCAGTCCAGTATTCCCAGGTATAAACCAAACCAAACCAAAACAAGAAAACCCTAAAACAAGCTAAAGGGTACTTTAGCTTGCTCCCCTTCAAGAGTAGAAGCCAATTAACATCTTAATTATGGATGGTAAATCAATTCAGGTTCTGCTTTGGGTAATCAGAGAGGAAGGGCACACATCCAGAGTATTGATCTACACTAGCACAATAAAATGAGGCAGTTGAGGTATGTATTGTTAAAAATGTAGCTTGGATTCACATGTTTTATTAAGTGTACCGCAAAATGCTATGCAGTTGTCATTTTTGTATAGCTGAACTCCAAAAAGTCACCTTCAGAAAATGATAATGGTGGGGGCCAGGCCTAGCCGGCTCCTGTTGTCCTCAGGGTTCATGGAGGCGGAGGTGGTTTCTTCTGTGTGTCTGTCTCTACTTGTGTTGACATAATCGGGCGCTGAAGGCAGCCAGAGCGGGGCGGAGGTTGGGCCACGTCGTGGAGGTCGCAAGCGCAGGCGGGCGGGACCCAGAGGTGAAGGCGGTCCCTGAGAAGTTTTCCTCGGATAGAGCACGGGCCGTAGCCCCCAGGGACTGAGGGGTCTCCCTGACCACTGTATTTCCTGGTGCCCCGAAGACTGATGCTCCAACTAGGCACTCCTTCTTTGCTGCCCTAATCCAAGGCCCTTGACTTCCCTGTCCCTGGACCCTGCAGAAGATGAAGGGCTTGGAAAACTCCAGTTTTGAAGCGATCAACTCCCAGCTAAAGGTGAAGACAGGTAATACTCACATCATTGGCAGGATCGAGAGTTACTCCTGTAAGATGGCAGGGGACAACAAGCACATGTTCAAGCAGTTCTTCCAGGAGGGCGGGTCCCATGTGCTAGAGGCTCTGTCTCCTCCCCCACGCTCCCCCGCCACACACACACCTCTGGTCTCAGCCCTAACCAGGGAGGAGAAGATGAAAGACCACTAAATGGTAAGTGCAGCTGAAAGATCCTCTTCTATCTGATTGCTACTCTCAATGAGTCCTTCCGTCCTGATTATGACTTCAGCACTGCCAAGAGCCAGGAATTCAGCCCAGAACCTAACATCAACTGAGTGATAAACTCAGTAAATTGCAGTCTGTTCTCTGCAGTTCTTTAGGACTTTAGTGCCCTGATGCTCTAGCTCTGGAATGCAGTAGATAAAGAGATTTGCTTGTCTAAATGTGATATGTTCAGGTGGGAATCCAAGAGGTATTTCGAAGTCAGAGCATGAACAGGGGACTGTTAGGGCAGTTTGTGCTCCTGGCTACACCTCAGAAGGTGGATCATCATTCAGGTCTGGCTCACTGTGCATGTTTGCATTCATTTCTGACCTAGACTGCTTTCTCTTTTATACCTGCGATTTATACCTTTTTGGTGTCTAGATCCTTTGGCAGTCTGACTCAGCCTGTGGACCTCTTCTAAGAATGTTTTTGAATGAACAAATGTATGGGATTACAAAGGAAAAAAAATGATAATGGTGCCAGGAATGGAAGTTGTCCTGAACCTTGAAAAGTGTAAATGAACTCATCATCAGTTAAATAATATGAAATTGATGCTGATGCAGTAACATCAAGACAACAGAAAACAAATATTTTCTGCCGTTTCTTTTCAGTAGCTTCAAACATTTGGAGGGGGTAATTATTACTGTTTTCAGAGGAAGGCAGTACTAATAGAACTGGTGCTGAGAGACATGAGACAATATGACTTTCAGGTTGTTTCCATGGAGTAAATGATAATGATATATTTTTTAGGGGCAGAATTTTTGTTGTTCAAAATTTTATTATAATAACAGTTTACAAATCATGAAATTGAAGCAGAAAGTAGTTAAGTAATTTGTTCAAGGTCATACAACTAGTATTGTTGAGGTTTAGGGGTGCTCGAGACCCCAAAATACTAATATGTCATGTCCTGCAGAATGAATTTGACTCAAGCCTTCTCTCAGTCAAAGTAAAACAAAGTTTACTAAATATTCACCATAATGAGTAGACTCTTAAGGAGCCTAAATATCTGTGAAGCTTGTATTGACAAGTAGGCCAGAATAATCTGACACAGAGTCAGTCTGCACTAGATTACTCTCAGCCCCTTCATGGAGGCTGGGTGTGGGACCTCTCTCCAAAGGAAATGTAAATTTTAATCTTTGAAATTTTGTTTTTCTTATTGATCCCAAATCACACTGGCTTTCATTGATTGGCCAAGAATAAGTCCCATGTCAAGACCTACTTAGTCATTGTTTGGACCCTGATTGGCTCAGAATGACAGTAAATAACAATTGTTTCATTTCTGGTTATAAACCCTGAGGGTCTTCCCCTCCCAGATCAATACTTTTAATTATTTATCTAATTTTTTACTAGATAAAGAGGCATTCTCTGCCT
This sequence comes from Petaurus breviceps papuanus, assembly GCF_028583685.1. Lineage (NCBI taxonomy): Eukaryota > Metazoa > Chordata > Mammalia > Diprotodontia > Petauridae > Petaurus > Petaurus breviceps. Next base: position 834,831 of record NW_027186315.1, on the reverse strand, counting down.
CACTTAGTATTAAGCCTCAATGAATCACTGAATGTGTCTTGCCTCAGTCAACAGACCTGTTAAAAACATTAGCTTGAAAGGACCAAGGTCCCCACTGAATCCTGGGCCATCTCCAGTTATCCTGATCTATATCTGGCCACTGGATCCAGATAGATTCTGAGGAGAAAGTAAGGCTGATAAATTTCCACAGTGCTCTATCACTTAAATCCAATTTACATGAATTTCATAACATTTCCTTCTTAATGTCATAGTCTTCTTCAAGAATGAAGGACAAACAGAAAACAAGCAATACAGCAAGTGACTAAAATAGTGAGAACTCTGAAAAAAATAACAAAGATATCACACAAAAATGAAGATAGAACAAATGTTAGAGAAAAGCAGAACAATGTTAAAATTAGAATATTTGAGGCTAATAGAAGCCAAAGAAAATAGCATTTTAAATAGAGTTTGTGGGACAATGTAAGAATTATAGATCTCATAGGAAAACTTGACGAAATAGAGAATCTAAATTCCATATTAAAGATAATCATGTGAGGAAATACTGACAACTTTACGTAGGACTGGTTTAGGTGATCTTTCCACATAAATGCAAGATACTTGAAGACTGACTTTTATTTTAGGGCTTCTATCCTCAGCACTCAACAAAATGCTTACCACATAGTAGTAATTTAAAAATTATATATTGAATCATTCATTCATAGAATACTGACTTTGTCTTGATTTTTTACATTCAATATTACTATGTATAAAGATACAAGGTAGCATGAAAAGTGTGCATTTTAAGAATAAATTATCTAAAATGCTTTACTAATGTCTTACAGTCCCTCATTTTATTGAATATGTCAATAATTTTAGCAAACCAATAAAATGTCTCTGATAAAGACATCATTTCTAAAACATATAGAGAACTGAGTCAAAGTCATAAAAATACACATCATTCCCCAATTCGTAAATGATCAAAGGATATGAACAGGCAGTTTTGAGAGGAAGAAATTAAATTTATCTATAATCATATGAAAAAAAAATATCCAATTCACTACTGATTAGAGAAATACAAATCAAAATAACTCTTAGGTACCACATCTCACTAGTCAGAAAAGGCTAACATGACAAAACAGGAAAATGGTAAATGTTGGAGAAGATGTGAAAAAATTAGAACACTTATGAATTTTTGGTGGAGTTGTGATCTGATCCAACCATTCTGGAGAACAATTTAGAATTATGCCCAAAGGGCTATAAAATGTGAATACCCTTTGACCCAGCAATATTGCTTCTAGGGCTGTATCCCAAAGCGATCATAAAAGTGGGAAAAGGACCCATACGCACAAAAATATTTTAGTAGCTATTTCTGTGGTAGCAAAGAATTGGAAATCAAGGGCATGCCCATCAATTGGGGAATGGCTGACCAAGTTGTTGTATATGAATATAATGGAATACTATAGTGCTGTAAGAAATGAGGAGCAGACAGATGCTATAATAACCTGGAGAGACTTATATACACTGATGCTGAGTGAGGGGAGCAGAACCAGGAGAAAATTGTACAGAATTACAGACACATACCCATGATGAATGACTTGGATAGACTGGGCTCATCTTGGCAATGCATGGTCATAAGACAACTCCAAAAGACTCATGATGGAAAAGACTATCTATTTCCAGAGAAAGAATAATGGAGTCTGAATGCAGATTGAAGCAAATTACTTGCTTTCTCTCTGTTTCATTTTTTTTTATTTCTTTTTTTCTTGTTATTGATTCCATTTGTTAGAATTCTTCTTTACAATTTGACTAATATTTAATGTGAAGGTATATGTAAAACCTATATGGGATTGCATGCTGCCATTGGGAAGAAGAAGGAAGAAAATTTGGAACTCAAAACCTTGTGGAACTGAATGTGGTAAATTAATAGTAAATAATTAAGAAACATAATAAAGACACTTGGACATTTATTTAAAAGAATTCAAAGCAGTCATAAAGTCTAACTTGTCTGAATTAATTAAGTACATGATGTATTGCATTATATATTTATTTTAATCTCTATGCAAAGTTATTCAATCAAATAAAATATTTGTTTTAGTAAATATATATCTGTGTTAAACATACTAAGTTGAAACCATATCAAATAGCTTCAAAGCAATCAAATTCAGTTTTAGAGAATGTATATGTTTATACTTTTCCTTTTACTAAAATACATACATATATTCAAAATCACAGATTTTTTCTTTCAGCTAATTTTTCTGTATATATCTCATCCTAAAAGACTTTATTGAATCAAATATCAAATTGGCATCTAATTTTTTTGTAAGATCTCTTCAACTATTTAATGATAGGTACATCAGTGAAAGAATATTGTGAGTCCTGTTTTTATGGGCTAACTGAAAAGCATATTGCTCAAAATGCCTATTTATTCTTTTTGCTAACAAAAAGCAATGAATAGACTACTATAAATGCACCTATCTATTTTACTTGCATTAAAATAATTCCTCTTTCTTGGCAATTTTATATAAAATCAGCATAATTTATAATTTTTTTTTTCTCCAGGAGCCATATCCTGGATCTAAATCATTAATGGATCCAATCTTATGCTGTCAAAGGTACTTTCATTTCTTTCTTTGATGTGTCTAACTATCTATTAGTTTCATTGTATGCAACTTTCATGCTTCACACCCTTCATCCCCTTTCCTTGTCTCACAGCCACTACCTCCTCCTCCTCCTCCCCCATTTTTCCCTTCCTCATCTCCCTCCTGTATTTCATATCTAGATTTCTTTTTATAGCACTTTAGCCACTGCCTCAATAATACAAACAGCTTTATTTTTTATACCATAATTATGACCATAATTCATACAAAAAACTTATAGTTCACATCTTTTGCGGAGCTTCATATCTAATTTTCTAAATTCATATAGCTTAAAAAAATCAATGCCAAGTGACCAATCTTTTGTGATGAACCTTCATATACTATCAAGGGTGAAATGCTGAATACAGATATAATACAGAAAAAAATCAAAGTTTTTCCAGGTTGGTAAATCTGCCAAAGACTAAGATCTAAAAATCCTGGGTTATCTTCATTCCTCAACATGTTAGCACACTTAAGTGTAGGATTCTATACCATGAGTTCAGAGAATCACTTAGAAAATTGTAGAGAACTTTCAGGAGTCCCCTGGCTCCACTAATGAAATGTTCCCCTCCCCTTTTTTATTACCTGAAAGGTTACAGGGCAGATAAGTAGGACAAATCTGTTTGGATGAAGAGAACTTTTGGGGTCCCTTGGCCCCACTAAAGGAATATTCCCCTGCCCTATACAGGTACCTGTAAGGTTACAGGGCAGATAAGAAAAAGGACATGTAATCTTTTTTTTTATGCCTCTGGAGATGGTCCTAGGATATTACCATAATAAATAACTAATCTTAGGCAAGTGTAAATAGTAAACAAGATTAAGGGAGGGGTTTTGTACATTGTCTGCATTCCTTTGGCTTACATAGAGGGTGGATCCTTGTACATTGTGTTCTTTTGGGGTGTCTACATTCTTTTGGGTCACATAGACCTTCTGCTGGTGGGGGGGGCATATAAACTCTGTGAGACCCTTGCATCTTTGGCACTGTATGAAATGGTCCTGTAATAAACAGCCTATTGATTACACCTCCATCTTGTTTTTCCCACCATCTGCTAGCCTACCAACTGTGCTGGCTGCAGTAGAAAATGAATAAAGAAATGCAAACAAAGTCTATTTTTCCCCATATACTTCTAAAGACAAAATGAATGACAGGATGTGTAGGGAATTAGATTGATTTCGAGACCATTTGCTTTCAAAGTCAATATTTCATATATCTTATTTGTGTGATCTTTGGTAAGTCATTTTAATTTCAGATAGATGTCTTGTCAAAATATAAAATACTTGTATAATCATCATTGAAGAGGTTTCCCACTAAGAGGGTTAGGGTTGCTCTGGAGACCCCAAGATACCAACATGCTGGGTCCTGCTGAATGAATTTGACTCAAGTCTTCTCAGCCAAAGAAAAGTAAAATTTATTAAAACTTCACTTTCATTAGACAGAGTAAATCTGTGCAAGGTCATTCTATGATGCTCTCACTATTCTAAGACATTCTATGGCACTCTCACACATGGCATTTTATGGCATTCCCACCACATTGTGTGAGATGGATTCTTATATACAGAAGGTTGTGGGAGGAATCTAGGGGTGGTCTAGAGGAGGAATTTGGGAAGGGTCTTCAGGAGGAGTTAATGACGTCAATGAGTGATTAAGGATGGGAGGTCACATGGAGATTACAGACAATGGTGGGCTAGGCCAGTTCAAGGGTGGATTGACACTTTGATAGGCTCAAAGGTGGGAAGTCTAGTAACAGAGGATGGGAAATCTAGGAACATAGGCTTGGGCTCAGCCACAATGTAAGGCTTATTGCCTCATAGAAATGCCTCATCAAATGGGATGATTTAATCAAGAGCCCAAGGGGGTTCCCAGAGCCTGTACCTCACAGCCTCAAGGAGATCTTGAGGGGGCTTCCAGAGCCCATACCTCATCATTCCCTCCTCAAACATATGGGACCCAAATTCCTCTGAGGTAAAGGATGAAAGTCTCAACTTTTGAAAGTGCTTCCTGCTGGCAAGGAAAGAAATAGCAGGCACAGAATCTAACAGTTTTCAAAAACAGGCAACAATTCCCAAAACCTGTTCTCTCCTAACATCATCATAGAGAGTGAAAGTTTCTTTTTTTTTCCTAGACTGGATAAAGCTGGAGTAGAGGTCAATTAAGTTTTCAAATTCTCAAAAGCTTTCACCTGGTTGTCTGGGACTTGAGTAGCAATTAAGATTGCAGTCCTTCCCAGGCCTTGGGTTTAATTGGATATAGACCACTCTGGGGGAACCCTTTAGGATCTAGGAGTCAAAAACAAATGCTGGCATGACAGAAGTACCTCGCCCAGGAATTTGCTGATACCAAATATTGACTCAACTATCTCCCACACTTCTGAAGGAACATGGGGAGATCTGAGAAAATTTGCTTCCCAATTTCACCAACAGGTCCCTTTCCAATAAGGGGAAAGGATAAGATGAGAGCATAAGGAAAAAGTGTTCAAACAACATATCCTTAAGTAGGCAGGAGAATGGATATGTCTGGAGACATCCCTTAATTTCCCTTTCCATTCCCCTGACCAGAATGGTCAAGGGGAGGGTAGAACAAATTGGATAGTATATATAATTTACCCATAATAAAGTGGGTAACCTTACCTTCAATCTAGATGCTTGCCCAGGTTTCAGTGAGAGAAATGGCCCCTTCACTCCAAGTCTTGAGAAGACTGGAGGACAGGGTATTAGGAGGTAGCTCTACCACTTTTCCAACCTCGAGAACAGTCCTTCCTTCAATGTCCCTCTTGGTCAGATGGGCACAGTTCTGCCTCAAAGACCTGAGCAGGAATTGCTAAGGGGGGAGATGCTGGGGTAGAAACCATAGGAAAGGGATCTTTTAATTGGCCCCTGTTGCCCCTCTGTAGAGTGACTCTAACTTAAAGCATCTCACAGTGTTTCCTGAGAACCTTATTCTGAGAAAGTTCAACAAAAGCCATTAAGTAGGCAATTTCTATCCATCTTCCTTTTCTGCAACTGTATGATTCTAATTGCAAGAGAGTATTCTCTTTAAAAGTCCCCAAAACAGGCCACAATTCATGGTCTTTTAGGCATACCTAGACCAAACAATGCTGAAAAAAAGCCAACTTTTCTTTTTGAGATTTCCAGAGAAACTAAATTTTTTCCAATGTTGGAAAAGACAACCCAAAGGCAAACTTTTGGGAGCTACAGGCATAGGACCTGGAAGTCCCTTCCTCCATAAAGGAAGGTTTAAGAGTAAGCCTCGAAAAACAAACAAAAAAAGCACCACAAAAAAAGTACCTGAAGTTTTCCCAGTTCCCCAGAACTGAGAGAATTGAAAAAAATAGGACTTCCACTTCCAGATGGGGCATCTGTCCTTATCTTCCATTTTTCAGAAACTGTGCACATGTCCATGTTCTCTAAAGTAACCAAACAGGACCAAGAACTTGAGGTGAGGCTGAGCATAAAACAGCCTCCTAATTGTCTGATCTCATGGGACCTGAGAGGTCAGCCCTAAAAACAAACACAGAGACACACACACAAAACAAAACAAAAAAAAAATGAAACACACACACAAAACAAAAAACAAAACAAAACAAAAAATGAAACACACACACAAAAACTGCAAAACACTCCTAAAATATTGTTCAGTTAATCCCTAGCAATAACTCTGAATGGGTTAATGTGATGGCTTCTAGGGCTGTATCCCAAAGAGATCATACAAGAGGGAATAAAGGACCCATATGCACAAAAATATTTTTAGTATCTCTTTCTGTGGTGACAAAGAATTAGAAATCAAGGGCATGCCCATCAATTGGGGAATGGCTAAACAAGTTGTGGTATATGAATGTAATGGAATACCATTGTGCTATAAGAATTAAGGAGCAGAGAGACTTTATAAAAACCTGAAGAGATTTTTTTTCTTTTTTTTAATACTTTATTAATTTCTGATTTACATCATCCATTTCCGCCAGATTTTGAGTTACAAATTTTCTCCCCCACCCAACTCCCCAAAATAGCAGTTCCACAGGATATCCTCTCCTCCAATCTGCTCTTTCCCACATTTTCCCCCACACCCCTTTCCACTTTTCCAGTGGATCTCTATGCCTCAGTGTCTGCACATCCCATTTCCCAATTACATATAAGATGGTATTAATAATAGTATATATATATATATATATATATATACACACACACACATGTATACATATATATACACATGTATATGTATATATATACATATTTAAATATTTGATTTCAAATCTTTCAATTCCAGATTCATTCCCTTCCTTCCCCATCACCCACCCCTACTGGGAAGATACGCAGTTCAGTATAGGTTGCACATGTGTAGCTAATGCAAAACAATAACATAGTAGATACATTGTAAAAGACTGACTATACTTCCCTCCTTCCCATCCCACCTCCCACCCACTCTACTCTCCACTCTACTCTCCACTTTGATCCTGTCTATTTTCAAAAGTGAGTGCTTCCAACCTCCCTCCCACCCAGCCTACCCTCCCTTCTATCATCCCCCCCATCCCCTTCCCCACCTATTCGATAGGTGAGATACCCTATTTAGTGTGTATTTAACTACCTCCTCAAGCCAATTTCAATGAGAATAAGGTTGACCTATTCCCTTTTGCCTTCCTATTCTTCCCCTCCATTGTAACTATTTTCCCTTGCCTCTTCTGTATGAGATAGATTACCCCAATCTCTCTATCTCCTCTCATTATATTCCTCTCACCTCTTAATTTCACCTTTTAAGTATCATTCCTTCCTGTTAAATTGTACCTGTGCCCTCTATCTATGTATACCTGTAAACATATATACACAATTCACATATGTATTCATATGCCCATATACCCTCATATATAGAGAAATATATATTTCTAATCACTTCAACTACTGAGAAAAGTTTTGTAAGTTACAATTATTGTTTTTCCATGTAGGATTGTTAATGGTTCAACTTTGATAAGTAACTTATGATTCCTTTTCCCTGTTTACCTTCTCATGCTTCTCTTGCTTCTTGTATCTGAATGTCAAATTTTCTATTTAACTCTGGTTTTTTCAGCAAGAATGCTTGAAAGTCCTCTATTCCACTGAATTATCATATTTTCCCCTGAAACATGATACTCAGTTTTACTGGGTAGGTGACTCTTGGTTTTAATCCTAAGTCCTTTGCCCTCCAGAATATCATATTCCAAGCCCTTTGATCCCTCAGTGTAGAAGCTGCCAGATCCTGGGTTATCCTGATTGTGTTTCCACAATATTCAAATTGTTTCTTCCTGGCTGCTTGTAATATTCTCTCCTCAATCTGGGAATTCCATAAGCTGGCTATAATATTCCTAGGAGTTTTCTATTTGGGATCTTTTTCAGGATCAGTGGATACTGTCAACCTCTATTTTTCCCTCTGGTACTAAAACATCAGGGCAATTTTCTTTGAGAATTTCCTGGAGGATGATTTCTAGGTTATTACTTTGGTCATGGCTTTCAGGCAGTCCAATAATTTTTAAAATATCTATCCTGGATCTGTTTTCCAGGTCAGTGGATTTTCCCATGAGATATTTCACATTACCTTCTATTCTTTCATTTGTTTGGATCTGTTTAACAGCATCTTGATGTCTCATAAAGTCATTAGCTTCCATTTGCTCCAATCTAATTCTGAAGAAATGATTCTCCTCATTGAGTTTTTGAGATTCTTTTTCCATCAGGCAAATTCGGCTTTTTAAGGCATTCTTCTCCTCATTGCCTTTTTGGGCCTCCTTTGCCATTTCAGTCAGTCTGTTTTTTAAGGTATTATTTTCCTCCATCAGGCTGTTGACTCTCATTTCATAATTTTCTTGCATTGTTCTCATTTCTCTTCCTAATTTTTCCTCCACTTCTCTTATTTGGTTTTCAAAATCTTTCTTAAGGTCCTCTATGGCCTGTAACCAGCTTGTATTTTCCTTTGAAGCTTTTGGTGCAGGAGTTCTGACTTCACTGCTTTCCTCCTGTTCCATGCTTTGCTCCTTTTTGTCCCCAAAATAGGAGTGTATTGTTGGAATCTTCTGTCTGCTTTGTTTCCTTTGCCTGCTCCTTTTGCCACTCAATTACTTGACTTATGGGCTTTTTGGACAGTAGGACTCTGCCACCAGACAGGGGAGCTTTCATCCCAAATGCTGGGATTTTCTCAGTGGCCGGAGGTATTAGATGGGTGCCCTCTCTGAGATCTCCACACTCTCTGGCAAGCTGGACACACACCCTAGGACCTCCACCCTAGACTGCAATTCAGGTCCAATTATTTTAAAGCAAGAGTGATTACCGCTCAGACTGGTACTTGGTCCCCCTACACTCTGCAGGCCAGGAGCTGAAGCTGCCAAGTGGCGCTGGCTGGTTGTGCTGGTGTCTCAGCGGCTTTTCACCCTGGGGGTAAAAGCCATGCACTCCCACTTACTGGTCCCAAAGTCCAGACTGTACTGACCTCTCACTTTGTCCTTTGTGTCTATGTGTTGATAAATCTGGAAACAGCCACAGCTGCTGCTGATCTGGAGTCCCTCTGGCTGGTGGCTGTTCTGGCCTGCCCTGGGGCTAAAGCCTTAAGGGGGGCTGGGCTCGGCTCCCGAGCACTGTGCTGGATTCCTGCTGGGCTGTCCCCAGAGGGAGGTTAGCTTCTCTGTGTCATTTTGTGGGTTCTGCAGCTCCAAAATTTTTTAGAATCCCCTTTTTACATGGATTGGGGAGGATGGAAGCCAGAGCTACAGGAAGGTCGTGCTTGTACTCCACCATCTTGGCTCCGCCCCCTCAACCTGGAGAGATTTATATACACTGATACTGAGTGAGGGGAGCAGAAGCAGTAGAACATCATGCAGGATTACAGAAACATCAAATCTGTGATGACTGACTTGGATAGATTGAGCTCATCTTGGCAATGCATGGTTATAAGACAACTCCAAAAGACTCATGATGAAAAAGACTATCCACCTCCAGAGAAAGAATTATGGAGTGTGAATGCAGATTGAAGTAAACTACTTTCTCTCTCTCTTTTTTGTTTTCTTTTGTTTCTGTTTTCTTGTTATTGATTCCATTGGTTAGAGTTCTTCTTTACAATGTGACTAATGTTAAATATCAAGTTATATGTAGAACCAATATTTGATTGCATGCTGCTGTGATGGGGGAGGGGGAGGGAGAAGAAAATTTGGAACTAAAAAACTTGTGCAACTGAATGTTGTAAACTAATAATCAATAAAATTTTAAACAATACCAAAAAAGAAAATATCTTTTTATTCTGATTCTTTTCAGTAGTTTTAATAGTAATATGTGTTATATCTTGGGGTTTTTTGTAGCATAAACTTAAATGTTGAAACTGAAATGCAAAGTTAGAAAAGAAAAATAAAAGCATGCCATGTGCATAACAGAAGCTGAGTGAATTCAAAATATGTAAAAATAAATTTTCGTTACAAGAAAGCCTATAAGATAATTAATGCTCACTGTGTTGCGAATTGTCCATCTTTACTTTGTTATGAGTTTTCTTTTTCTCTTTGCTGTGACCTTTTTTTTTTACTTTTCTCCTACCCCAAACCCCACCAGAAGACCACAGTAAAGTTTAGATATGTTACTTTATAGCTATATATATACATACACATATATAAGTATATAGACATATTTTCCCAAACCTATTCTACACCTGATCTTTGTTTTTATACATGTGCATATCTCTTGTTTCCTATTCCTCTTGCCTCCTCTACTTTGCTTCTACCCACTACCTAACCCTCTTATGACTTGTCAACCCTCCTCAAAGGATCCTTCCCCTATCCTCCCATTCCCATAAATCTAAACACCCTTCTATATCCCTATTTTACCTATTCCCTCACACACCCTCTAAAGATCCCCCCCCTTGTTCGCTCCAACCTCTCTATACCCCTGCCATATTATTTCTTCTGAATTTAGAAGACACACATATATAATATAGAATTTTAGACATATATTTTGTTTTATATATGTAAAAGATAAACAGTCTATCCTTATGGATCCCTTATAATCAGTCTTTGTTATATTATGTACCTTATATTTCTCTTGGTTCTTGTATATCAAATCTATTAAATTAAGGATTTTTTTAACAAAGTCTTGAAAGTCTGAGAGCTTTTCAAATGTCCATTTTTTTTTTCTTCAGGATAATACTTAATTTGCTAGGATATGATATTTTTGTCTAGAACCCTAGTCCTTTTGGTGTTTCATGTGTTGTGACACAAGACCTGCAGCCCTTTAATGTCTTTGCTGCTAGTTCTTAGGTAATTCTAATTGTGGCACAATCATATTTAAATTGTTTTAATCTTGATGCTTTCAATATTTTTTTCCTTGAGCTGAGAATTTCAGAATGTGACTATGATGTTTCTATGAATTTTTATCACAAGATCACTTTTAAGTGATGATAAATGGATTTTTTTTTTCTAATTCTACTTTCCCACACCTTGTTCTATTGCTTCAGGACACTTTTTTTTAGTTATTTCTTGTATTATTGTATCAAGATTCTTTTTTTATAGTAATCATCAGTTAATCATATTATTTTTATATTTTCTCTTCTTGATCCATTATCCAAATCTGCTGTTTTTCTTATAAGATATTTCACTTTCTCTTCTATTTTTTTCATTATTCCTATTTTGTTTAATCATTTCTTAATCTCTTTTAATTTCACTGGCTTCACTTTGCCCAACTCTAATTTTTCAAAGTGTCATTTTCTTCTGTAAGATTCTGGATTTCTTTTACTCATTGACTAACTTTCCTTCAAACCCTTCTTGTTTTTCCTGGATTATTCTTATTTATTTATTTATTTTAGTTTTTCCTCCATCTCTGTCATTTGATTTTTGAAGTCTTTTAAAAATATTTTATGAGTTCTTTTTGGGTAGGTGACAATTTGATGTTATTCTTTGGGTATTTCTTTACTTCAATATCCTCCTCTGAAAATGAACTATGGTCATCTCTTTTCCCATAATATTTTTCTATGGCTGGATTCTTTCTTCTTTGCCTGTGCAATTTTTTTTTGTGTGTGTGGAAGTAACTTAATTTTTTGTAATCATCTGTAGCCCTGGGGTATGGGAAATGGGTTTCTTACCCCAGATCTTCAGATCTCCCCTATACCTGAACCAGAACAAAATCTCCAATGTCCTGTAAGTGCCCACAGCCAGGGGCTTTCTGCCCCACTGCTTTTGCATTCACTTCCTCTTTATTGGTTCTTCCTGACCCCTGCCTTTTTGCAGCACAGCTGGGGCTGACTTTCATTGTCAGCAGAAGTTCCCTAAATATTCCTGGTCTCAGGTGTCCAACTATGCTCAATATCCTGGGACTGAGGCAGCCTCTCAACTAACCCCAGGGTTGCCTCTTGCTGTTAAAATGGAACCTAACCTGGAGGTGTGTAATCTTCAGTGGACAAAAACTTTTCTTGGGTTGTTTCTTCCAATTTTTCAAGTTGTCCCAGGAGGAACCTGGTTATATCCATGTTCTTATTTATCCCCATCCACTTTTTGTTCACCCTAAGGTGCTATTTTAACTCTTTTGTTGGGGAATATCTTGAGAGCTTGGAATTTTCAGACCTACTCTGCAGTCTTCCCAGTATCCTCTGTCAGTGTTATATGTTGTTAAAAACCTTTTAATGCTTCTATTGATATAATCAGGTCATTTTTGTTATTCTTGTTATTAATATGAACAATCACATTAAACGTTTTTCTAATATTAAATAAGCCAAGAATTCCTGGAATAAATATACTTGGTCATAGTGCATGATGAATATTTTGATGAATTTCTGTGGTCTCCTTGCTAATATCTTGTTTCTAACATTTAATCAATATTCATTAAGAATAATAGAGCAATTGTGTAGTTTAATAGATAGAACACTGAACTGGAAGTCAGGTGTGGTGGTAAGTAAATTAATTTATGTAGTACTATCAGTTTCACATTCTGGGGTCACCTTACTCATTTAGCAAATAATATTTCTGCAAATATTTAGAACTGTCTTGATTTTCATAAATCTAAGAATTCAACAGAATGATATAATTTGAAATCTACCTTTACTAAAAAATAATCTTGCTATTTTTCTTGGAACATAAAATAGAAAGACAGCTGATACAGCTTCATGTTTTGGTGCTACAAAAAAAGCAATATATACTAGAACAAATTAAAAATACCAGGACCTCATATTCTAGAAAAGCTTAATTTTAAATTTAAGTGATTATCAAAATGGAGAAACTACAAGTATGCATGAAGCATGGATATTGATTCTGGTTAAAAGTAAGGGAAGTTAATGATTGGAAGAAATGAAGTACACAACCTACAGTATCATATCCAAGCTAGCAATGACCATATGGAAAAGATGCTATAAATAAATTTAGTTAGATAAATGTTGATGAAATAAGTCTGAGGATCAACTTCTCAGACTTCAGATTAGCAAAACTGATAAAAAAAAAAACTAGGAAAGATAAATGTTACTGCGGAAAAGGGGTACATTGTATTACTTTTGGAAAATTTTAAATGGTCTAACTATTCTGGAAATTAATGGACCTATGCCCCCAGAGTTATTGATGTGTATGTACTCTTTGATTCAGTGATATTACTAATAGTTCTGTACTTCAAGGAGTTTAAGGAAATATGGAAAGGACACATATTTACAAAAAAAAGTTTCTTCCCCCAAATAAAGGAAGAGGATTGGAAGACATACTGATAGCACATAACAAAATTATTAGACACCTGTAGGTATTTTTTTAGAATAAGTAGGTATCACATTGCCAAACAATAGTGATGGCAAATAATGGGTATAAATTTGTTTAATGTAGCTTATATCCACCTGGAGTCAGTGAATCAACTGAGATCGCAAATGGGTAAAATCCACATGTACTCACCCAGCAATGTGTAAACAACAGCAGAAGCAGCAGCAGCCGCAGCAGCATATATCTGAAGCATGGAATTGTCTATGTGGAAGAAAAAAAAATTCTGATGGTATATATTTGAATCATGGAATTGTCTATGAGGAAAAAAAATTCTAATGTTATTTTACGGTGAGGCCATTTTTACCAGCAACTACAAATCAGATATCTTTTAGAAGATAAGCTTTAGTGATAATTATATATTATGAAAGGATATCATGGAACTAGGGCAAGACATCAGTACAGAATCAAAAATTGGCATATATATGTATAAATATATGTATACATACACATATATATGTATATGTATACATACATGTACATATATATGTGTGTATGCATAGATATAAATAGATATAGATATATAGATGTTTTTATGTGTTAGGAAAGCATGACCTGATGACTAGAATTAGACATCAGAATCTCACTACTATCTTTTATGGACTGATAAGAAACCAATCTCTATTCAGAAATATGTCATATTATCAAATAGAGTTTAACCAATTAACTATACCAGAACAAGACCATTATAATAAAACAAACTATTTCCAATATATTTTAAATATAGTATTGATATAATGACCAATACTTTTATTATAGTATATCTTCCCCGATACACTTTCTAAGCTATCTGGACAAGTGGTGAACAAGATCAAAAGTCATATGAGAACAATATGAATATTATCTCTGTTTTCCTGTTTGCTCCAGTGGTTTTACTGAACTTGTTATTAATGAATCTATAAAAGATATGATTATATACTAATACTTTTATTTGACTGCAAAGAAACAAGCACCTCATACACTTGTGAAATAATTTATAGAATTTTCAATGTTAAAGAATAATAACAAGACAGACTTGCCCTAGGAACATTTATATAGATAGATAGATAGATAGATAGATAGATAGATAGATAGATAGATAGATAGATAGATAGATATAGATATAGATATAGCTATAGATATAGATATAGCTATAGATATAGATATAGATATAGATATATATCCGTAATGGTAACATTATTTTGAATTTGAAGATCCCTTTTTTTGGCAAAAGTAGCACCTACTTAGCACTTAGTAAGTGACCAAGACTCTATTGGAGAAACAAAAGGTATGAACTCCTGTCTCCTCTTACTGATGTAACAGGAAGAGGTTGGCTGAAACAGGAAGCTAATGCTGTGTGTAAACAAGGAAAAGCCCCAGAGAGGCATAGGCAGAATTTTCTTGAGACCAGAATCTGGTGGCAGAGCAGCTACTGAAGAGAGAATGGAAAGCTGACCCAGAATTTCCTGAGAACTTGTGGTTGTGGAGCTTCTTCTGAGCAGGATCCCAGGAGCCAGGAGCCCAGGAACCAGTAGCCCACATGACTGAGGAGGTCCGACTGGTATGCTGAGACTTTGTTTGTTTGTGGCTTGTTTGAGCATTGAATTGCCTGGAGTGGAAATGATGAGGGATCTGACATGGACCAGACCATGTGGGCTTCAGAGTGGAGCAGGAGCTACCCAGAGAGCTGGACAGGGAACTGGGAGCTGTCTGCCAGTGAACCCAGGTGACAGTCTAGTGAATCCAGGTAGAATCTGGGACCGTAAAAGGGAATCCAGGGAATCTGAGAACAGGACCCAAGTCAAGATGAAAAGACATCCCCCTGGGTACTGAGTAAAGATGAAATTGTAGTTTACTAGTGACCTAGAGGTGGAAGGGTTTGTGTATGATACTTAGCAATTGATTGATGAACAAATGACTGATTGAGTTAATCAAGACTTTGCCCCAAGAATGGAAGACTTTGCTGAATAACTGACTAAGTTAACTTAAGAGTGACTATTTTACTTTGAGACTATGTTGTGAATATTATTTTGTGACTATTATATGATTGTTTCTGATAAGTGACTGTTTCAGTTAACTTAGTTGCCCCATGAGTGGAAGACTTTGACTATTGTACTTTGAGACTATATTGTGATACTGACTGAGTTAATCAAGACTTTGCTCCAAAAGTGGAAGACTTTCAGTATTGTACTTTGAGACTATGCTGTGAATATTAAATTGTGATTTTCTGTGATATGTTGTAATATTGTGAATCCTGTACCTTGATTTTCTGTGCAAGTTATGCTTTGATTTGTTATGGAATAAATAGAGTGATCACTATACTGTGTAATCAGAATCTTAAAAGCTGTTCAGAGTAGCATTCTTCTGGAAAGCTGCTTGAACATGGCATTACAATATCTGAATCCTATAAAATATGAAAAGGAACAAAATGAAAATAAAATATTCTCTCACTTCCAAACTATCAGATATATTTTGTGAGTCAGGGTAGAAAAAGGCAAAGTAGGTTATTTTTAAGGTGGAATGGCATTCAGTGGAAACCTTGTTGAACCTAGAACCTCTATAGTAACTGTTAGTTCCTAACAGGAGCAAGGAAATTCAGACCAATGGAAATTTAATGTTACTATTCACTGAAATAACACTATAGTCAATTTGAGATATTAATAGAAACTGAGAAACCCTCTACTCATTCATTTCTTTCCGACTTCTTTTCAGCATGATGAAAACAACAGCAATGACAAATTTTAAATATTATTTATGTGCACCTTGGATTTAGGGTCTCAATTTAACTGATAACACTTTAAGATAAGTACTCCAGATGTTATTATCCCCATTTTAGAGGTGTGGTAATGGAGGCGCAAAAAGACTAAATTAATTTTCTAAGGATACATAGTTCATAAGTGACAGAGGCAAGATTTAAACCTGGATCTTTCTCTCATAAAGTCCTCTATTTTAAGTTCTATTCTACACTTTTATGTACCATTATGCAGAACATCAGTCTCTACTGGGAAATTAACAGTTTCTGATCACACTATTACTTACAAAGTGTTACTTCTTTCTTAGAAGATGCACAAATTTTTAGGGAGCTGTACAGTCTACTGGAGATGTCATGTTTTTCATATTAAAGAAAACAAAGCCAAATAATTTTAATTCGCTTCAACAGATATTTATCTACCACATGAACAGAATGATACCAGACCATCATGAATATAGGAAGATACCTGCTCTCATTGAATTCCCAAACTAGGTGAGTGGAAAGAGGAAACAACCAATAAGTAAACTGTTATGAAGCATTAAAAAAGAAAAGTGCTTGTGACAGATAAGAAATAGAAGATTAGTACAAAATGAAAGATGATGTTTGATTGAGAGATCAGACAAGGCCACATGGAACAGATATCATTTGAAGCAGGAAAGTAAAAAGGAAAACTTCAATTCTAAGTCAGTACTCATAAGACTTCAGAGATTACTTAGGAAATAATTAACTCCGGTATTTGGAATTTTGGACATGATCTGCCTGAATTCTTTGGATAAATCTCATTTTTTATCCTCAAAGTATTATCTCACTCTTAGTCAATCAGTCAATATATCTATTCCTATATGAAAAACTCCAGATTAATTTAATTTCCAAAGGCACCAGGCACCTCTTCCTTCATATAAAATTATTTAAAACAATTAATTCCATGTTTATTCTCAATTTCATTATGAGAAGATGAGGGAGGGAGACAGTGAATATGGATTGTCTTTTTGTCCCCATAATGTATATAACTTTCTGAGAGCCAAATGAAATTTAATATCCATAATTGTAATGTTGGTCATTCTTTCAAAAATGTATCATTTGTCATCATATTCTATATTTTAACTCTTGTTAAAGTTTTAAATATAAATCTGGGCCTATATTTTGGTTTCTGTTTAAACCTTACAGATACTTCAGAAATAACATGGAATACATTGGGAAAATTAGTTTTGTTCTTCCCTGCACTAAAATCTAAAATAATATACCAATCTCCAAAATGGTAAATATTTTCCATTTGATTTATATATTACTATGCATAAATTTGATTAAGATATGAGTAAGTTACTATATTTCTTGAGTCTAGAAGTAAGGTATAACTGGGGCAGCTAAGTGGTGCAGTGGGTAGAGAACTGACCCTGGAGTCAGAAAAACCTGAGTTCAAATCTGACCTCAGACATTTGACATTTATTAGCTATTTGACCCATGGGAAACTCTCTTAACTCCATTGTCTAACCAAAAAAAAAGGAAATAATGTATGACAAAAAATTGTTTCATTAACCTGCAAACACCCCCCTCCCCCATATACATACAGAGGTATATACCATTCAATAGCGATAGATCATTTACTGTTTGGCTGTTTCATTCCTCTCAAATATTTTCACAGTCCCTGCATTCAAATGAAAATTAAGTTGCTCAGTAAGACATTCCTCATAGCTTTTGTTTATAGTTTTGAAAAATCCCCAATTATTCAAATGAAGAAAAATCAATAGTGTATTTGTTTTGATAATCCAATTTTCTTTTCTCTAACATCATATAGTTACACTGGATATAACATACTGTAATGATAATGGGGATTGAAGATCTTCCCTGCCCCTTGTAATGACAAGCAAATAATTATTATCAACTTGTTTCAAGTTGAGGCTTGCCCTTGATTATATCAAGGCTTTATTAAGAAACAGAACTTGTCTGGGGCAGGTAGGTGGTACAGTGAATAGAGGACCACCCCTGGAGTCAGGAGCACCTGAGTTGAAATGTGGCCTCAAACACTTAACATAAAAACTAGCATTGTGAACTTAGGCAAGGCACTTAACCCCAATTGCCCTCCAAGACGCAAAACAAAACAAACAAAAAAACAGAACGTGTGAATCTCAAAGTGGGAGGAACTTGCTGATGTTCTGATGCAACAGGAAGGGGTGGAACAGGGAGGAGCTAATGAACAAAATAAAAAAGCTGAGCACAAGCTGAGAGAGAGTCGGAACTGCTGGGAGCAAGAAACATGGAGGCTGAGCAGGTAGCATGAGTGAGAGAGGGACATTCTTGCTTAAGGGAGTCTGTTTTGTTTTGAAGTCCTGACAGGGGGAAGGTTTGGGAAGACTTGGGAATGTGGGTGTTTGCCGCTTTGGTTATGTGTACCAACTTCATGGTCACTATGATGAATTTGACTTTCTGGTTTGGGGATTTGGCTTTCTGGTGTTTGAATAAATGCTTTGATTCTGTCCTCCATGTGGAGAGTCTGTTAAATTTTGTGATTCAGAACTACATCAGCATATTCATAGCTGCCATGGGCACTGTGAATATCACATTGGTGTTATATTTGGTGATGAGGATGGAATCACAAAATATCAGACCTCTTTTTGGAGGCAGGAGGTCTTTAGAGGGTGAAATGGCTATCCCAGAATGGGAGGATTTGCCTTATTCCTCCTTAGCAAGAAAATGAGCTAAAAGTACAGGGCTTTGTGAAAACTGGGAACTGAGGCTACAGAAGGGAGAACCCAGAGATTTGGAAAGATATTTGCAAGGAATAGCAATAGAACCAGGGAAAAATTTGGTGGGGGTATGTAGGAGTGGCTGGGCCTTGATCACAAGTTATTGTCTTATGTGTAAAAGTAGAAGCAAGCTGCTGGAGAAGAAAGCTCAGATGGATAAGGAGTTGGCTGGTTTGCATTAAATTTCTCTGTGCCACAGCATTTGGGCTCTCCTTTAGTAGAGCAAGCTGTGGTCTCATGTGGTAGATGAAAAGATACTGTTCATTTAGCTAAAAAGATGTGAACAATTAACAGAGGGAATGTGCACGTAGCTTTTGTACAGGCTAGGCATAGTTACCCCCAACAACTGCCGGGAGAATGTGTGGAAGGAGAATGGAACAAAGTTAGATGAGGAGTCTTCTAATACAAAAGTTCACCCCATAATAAGAAGAAAACCGGAGGACTGCCAGGGCCAAACAG
Source organism: Petaurus breviceps papuanus (assembly GCF_028583685.1). NCBI lineage: Eukaryota > Metazoa > Chordata > Mammalia > Diprotodontia > Petauridae > Petaurus > Petaurus breviceps. The sequence goes on along the minus strand of NW_027186315.1, from coordinate 815,564 downwards.
AGTTCAGGGAGATAATTGAGGATTTCACTCAACAAGAGGTTACTGGTATATTAAGTTGATTCACCCAAAGAATAGGAGATTCTTTAGTGTCTTGGATGGTAAGAAGCAGTGATGAAGGAGCTGGAGGAGTATCACTAGAAAGAGTGGATTGCTTACAATTCTTAAGCACTAGTCAGAATAATTTCATACACCAAAATTTTAGGTACCACCATATTCAAGGAGGTACAACAACACAACTAATGTATTAGCTTTAGCAGCAGAGGCATGCAATAAGCAATACCCTACTGACTCTATGTGGACTAGTGGAGAAAGACCCTGGTATTCACTTAGAGACTGTATGAGAAAGCTCAAGAAGGAGGTAATGAACACTGCTATCATGGTTGGAGATGTATATAATGATATCCCCTTAGCAGTTTCTCATAGAAATATCATAGTGAAGATAGCTCCTCCTGCTTATAAGCACCTAATTCTGACTCTGCTAATTGGAGAAAGAGGACATCCTCTTTTGGAGGTGATGAATAAGATTTTCCAGTTATGTGACTTAGGGGAATGGGGAAAAGATAAATTCTCTTGAAAGAGAAGAGTAAATAGCCAATGAATTCAAAGCCAGAAAAGATTGGCAAGAAGAGAATTGTTTACTGCTCTATTGAAAGCAGGGGTAGATTTTAGAAGAATAGATGGTATTCCAATTGAAGAGCTGCATAAGATGTACCAAGGAAAGGTATTTAATATTAGACTGAATAGGGAAGTACGAACCACCCCTACAGATATTCCTGAATTATTGTATCCAAGTTTGCCACATCTTTAGGGAGAATAGGAAATAGGCCAAGCCCCAGCCCAGATTAAAGAAATACATAGACAAAATTATGGACCTCATATTGGTTTAATGATATATTGGAAAAATGGATCAACCACTGTAATTAT